>NW_016690329.1:586584-913746 GCF_001604755.1 Lepidothrix coronata
TTGCCCTTTGCCTGCACCTCCCAGGCTGCTTCCTCCCCCACCAACACAGGGCTTCCTGCTCTCTGATTCATTCTGCATGTGGGTTTCAGACCATAGAGCGGGCACCAAGTCGCCAAGAGAAGACACTATTTCTTACCTTTTTGTTATTATTATTCTTTTCATGCTTGGATAGGAGCAAGCCTCTGTGAGGAAGGGAATGGGAGCATTCAGAAAATAAATCGTTGTTCACTTTATGCACCTTTGGGTCTCATTCATAACCCAGAGCATTAGGAGAATAACTCAGGTTGAATTCTGCAGTATTTATTCCATTACAAGGGAATTGTTTCTTTTGCAGAAAAAGCACCAGACTGATATCGAAGGTGTGGGAAGACTGACCACTTGTGTTGGTGAGTGAAGAGGGGATGAGACCTTCACACCCCAGGTCAAATTGTCCAGGCAAAGCTCTTTGGTGCCCCTGAACTTTAGTTAAGAGGCTCATTGTCATCTCTGCAGCTACGTGGGACCCTGAGCAGCGATTTACAAGGACAGGCTGGCACACGGCGTGCCACGGATGTGATTTAGCTGGGACCTCTGAGGAACACAGTAAAACAAAAGCTGCTCCAAGCTGATAAGGGTTGAAAAAGAAACTCAAAATGCATCAGGGCTCTGAAGCCTCTCTGTTATTGTGGCATTCTCCAGGATAACCTGTTTGTCAGCTCCGTGCTGAACCTACCCCAGAGGTGTGGCAACTGTGGCAAGCGGCACAGGCAGTGCGAGGCAGGTTTTGAACAAGGTTCAACAGAGCAATACTTAGCACCAAAAAGATTTTACCTGCAGTTCTCATGAACCCTGAAAGGAAAAGGCAGATAACCCAAAAGCCTGGATATGGCACTAACCATCGAGAAACAGCCTGGATTCAATTCCACTCCCACCTCTACTGTTGTGCAACATTTGAGACAGGCCACTTGAAGCCTCTTGAGCATGCACCTTCATGAGAACTCAGCTTTGCAGTAAGCAACCCCATAATACTGGGGATTGTAGGAGTGTGGTCTCTGTGAGACTGGAGAAACTGAGGCCCAGTGCCTGACAAATGGCATCCTGAAGGAAGAGACCAGACACCAGACCAATGCAGACAAGGCAGTGCCCCCTGTGAATGTAACATCTTCCTCATCTACACTTCCTTGCTTCCCATTTCAATAACTGCCAGTGAAGAAAACAGAAAACAGGAGTTGGTGTAGGACGGAGATGTATTTCTCTTACACCATGCTGAATACCATCATGCTGAGACATCACAACCTTTGCTTGAAAGCAGCTCAGAAAGAGTATAAAGCAGTCAAGGGGTTGTTTGTGTATGATTAGGGAGATATTTAAATGAAAGCAGAGCCTGGTAAAGGAAAATAAACCTGATATGATGCAGCATTTCAAAGCTGAAGATTGTTTTCATACAGGCAGAGATGCCCCCAATACCATGCTTTTCCACAGCAGCCTCATGGCTATGAGACACCTCACTGGGGTAGGGCAGATCCAGGTCAGACACTGGTGTAATGCTCATCACTGATGACACTTCATCTCTGAAGCCCCAAAACAGATGAACTTCAGACTTCCACTTTGGATGGAAGTCCTACCTTTTGGCTGGGTCTTCTTCTTTGTCCACTGCCAAGCCCAGCCCGCCCCTGTGCCTGCCTGCAGGCAGCTGCAGGATTAGCTGGAGGATCCCAACTTGTTCGCTTCCTACCCAAACAAATTAATAGACAGCCAGATTAACCTCATGCTCTACACTCCTCTTGGTCTGATACATGAAAAAAACCCCACAGAAAACAGACTTACAATAGGGGCTCAGAGCCAGGCTAAAAATCATTGCTTGCTCCCTACAGTCTCAAAAGAAGGGAATCTAGGGTACTGCCAAACAACAGCCAAACCAGGAACATCACCCCTTTTGTATGCCTCTATTCAGCTTCATCCTCTTTTTACTTCTCCTTATTAACACAGCAGAGCACAGCACTAATTAAGCCTGATTTTTCTTTCTTGGATGTAGGCCCTAATATGATTTAAAAATAACCTTAATGTGGTATTTGTAATTCTAGCATTTACCTCTCCCCATGATTTCCAATATGATGTGACTGCATTCTTGGCTCAAGAAGAGCTTCTGTAACGCTTTAAAACACCAGGAAAAAGCTCCAGTGAGACCTCATTCCTATTGAATAAATGATGGGACATGAACAGAGCACAGGATATTTGAATATCCTTTAAACATCACCAAAAACAGTTAATTAGTTAAGCTCTACAAAGCAAAACTGAACCTCTGGGGAGGCAGACTGCTTTCCCTGCATGGCCATCCCCAAATCAGGACAGATCTATCACATCCAAATGCTGACACCCCTCTAGCACACAGCCAGAATGTCCCTTCTTGGATGTCAATCATAGAGTCATGGAATGGTTTGGGTTGCAAGAGACCTTAAAGATCACCTCAATCCACCCTCCTGCCATGGGCAGGGACACCTTCCACTAGACCAGGTTGCTCCAATCCCCATCCAACCTGGCCTTGAACACTTCTGGGGATGGGGCAGCCACAGCTTCTCCGGGCAACCTGTGCTAGGGCCTCCCCACCCTCACAGGGAAGAATTTTTTCGTAACATGCAATCCAACCCTGCCCTCTGTCAGTGTGAAGACATTCCCCCTTTTCCTGCCACTCCAGGCCTAAATAGTCTCTCTCCCTCTTTCCTGTAGACTCCCTTCAGGTCCTGGAAGGCCGCAATTAGGTCACACCAGAGCCCTCTCTTCTCCAGGCTGAACAATCGCAGTTCCCTCAGCCTTTCCTCACTGGAGAGCTGCTCCATCCCTCTAATCATCTTGGTGGCCTTCTCTCGACTCACTCCAACAGGTCTGTGTCCTTCCTGTGCTGGGACAGGGGGAAAGCCCAAACCACCCCCTGCCACACCAGGCCCTGCACAAACAAAGCCCCAACTCACGCGCCAAGGGACAACGAACTGCTGGAGCTGCAGCAGAGCCAATGCCACTATTGACAGTGATAATGTCCCTCTGACTGTTTGTCCCAAGGCAGCAGCGTCCCTGTCCTCGTGTGCACAGGCTGACAGGGCCAGCAGCTGGAAAACACAACTGCTCTCCAGCCTGGATAAACATGCAGAGCTCCCTCGGATTGTTCATTTGCACAGACATTAATCACCACCAGAGCCCACCTCAGCTGCACTCCTCGTGCAACTTTTATTCTCTCAAAGGTGCGTATTTTCATAATGATGGTGCTCATGTACCACTTAACAGTATATTTCCATTTGGCCCCAGCCACCTTCCTGAGCAGTAATTTATTACTGCTTGTCACTGGCTGCTACTGAGAGTAATGCACAAACTAGGTTTATTTGGTCTGCTTGGTATTTCTTGCTTGACTCTTTCTTGCACAGACAATACTGCTGAAGGCCAGAGAGTCACAAATCAAAACAGCCAAGTTTCTGGGCCTTCCAGTTGCACTTGTGTTGTACTTCCCAACTTTTTGTTTGTCTGCAAGAGCTAAAAAATTTCATTTATTCCTTCTTTTTTAATGGAAGTAGGGACTGCTTTTTAATGGTAGTCCGACTGCTCTAGGAGCTGCAAGCGTACAGTGAACACCTGTGTGGACATGAAAATGTGAGACAAGTACTCAGGGCCTGCCCATGCTGATTTTATTGCATAAGGACCTGATTCAATATACCAGATATGGCCAGGGGTTGTGCTGCAAATTAACTGCAGAGCTCTCTACCTGCAAAGCAGCATGGGGCTGCTCCTGTCCCAGTGCTGCACCTTAACCCTGCTGGGGTGTACAGGGGCACAGTTCAGATTTTAAGCAGCCAAAACCAACAGTCAGAAGCTGGAATAAAAACAAGAAAAGCTCTTTTGCAGGGAGTATCGGGAAATTTGGAGGCCCACAGAGAACAAAAGCTCCCGCCTGTTAGTTTCCCTTACAGAGAAAAATAAAAACTAAATAAAGGAAGAAAAGCATGATTTTACTATTAGCAAACAATTTTTTACCTCAGACTTGGTAAACAAGTGTTTTGTCTCTGCCCCTGTGTAAGCTCCGTGAGAGGATTTTCCACAGATGAAATTCCAGTGAGTATTCCTGTGAAAAATTAATTGTCCTTATTGCACCACCTTTCACTGCAATGAGGCATTGCCTCACCTACACCTCATTTTTCACCTCTGTACTAAGCTGGGTATCCTATCACTCCTGTCACTGAGGAGGCCCCACAAAACCTTTTACCCTGGCCTGAAGTTGCTTGGCCTGAACACACCAGGCTGGTGGCCACCTTACCTGTCTCCACAGGGACCTGGGGAGCAGGGTCACCACCAGCTACAGCCCAGGTGGGGCACAGGGGGGCTGTGCCCCCTGCTCACCCCAGCACTGCTGCCCTTTGCCTGCCTGTCCCCCATGGCTGCAGGCTGTGCACCCACACACACATGTACATACATATGTATGTGTATATGTACATATGGATGTGTATACATATGTATATGTGTCCAGCTCTGGGCTCATCAGCACAAGAAAGACAAGGAGCTACTGGAGAAGGTCCAGCGGAGGCTGCAAAAGATGATGAAGGGTCTGGAGCATCTCTCCTATGAGGAGAGACTGTGGGAGCTGGGCCTGGTTAGTCTGGAGAAGACTGAGAGAGGATCTCATGAATACATATAAAATTTCCAAGGTGAGTGTCAAGAGGAGAGTGCCAGACTCTTTTCAGTGGTGCCCAGTGACAGGATAAGGAACAATGGCCATAAACTAAAACACAGCAAGTTCTACCTCAACATGAGGAAGAAGTTGCTTCCATGGAGGGTGGCAGAGCACTGGAACAGGCTGTCCAGGGTGGTCGTGGAGTCTCCCTCTCCGGAGATATTTCAAGCCCACCTGGACACGTTCCTGTGTCACCTGCTCCAGGTGACCCTGCCTGGGTAGGGGAGTTTGACTGCAGGATCTCCAGAGGTCCTTTCCAACCCCGGCTATTCTGTGATTCTGTATGTGTGATGCATCCCTGTCTGTGGCACATACATGTACGCGTGTGTGTATGTGTGATGCATCCCTGTCTGTGGCACATACACGTACGCGTGTGTGTATGTGTGATGCATCCCTGTCTGTGGCACATACATGTACGCGTGTATGTGTGATGCATCCCTGTCTGTGGCACATACGCACACTGCGCACACGTGTAGCGGGAGCACCCGCGGGCACACACGTGTCGCACACACAACACGTCTGACCACGGGGCACTTCCACCGCACACCCTCTGTGGCGCACCGAGGACACGCGTGTGGCCCAGACACACGTGCCCGCACCCCCGGCCGAGGCACCGCCGCCTCTCTCCATTCCCCGCCCCGCCCGGGCCGCCCCCTCCGGCTCCCGCCCCCGTGCACCCAAATCCCGCCGGGCCGCCGCCGCTCGCCCTTTTCCTGCCTCCCCGCCCTCCTGCACCCACCGACGGCGCCATGGCGGCCCGGCAGCAGCTCGGTAACGCGGGGCGGGCGCGGCCGCCGATGGCCGCGGGGAGGGTGTGCGTGAGGGCGGTGGGGGGGCTGCCCGCCCGCCGGCCCCGAAATGGCCGCCAGTTCCACTCAACAGGGCGGCCCCGGAAGGCGCCTCAGCGCGGGGCCGCCGCTTCCATCCCGGTGGTTCCCGGGCTGTGTGTTTGCGGGGCGGGAAGGCACTGCTTTCCCCTCGGGTCGGTTGTACCTTGTTTTGGGCGCGGGGTGATGAAGTTCGGGCTCCAGCAGGCGGGAGGACCGGAGGCGATGGTGTCCCGCGCTTTCAGCGCCCTGAGGCGCGGGCGGCAGCGCTGCCCCCGCCCGCCCGCGCCTCCGCCTCAGGGGTCCCGCCTGAGGGGCGGCTGCCCCGTGAGGGGAAATGTGGGGCTCTGGTGCTCCCCGTCCCCTCCCCAGCCAATTCGCATCACGTATGTTCCCTACATTACAGAAGTTTTAAAGGCTTCACTCACTTAATCCTGTTGTTCCCTCTGTTCCACTTTTAAAACCCAAATACCCGTGCTCTTCCCACCTGCCAGCTTTGCTCAGTGTCTCTGACAAGACCAACCTGGTGGAATTTGCGAGGAGCCTGCACGCGCTCGGCCTGGGTTTAATTGCCTCCGGAGGAACAGCCAAGTCCCTGAGAGATGCTGGCTTGCCTGTCAGGTACACACGCTCCCCTGGACATCTCCACAAAAAGGCTCATTTGGGCCCTGAAGTTGCTTAAATTGTTTTCTCTGTGAGCAAAAGTGGCCTGAAAGCAGGTCATCCCTTCAGAAAAAAAAAAAACCAAACGTGCCCTAAAGCAAACTGCAGAGGCTTTTTGGCCAGGGGTTGGTTTACTGAGGCTGAAGAGCGTTACTGTGCAGGTCAGCACACAGAGAGGGGTCAGGAGCCTTGTGTTGGAGGTGGTGCCTTGTCTGCCTTGAGGCAGCTTTGTTTCTGTGGGAGAATCTGTTATCTTGAAGTTCATAATCTGACCCTAGCGCTGCTCCTCACAGCCAGGTGCAAGCTCATCTTTGCCTGGTCTTGCTGGAGTTCATTTGTCACAAATAATTTTCCCAGCACAGTGGTCCACTGATCCAGACAGAGCACTTAGGTGTTGTGCATCTACCATTTGAGAAGGTGCATGTACAATCATGCTAGTTTGGCCAATGATGCGGGGGAAATTCATTCTGGTTTCTTCCATGCCATGATTAAAAACCCGTTCTGGCCAAATAAAAATGGTTTCCAGTGCAGTGATGAAAAACCTGTCAATTATTTGGCAGGACAGGTGACCGTGACTCTGTTTTGGTTCCAATGAATGCAGTGGTAGGCCTCTGGGACACATCAGCATGAATATACATCACCCCCAGTGCTCCCTGTCCTCGCTGTTACCCCACACTTGGTCATGTCTCTCCAGCTGCTTTGCTTGGCTGTGCTGTCAGTGAAGTCTGAAGCAAAGATGGTCACATTTCCCCTTCCTTCTCCTTATTGTTCCTTCACCATCCTAAACAGTCACAAGGAGTGGTGAAACTTTAATTAATGTCTTATTTAAGCTGAGAAGAAGAGCACTGAGGTGTTGTATCACCTTAGCATGGCCTTCCATTCTATCTATAAACCGTGTTGACTTGGGATTTGCTTATCTTGGTTATTCCAGTGTATGTATTTGAGAAATAACTGTACTGCTTAGTTGAGTGTGACCCATTAACTTTATTTCCATTCATGGGAAAAGCAGTTGTTGCCCCTTTTGCATAGGGAGGTTTTGTAGTGAAATTTATACAATTCTTTTGATTTGATTCATTCAGCCTATAGATAAAGTCAGTATGGCACATCTGTTACCATCTGTTTTCTCCCTGAGCAGAGATGTTTCGGACCTGACAGGCTTCCCTGAGATGCTGGGTGGACGTGTGAAAACCCTTCATCCTGCAGTCCATGCTGGTATGTTTCTGCTGTTATATTTTTCAGTCTAAATGAGAAATGGGCAGTGAGGGTGGGAAGAAGGAGCTGACAGATGTCTTTTTTTAAGGGTTGTGTGGAAGAACCGAGTAATGAGAACAGATTTGCTGTAGGAGCTGGAGGAGAGGTGAAAAGCCATGGGGTGGAGAAGTGCACGGTGGCTGAATTACTTGCTTGTTGCTGTGCTGGCATCTGTGCACAGCTTGTTCTCCCCGGGGCTATAAGTAACAGAGCTTCTCTGTAAAAGCCTTAGCACATCCTTTGCAGAGTCAGTTGCAGGCATGTTGAGGCAGAGAGCTCCATGGAATTTAACCTGTGGATGAATCTGATATGCAGCATAAGGAACACGACAGCATAGTCTTTAGTGGGTGATTTCTGCATACTCTGATATTCTCTGGCTCCTCTTCAGCAGAGATCTCTGACAGTTAGTCCATCTGCACGTTGATCTATCTGCTCTTTCGTCTCCTGTTCCTATGCTGGAGATCCCTGGAGTGGAACCTGTTGTCCATCATACCTGGGGGCTGGAGACAATCTCTGACTGCCTCGAACCCAGGATTGTGCTGTTGCTCACACTGTGCCAGCCTGTCACCTGCCTGTTTCTCCAAGTTCCTAGACCCAAGCCACCCACCTACACTGCTCAGCTAGAGGCACAGCCTCTCTTGCTTCCCTTGTGTCATAGGGCAAGTGCCCTTTTTCTCTCCCATGAACTCCTTAATGACAGTTTTAATGTTTTAAGAGTAGCAACTGAGTGCTTTTAAAGTATATTTGAAATTGCTGTTCAGTAGTTGGAATGATCTAGGAATTATCATTATGGGAAAAACAGCTGTTAGTGTGGAATTGGAACAGCCAAGGAGTCTGTAAAATGGAATAAAGGAGTAGGGGCTGAGGGTGTTGTCTGAGCTACAATCAGAAAGTTTATGATAGAAAGTCTCTGAGGAAAAGCACAGTCTTAAAGGAGATGTTGAATTAAAAAGCTGGTGGTGATGTAGCTCTTTTTCAATGAAGATATGCTGGTTTTTGTAACTAGGCATCTTGGCTCGCAATATTCCGGAGGATAATGCTGATATGAAGAAACAGGATTTCAGCCTCGTAAGGTAAATGTTGGGGGACATGATGCAAACCATCAGTAATCAAAAACCAACACAGGAGACCAGGCAGCCCCAGGGAATGGGAGCAGTAGGGATTGTAACATCTGCTCACCGGGAGATCTGCAGTCTCCTTCCTTTTCCATAGCAGGAGATACTTTGTATTTAAAATTGCAATCTAAAGATGCATCTTCATCACTTGTAGTAAGAGAAAACTAAACCAGGAAAAAGTTACATTGTGGCTTCCACAGGGAACAGAGGTTTTGCTTTCTTCTGGTTCTCTGGGAATTTTGACACGTTACATTCAGTCAATGTAGCGCCACATTACACGTGTTGCAAAGTTGAGTTGAGTACTTTCGAAGCTGGCTCGTCTCCCCTCAGCTTAGTTCCACATGTCCCATCAGATGGCAATTCCTGATTTTGAAATACTTGGTTAGCAAATATACCCTTTGATATTTGCATAATGTTTACTGAGTTTCAACACATAAATAAAGAATAGACTGGAGAAATGGGTCAGGAAAACGCAGCATTTGTTTAGCCAGAAAACACACAGATAAGAGACAAAAAACTTAAACTTTGAGAGCCATTGTGGGAACAAGTGAGCTGCAGCCAGAAACTGAAGTAAAACAGTTTGTGCACTAATGTACCAAAGATTGTTTTTCTATTTTTGTTAGAACCTGGTTCATTGACACGGGGCAGTTTGGGACTATGTGTCACTAACTGATGTTAACATCTAACCAATGCTTGTGAATAACCATCTGCATGTCAGTGAATAGCTCCTGGTTTAGAAACAATGGTTGAGCTGGACACAGTTAACTGTAGGTATAGCCAGGATGGGAGGTACAGAATGGCTGTGGGGCCAGAATGCATCCTAAGTTTTAAAATTACTTTTGAAAACTGATGGATGGATTTCCAGGCTGAATTTGAAAACCTGAAATTTAAAACCACAGGAATCCTCATAGATGGCTCAGCAGTGGTGGCTCTTCAGAGCAAGCTGCATATTAAAGCAGGCTCTGCTGAATTGCAGGGGGAATAACATGCCCTTACATCAGTGACTTATAGTGCACTTGCATCCAGAGTGATAATTTGGATTCAGGTTCTCTTACAAAAAGCAGAAGTAGCTGATCCTCAGCAGGACTGTCTTTGCATAGCATGAAATTTGCATATCCAAGTCAATGTAGGAAAGCTTGATATTGATTATCTGGATTTCCACAGATAAAAGCGTTAGCAGTGTTAAAGTCCACAGATTCCTGATGGTTTGCAACAGGTTAGGAGCATGAATGGATTGAGGGGAAAGGGGTATTAGGAACAGAAGAGACAATAAAAGACATTGCAGGAAATTTAGGGACGTCGGGGGTTCTGAAAGCCATACTGGAAGCTGATCATCCCTTCTGCTGGAGTTCACACTGAGTGGGAACAAAGGATTATTAGAAGTTGAACACAAGGGTACTCATCACAGAAATCCACTGCCAGTACTGGGCACAAGTTGGAGTTCAATAACTTCATATATTCAGATCAAGAGAGTAAATTAATTCGCTTGGATTAAAAATCTTATTTGTGAAGGTCAGAACAAATCCCTTCTTTCGCTACAGTTCATGTGGCACTGGTAGAATGGGACAGGGCAAGTTATTACTTCATGCTTGCTGGAATACAGACCTTTTTCCACATCAGATGAAAAAACTAATTCCAGTAAGGTCCAGTCTTAGCTTGAGAGGGAAAAGTCAATTTTCCCCCCTGCTTTCATGTGCTACAGAGGCTTTGTGGGATCTGGGTGGCACGCTCAGGTTTAATATGTTGTTGGTATTTTAAAAGTCCAGAAGGTGATATGTAGGTCGTTTTCTGCTCTTGGAAAAGTTGTGGAAAATTGGATTGATTGTACTTTGTTTGCGATGGCCCTTGCTCTGGGTGCTTACTGGGTGCCTGTTTTCAGTACTGCTGAGAACCCACTTTGAAGTCCTTTGAGATGGCTCAAGTTGTGCACCAACATCACTGAACGTTTAAATACAGGCCCACATATTCAAAGAATCTCTTCCTTTAAACTGTCTTTTCTAAATTGTGGTTCTAGCACTGTTTGATACACAGAACCCAGTTAAATGTCAGAATACACTGTACCATCACTTGGTCTTTGGCTGAGCACCACCATGTCTTAAGTCTTTTGGAGAAAGAAGCCTTGGCCACAGGATTTTAGTTGGTCCCTGAGAAACAAGACCATGAAAACACTGTTGGTATCGTGTCCTTGCCAAGCTTAATTTGGCATTTTTGTTTCTTGCTGAATAACTGTTTTCCCCCTCAATTCTCAGAGTTGTGGTGTGTAACCTCTACCCCTTTGTGAAGACCGTTTCTTCTCCCGGTGTAACTGTTCAAGACGCGGTGGAAAAGATTGATATTGGTAAGTTAAAGGAAGAGCAGATCTGTTTCCAGACAGACTTGATGCTTCTGATCTCTGAGTGGTCTCAGTTCTTTTCCTTTTTGTTTGGTGGCCTTGCACACCCACAAAGGAAGTCTGCTCGAGAGCTCAGGAGCTGCAAGGAGCAGACTGAAGGCATAGTTGGGTAAGCCTTGTTGCTTTTAAGCAGATCTGCAATTAAAATGGCAAGTAACAGGCTGGGAAGGCACACTGCATGGGGGGCAAGTCGTGCACTGCCCAAGAGAGGGCCTGAGGTACTGCAGAAGGCTATGCTAGGAAAGGCCAGGGGGAGCATGCTTCCTACTGAAACACAGGGAGCAGACTAAACCTCTCTTGCTGCCTCTGGCAACGTAATAAAAACTTAAAAAAACATGAGCTTTGGAGAGAAAAGGCTGAACAACTGAAAGTGCTCTGGGGATGGCTGAGAACTTTCACTGCAGGAAGCTGTTACAAGGAAAGGGACTGGTTTGCGTGTGTGAGAGTACTTAGGACCTGACTTTGGAAGCATGCACACATGTATTAGCAGATTGTCTCTTCCTAGTCTCTTCCTATTAACCCCAAGAGGCTTGCTCTTCACTGCAGCATCTCTTCTTGGCATGTTGTGAACAGTACAGGTGCAGTTTTGTGCCATGCAGTTGGATTGGGATTGAATTTTCCTGCAGTAGTTTAGTCCAAATGATGCCCAGCAGAGCTCTCTATTAAATGTTTTATGGAGTAATACTTGCTCTGCATGAAGCAGTGCCAGCCTCTCCTTTTCCTTTGCAACAGCCTACTATCTTGTGTGATTTAAAGTGTTGCAACAGCTGTGCAGAGTCAGACTTGAGGGGTAACTGTGGCATTTTATCTCACACAGAGGACCTGGGCAAAATTCAGTATTATTTGCAGAGAGGTTTGGGAATGTTGGTTGCTTGGCAGGGTAGAAATAAATCTTTCTCTAGACCACTGCCCACCCTGGTGTTGCAGAGCATGGTGCTTAAGCCACGTGTGGCTACAGTCATCTTTGGGATGTGGCTACAGCCATCTCTGGGATGTGGCTGTGCTGCTTGAGGACATTCTTGCCCCCGTTGCTCATCCTGGCCCATGACCTGTTTCCCCACCACTGCATCTCTGCCTGGGCCTGCGAAGGCCAGTCAATGTGCACCTTTCCCAGTGGATTGAGTCAAACTCACCAGCCCTGTGCATTCTGAAGAGCACCCTCACCCTGCTCCGTGCTGGAGGGAGGGGGCACGTTCGTCCGGCACAAATGATGGATTGGTGCATGTCCCTTCTTGGCCTCAACTGTGGCTCCTGTGCCGTGTCCAGGAGGGAAGTGCTTCATGCCCATGCCCTTGTCTTGCAGGAGGAGTTGCCCTGCTGCGGGCGGCTGCCAAGAACCACGCCCGGGTGACAGTTGTGTGTGACCCTGCAGACTACTCTGCAGTAGCCAAAGAGATGGCGGCATCAGGGGACAAAGACACTGCTATGGAGACCAGGAGGCTCCTGGCACTGAAGGTTGGTTGAGTTTGCTTCCAATGAGGGGCTGGGCCTGACTCATTTGCCTTTCATTCCTCACCTCTTCAAACACCAAATCCTTTGTAAGCTGATGTCTGTGAGTTGACAGGTGTCCCCTGTTGTGTCCCCAGGCTTTCACCCACACTGCCCAATACGATGCAGCCATCTCTGACTACTTTAGGAAGGAATATAGCAAGGGGGTGTCCCAGCTGCCCCTGAGGTACGGCATGAACCCTCACCAGAGTCCTGCCCAGCTCTACACCACGAGAGCCAAACTTCCCCTGACAGGTGAGCTCGGCCATGCTGAAACTTTGTATTGCAGCATTTCCCAGTTTCAACTCTTGGACCTCTTAGGAAGCTTTTCCATTCCTACACTGGAGATTGATTTGCTTGCAAGTCTTCCTTCCAGAATGGCAACAAAACAGCACTGTGTTCACTTGCCCTGGATGGGGGTTATTGTTAAAATAATCTTTCCCCCACTCTCCTGAAATGCTCACAGTGCTGCCATATCAGAACAAGCAGTTCTTCTTTCAGGACCAGAGCAAAAGGTTTTGAGAGCAGACTTTTAAAAGGCCTTTACTCTTGCTGTGGATTGCTGGGCACTTAACCAGTTGCTGAGGAGCCTGGGTCATTGTACAAGAATGACTTGTAGTGCTTTCAGCTCTCGGTGGGAGAAATCTTTTTTGCTCACTCTCCAGGCTCTGGGGAGAGGGCTCTGCCCACTTTAACGTGTCTGTGTGCTGTGTTTGCAGTGGTGAATGGCTCTCCAGGGTTCATCAACCTCTGTGATGCCCTCAATGCCTGGCAGCTGGTGAAGGAGCTCAAGCAGGCTCTGGGCATTCCAGCGGCCGCCTCCTTCAAACATGTCAGTCCCGCAGGTAGGGTGACTCCTCCTTGGACGCACTCCAGCTTTTGGCAGGCCCTGCCAGTGGGGTGTGTTTCCCTCACCCTGGCAGTGTGGGGAGATCCCAGGGACAGGATTTGAGTGCCCTGGCTCGTGTTTCCCACTAGGTGCTGCTGTTGGAGTTCCGCTCAGCGAGGAGGAGGCGCAAGTCTGCATGGTGCACGACTTCCACAAGAGCCTGACGCCCATGGCCTCTGCCTACGCCCGGAGCAGAGGTGAGGGTCTAGAGAACCTCAGGAAACCAGCGTGTCCAGAGGGCTGAGCTCCACTCTCAGCACTTCCCAGGCTCTTCCCCTTGCTCCATGCTCCTCCTCTGTGGGCCTTTTCTCCATAAGGATCTGCCTGACTGCCTGTCAGAAATTGCTCTCCAAGGGAGCAGATCTTGTGTGCTGTTTCAAAGAGCTAAAAGCATTTTGGATTCTGTTCCTTGATGTATATAGAAGACCTGTAGAGATTATACACATTTAAATTAAAAAATTACGTACAGTCATATATAAATCTGTGGGGGTTTGGCTATAGGATAGGGATAAACGCCTGGGCTGATAGCACACAGCCTAGGAGTACTAAGAAATACTTAACTTGAGTAGAAATGTTTCTGTATATGGTATTTGGCTGGTTTTTTAATGCTTGTGTACTGCAGAGCTCACCAAAAAAAAAGCTAAAAAAGGAAATAAAACCAGTTTCCTCTACTTAGCTGAGGAACTTTGCTACTTTTCTCATTTTCCATGGCAGTCCTAGAAAATCTTCACAGATTATAGAAAACAAAGCGAACTTGATAAGGAGCACATTGGCTTGAGTTTATTTTTCACAGACCACCTTTGAACATTGGCCTCAGAAAGCTATTGCAGTGGTTGGTAGAAAAACAAACATTTAGAATGGCAGGGATAGAAGAATTGACCTTGTTAAATAGTGAGGCATCTGTGATGGCAGCTGAGCTCACCTTAGCTATGCCATTAAATATCAAGAATATTTAGTTTTTAAAAAATGCAAACAAAAATTGCTTTTAGCTGCATTTCTGGGTGTGGTTTCTTGCAGGAAAAGCCAGGTGGAGCATAGGCATCTAAAAGCTTTCCTGTTTTTCCAGCTTTCTCTCATCTAAAATCTTCCTGTGTGATCCTTGCCTCTGCTTGTCCTCTTGTCACCACTGGCTACAGCTGAGTTGCTTGTGGTCACAGAGGTAGTCATTACAGAGTTAGAGCTTTGACAGAGGCAGGGAAGAAGGAAGAATATCCGAACAACGGGAATATTTAAAGGTCCATCTGTTTGAGGTAGGATTTTTTGTCCTTGTTGCTCTGATATGGCCTTTTTTTTTCTTTTTTTTTTTTTGCTCTTGGATTAAATTATTAGCTCTTATAGAAGCTGACTGGGCTGTAGAAGCAAAGACTTCTCTGTGTATGATGCTGTAGTTTGATAAATTAGTAAAAGCAGGATTTTTCAGGTGCTGATCGGATGTCGTCTTTTGGTGACTTCATTGCCCTGTCTGACATCTGCGACGTGGCTACTGCCAAGATTATTTCCAGAGAGGTTAGTTAAACCAGCACATCATTCCAGGATAAAAAGGAAAATCACACTGGATGGTCACTGGTTTGCAACAGCCTTTTTGTGTGAATTTGACTCGTTTTACTGAGGAGTTTTATTGGCCCATTTGGGTAATTCTCTGGTCTGGAGTGCAGAATTGACACCAATCTTTTGATGCATTTCTCCCAGTTAAAACCTGGCTGTGTGCTAGAGCCTGGGAAATAGCAGTGTTTGCAATGCTGCTTTCCAAGAGATGATTGCAGACCTCTGAGCAGGCCTCTGGAAATGACCCCTGATTGTGCTGTCAGAAGTGTCTGGTTGAACAGCTGTAATGGGAGCAATAGAGGTCTGGAATGCTGAGGGACAGCCTCGTGCCCAAGCTTGGAATGTGGATATGGGTTACCACCTGCCTATGTGTGGGCTCAGCCACTTTCCAGGCTGTACTTTATACTTAGAATCACAGAATCATTTAGGTTGGAAAAGACCTCTGAGATCATTGAGTCCAACTGCCAAGGCCATGACTTTTCTGGATCCAGTGTTAATTCCATAGCTGACTGCATTGCACACATCATGGAAGTGTTCAAAGCCAGGTTGGATGGGGCTTGGAACAACCTGGTCTAGTGGAAGGTGTCCCTGCCCATGGCAAGGAGGTGAAATGAGTTTTAAGGTCCCTTTCAACATAAACCATTCTGTGGTTCTTGTCAAACAGGTGAAAGAGTATTTGACTGCTGTGTGAGGATAACATTTGGTACTTAAAACCAAAGAAACCTCACCTACATTGTAAGACAGAAATGTGGAAGTTGTGTATGGCTTTATGGCACTGATGAATGTAAACATCTCTGTTTCAATGCTGTTAACAGTTCTTTTGCCAGTATTTTTGTCTCATCAGAAGTATCACTGTTGAAATGAGGATTTATTGGGTTTTAAGCCATATTTACTGTTAGGGTTGAAAAGTGGGGATGTCATGGTTGAGCTGTTTCCCCCTGGAGAACGATATTACTTCCATTCTGCTTAAAGTTATGTGGGATATTTTTTACTAACTCCTGCCAAGAGCTTATAGTGCTCTGCAATTTTTTGTTTCCAAGACTGAAAACAATATTGTAATGGTGCTTTTGGTATTGTTGGGTACAGACAGACTCCAAGAGGTCTTTGCTGCACACTGTGAAATGGCAGGCAGAGCTTTCAGTCTGAGCCCCCTTTCATTTTTGTCACGTGGAAACTGAAATCTGTGTGTTGCAGGTGTCTGATGGTGTGGTGGCCCCTGGCTATGAAGAAGAAGCTCTCAAAATCCTTTCAAAAAAGAAGAATGGCGCTTACTGTGTCCTCCAGGTTTGTACTCCTGGTCCTCTCTAACCCTCTGCTGCTCTTCCCATACCTGCTTCTCACAGATGTTGGTGTCCAAGTCACTAGGGGACTGATTAAGGTCCCCCTACAGTGGATTTAAAGCCATTAAATCTATGAACTAGCAAGAGTACCTTGAAGAAACAGCATTTCTGTGCTCTTTCCACTCTTTGCTGGCTTTCCTCTCACTTTTACTGACTTTGTTTCCTCCCTGAATTCTTTGTATCTAAAATATAGTGCCTGAGTGATGTTGTGAGTCTTGGCAGTGAGAAGCAGGTGTATTAAACCCCTGGGAGGAGCCTTGTGTGGGCATTGGTATTTTCAGAGCAGTCTTTAGTACAGTCAGGGATGAGGATGGCACCACAGAGTTTGGAACTGGAATGAGAGCAGAGAACTTCACTGTAACATCACAAAAAGAAAATCTAAGGCTTAGCTGAAGTTGCAATTGTAGTGTTGCTGCCCAGGGAGCTGTAGAAGGTGGCTCAGGAGCTTTAGGCAAGAAGGAATGAAATTGCAGGCAGTCTTGGCAGCTGATTACCTCCTGGAATTCAATTAACTTTGCAAGGATGAGGTCGTATTGGTTAAGTCTGTATCTTCGGGGCCTGTGTGCAGAGGAATGCTGAGGAAAGTTGATCTGAAAAATTTAAATGGATTAGGGAAACCACATAAAGCATGTGCACACTCCTATTTTAGATCTGGTCACCTTAGTCTGGGTTGTTTCCTGTCTCAGTAACCTCAGCTGGGGATACCAAAATTCTGAATAAGCCCATGCTTGGGTAGACCTGAGTGCAGTTTAACAGTTCCTGTTAACCTGATCCCTGCATTGGTTGTGCTTCTGACTTGTGTGGAGGTGTGCCCCAACAGTGCAGCTCTGGAAATGATCACATTCACTGTTTCCTTGAACGTCACAGAGGACTGGGAGTCGTACCTTGAGGAATGTGTGAAGCAGCTCCAAATACTTCCCCCTTCCTCTGGAAGACTCTTTGTGTGTGTTTTTCTGCTTTCTGTGGAAACTGGAAGACTTTGTAGATTCTGGTGTGAAGTGTTTTACTGGCCTGTTTTTGGCTTTTAGATGGATCCCCACTATGAGCCAGATGACCTGGAGGTTCGGACCCTGTATGGGCTGAACCTCATGCAGAAGAGGAACAACGCAGTCATCGACCGGTCGCTGTTCAAGAACATTGTCACAAAGAATAAAACTGTAAGTGTCGGGAGATAAATGAGCCAAAAGACAGATGGAGTGAAGGAACTGGGGTGCCTTCATCAAGGAAGGCATCACTGCTGTTTTAAGAGCTCTTAAAATTTTCTAATGAGATTTAACTGGATTTTATGAAACAATGCAGCAAACTTTCTAGACCAAATATACTTGGGTAAATCAGGATAGTTTTCCTTTGTTTTGATTCCTTGGATAAATAAGAGGACTTTTCCCATTATTTCAGACTAACAAAATGTTTGTATTTATTGTAATTAAGAAGCTACTGTGTGCAGTGTCTTGTGGTGAGACAGCCATGTGCTAAGGATCTATCATGATCTCTTTCTGACTCACTGTTTACATCACCTTTCTGTGTTGTATAAACTCTGGCTGGCTGATGTTGCTCATCACTGAGAGTTCAACATCATCAGAAAGTTTTCAGTTGTTTCTTTGTCTCTGATCTCGCTCTCATTAGAAAAACAGATGTTAATGAGCACATGATTAGTCATGGGCTCAGAAGCAAGTTCAGACATTGAGGTAATAAAAGTCGTTTTAATAAATTAGGAATGGAACTTAAAAATCATACTTAATGCAGATTTGGGGAGCAATTCTAATTGCTGTGGTCCTGCTCTTTGCCTATGAGCACATCTGATGAGAGTGAGTAAGGACAGAGGACTTTGCAGGCTTAGGGCCAGTGGTCGAGTCCTCCTGACCCAGTGAGATTGAGTCTTACCCCTGAGAGCTGAGATCAGCTGCCAAACCAACCATTTATGGTTTTTAATCTAAACCAAATTTGCTGGTAATTGATATTTTTAGCTACCTTGTTTCCCTCTCTCTGGTTCAGAAGTTGTGGAGGCCTGGGGGTTCAGCAGCTGGCTGCTGCTGGCCGTCAGGAGGGTGCTGACAGTGGTGTTGTGTTCCAGCTGCCCGAGGCTGCCATCCGAGACCTGATCGTGGCCAGCATCGCCGTCAAGTACACCCAGTCCAACTCCGTGTGCTACGCCAAGGACGGGCAGGTAACTGAGCCGGGCAGCTCCCACCTCCAGCTCGGGGCAGGCTGGGAAAATCCTCCAGCACACAGGAGGCTGAACAGGCACAGAGGAGCTGCCCCAGACAGAACAGTAGCAAAGCATTTGTTTCTTAAGAGGCTGCTTCAAAACCATGGTGTCATCTTTTCATGGTAATGGCAGGGCTGGCTCTGTCAGTGATGGGGTTGGAAAAGCTCTTACCTGCTTCTACAGCTCTGGCCTCGAGTCATTTCTTTGGCTGCTCTGTTCACATCTGAGGGCGTGTACATATGTTGTAGTTGATGTAGAGCCTTAGGAAATTACAGTAGTTTCAACAGCTGGATTCTGCCTGTCCAAATGCTTCTTACTTTTAGTTTCATTTTTTACTTAAGAAAGATGGGATATGTTTGGGGTCTTTTGTCCCTTTGGGGCATTTTAAATCTTCTGTCCTCCCAGAATTTTTTTTAAAGGTTATGATAAATGCTGAAATCTATAGGGGCATTATCAAATGTGTAATTGAGATTATGAATCATGGAATAGTTTGGGTTGGAAGGGACCTTAAAAACCATTAGCAACGCCCTGCTAATAGGCAGTGACACTTTCCACTGGACCAGGTTGCTCCAAGCACTGTCCAACCTGCCCTTGGACACTTCCAGGGATAGGGCAGCTACAGCTTCTCTGGGCAACCTGTGCCAGGGCCTCCCCACCTTCAGAGGGAAGAATTTCTTCCTAATACCTAAGCTAAATTTCCCTTCTTTCAGTTTGTATCTTGAATTTTAAAAAAATCCTTTCTTTCCACATCATCACTAGGTGTTCAGCCTAAATCACTTATTTGAAAGTTGTTGTAAATATACTGAAAATTGTATTTTTGCCGAGCAGCTCATTCTCCTAATGCTGCCATTTAGCTGGTTGTCTGCTCTCTGTGTTAATTTTTCCATAGGCCTGGATTATTTAACAAAAATACAGAAGAAAAAAACAAAGAATGTTTTTGATCCTGAGCTTTAGTACACCATAAGCCAGCGAAGTGGATCAGAGTGAACCCTGCAGACAGAAACTGAGAATGGGCTGCAGTGCTCTCCTTGTTGCATTGGTGCTCATCTGCATTTGCCAGGCTGTTGGTACAGCCTGGAAACATTGCAGGGCTGTCTCACAGAACTTCCTGGCGTTGTGTGCTGTGTAGTTCTTCAGAATAAGTCTCTGGAGATCTGGCATTTGTCTGCTATTCAGCTTTAGGGTTTTTTTGCTTTGAAATGGTTCTCTGCACTCAGGAGTGTTGGATCTCCTAGCCCCAGAACAAAGGTGTCACTCTGCTCCTTTTCCCTCATTCCAGCGATTTCCCCAGTGCTTTTGCAAGTCTGGGCTTAATGTGGTGCTGCAGATGTGTCTGAAATGTGTGTGGTAATGCCTGTTCCATGTGGAAGGGAGAGGGCAGGATGGAGGGGTGGGAAGCAGTGTGGGCAAGCAGGGCTTCGGTGTGTTTTGCATATTTGCAGGTGTAGATTTTAATCAAATACAAATGTGGGTTGTCTTGGTTTGTTGTTTATGTGACGGGGAAGGCCGAGGTCAGAATCTTGTGCTAAAATATGAGTGACTTTGTTAATAGTAAAGGGCAGCAGCTGTTACCTGCTCAGGGAGGTGTTGATTTCAGCACTGGGAGACGGAAATCAAAGCTCAACATCTTCCTTAAGAAGCTCATTACAGCCCAGGGATGGAAGGCAGCTTCCAGATTAAACACTTTTCCAGGATTTGACCTGGTTTGGATTACAGGAGCCAAACCTGGGCAAGTCCATCTTGCTTTCACTTCCATTGCTTTTGGTTTTCCAGGGGTTATTTCAGCCTCACAGCATCCGTGTTCCCAGCAAAACTCTTGTGTGTGAGACATCCAGAATGTTTTTGACAGCTTGACTTTGTTGGGTTCATGAGTGGATCAGCCACTCCAGCAAGGCAGTTGTGTTGGTGAGTTCTAGGGAAGTGTGGAGTGGGAGGAAGCATTTCTGGACCTGAGTGTCACTTAATTTGCAGGAAGGCAGCTGCCACTAATTGCAATAAACACTTCCACTTGTTCTATCTGACTTTCAGCCTGTAACATGTTGATTTACCCTTGCTTTAATGATACCATCATGTTTCAAATTAGCAATTTGAAAATATTCTTTCTTTATTCTCTGCACAGTAGGATAAAACAAAACTGTTAATTTACCTTACGCTTTCCCAGTGACTTCATTGTTTGTTTGTCTTCCCAATTGTCAAGTCCTTCATTAGATTTTTGTATTTCCAAATGTATTTGGAGTTTTTGTTTTCATTATCCAGGCTAAATCTGAGCAAACCCAAGCCAATGTGGATCATTTTGCAAGGATCCTTTGGGCATTATCCATCTCATGTTGCACAGCATCCAGCTATGGACTATGTTTGACTCTTTTACGAAGCAAAGTGTTTTGAAGTAGTTCTCAATTTTCACCCAAGATTTTTTTCTATGAAGTGATTTATTTTTTTTCTCCTGACCCTGTATTGCTGTCTCCTTTCACTGCTCACGCTTAATAGGCTCTGCTTAAGCACTTTGGGATTCCCAGGAGATGAAACTCTGAAAGAAACATAATTAATTTTTGTGTAGAAAACAGGGGGAAAGATTGCTTTGTGGAGGGTTTTGAGGTTTCAGCTCTGGTTTTTTGTATGGGGGAAGGGCAACATTTGAGGTAGGGAGAGGAAGAGGTGTAGGAAGAAGGATTTTTCACTCCACATGAAGTGGAAAAGGCAGAGAATAGGTACAGGCCAGTGTGAAGGGAGATTGAGGTACAAGTCTATAGTTTGCATTAAGCAGAAGCTCAACCTGCTGATTTCTCTTCTTTAGATCAGAAATTCCAGGCTGGGTTGAAGAATCTTCCCCAGCACTGTTCCACCAAAGCCTGTGGTTTCAACAATGGCTTTAAGTTGACAGAGGGCAGGGTTAGATGGGGTATTGGGAAGAAATCCTTCCCTGTGAGGGTGGTGGGACCCTGGCACGGGTTGCCCAGAGAAGCTGTGGATGCCCCATCCCTGGAAGTGTCCCAGGCCAGGTTGGACAGGACTTGGAGCAACCTGGTCTAGTGGAAGGTGTCCCTGCCCATGGCAGGGATGTGGAACGAGATGAGCTTTAAGGTCCTTTCCAACCCAAACTATTCCATGTTCTATGTCCATATTTTTCTACAAAAAAAAAAGGATTTTTCTTTCCCTGGATCATCATTTTCCAGTGAAGTGCATCTTACCAGCATGTTCTTCCCAGGCTGTAACTGTGAACTTCCTTCTGGAACAACAGTGCTCCTCAGAGGGAGGCACAGAGAAGCAGCTTTTTTCTTCTCTTGCCTGCTATGCTGTTGTTATAAAAAGAGGTCCATGTGTTGCAGATAATCTCTCTGCTGATTTGGGGATGCCTGTGAAGACTTCACAGGATACATCACTTTGATCAACTGAAGTACAAAGTTCCTGCCATTTTGGAGTTGTTGGATACAAGCCAAAGTTCAGTTATGCATCTTTTGACAAAATTTAGGTCACAAAAAAATGTGAAATATTCTGCGTGGCTCACGGGGGAAAGCAAAAGGCTCTTTTTGAGCATCTGCTCTGGTACTGACCTGTAGGAGAGCACCCTGTTCCATCACAAGAGTGTGAGGCCACAGCTCACGAGGATGAGAGGAAGACGAGGCATCATTCTGGCTGGGAAAGGGCCCAGGACATCATGTTTTTTAGAAACTTGGGAATGTTTTGTGGTATTTTGGCCTCTGCTACTCTCAGGTACCAGACTGTTACTCTCTATCATCTGCATTCCCAGCTAAAAATTCCTGCTTTAGCCCAGCCTGGCTTGCTAGTCCCACTCTTAAGGGCTGAGTGGCAGTTAATGGTGTGCTGTGTGACACAGCCAGTCTCTCCTTTGTCCAGGAAGAGAGGATAAACCTCAATGGAAGAGGGAACACACCAGTATGCAGCTGGTATTGAGCTGCTTTGAGGTTCAGGATTCCCTGGAAGTTCAAGGGTTTAACTGGGTGGATGTGAGAGCAGAGGTTGGACATCAGGAGTGTTCATTGGGGGGAAGGTGCCACAACCCATAAGAAACTGTACATCTGTTCAGTATTTATGGCAACACCAGCGTGCCTGTGGGTTTGTTACACGCTGATGACCTCAGTTATGGCTGAGCAGATTATGTTTGATAGCAGCCCAAGGGTTTCGTTTGCTCCTTGGGGGAACTGCGTCCAGCAGCTTGTTTAATGGTTCTGGTAAGAGGTGAAGTCACTGTGTCTTGATGAATGGGAAGACAAATGATACATTCCTTTGAGGGCAGCCTTCCACTTACAGCTTTACCATCTGTCCCAGGCTGAGCTGGAAACTCTGAGGCAGCACCAGCAGCCTCAACACCATGAGAGCAGCCCCCATGAGAACAGTCTGGTGAACAGTTCAGTTGTGGCTTCACAGGAGCAGGAAACGAAGAGAGACTTGTTTTCTGATTACCTGAGCACTAAAGAGCCTCTGCATATTTTAATCTATACTGTACCTGAAAAATCACGTCTGATGAGAGACAACTCCAAAGAAAGTGTTCTGATAAAAGCAAACAGAAGTTGAGCAAATACGATATTTTCAGAGCAGCTTACTTGAGGAAAAACCACTGTGTGGATTTTGCTTTCTGAAGCACTAGGTCTGTTTGATATCGAGCACAAGTGCTATTAGATAAGGTTGGCAGCAGCTATTTTAGCACTCCTGGACTCTGGCAGGTGGCAGTGTGGGAAATGTGTGGTAGCCCCGGGCCCTGACAATTCCTGGGATGTAATGGTGCTGCTGACCAGCCTTCCTGAGTGAGCAATGGATTTGCTTTCTTACCAGCCTTGACAAATTGCCCGCTCACCACTGCTCTCTCAGCTGACCTGTTTGAGCTGTGCTTGCCTGGCTCACCAGGAGGGGTGGTGGTGTATGGGCGACCTGGGCTCACACATTAGTGCTCTGACTGAAGTGCCCTTTTCCAGCTCTTGGCAGTCACATTTGTTTCTATGACCTACGGGACTTTGCTTTGCCTTAAAAGCCATAATTGTCTTACTCTCCTGAGGTTAATGCTGTCACTCTGATGGCTGGGGCTGTGTTATTTAGAAGGGTGAAAGAACGTGGTGTTTTGAGAATGACTGTCAGCTCAGCAGAGCTCTGGAAGTCAGCAGTGCAGGGAGCTGGCCCTGTAACCAGTTTACAGGATCGGGGATGCAGGTATTTCCCAAGTTTTCCTCACTAATTACCTACACTCTTTCTCCCCTTCGGTGAGGAGCAGCTGATTTGTGGGATGTGTTTCCTAATGGCTTGGCTGCAATGCAGCTCTGACTGGTGTCTGTGCAGCAAGGTGAGGTTGTGCTTTGCTTCCCCGTGCTGCAGGTCATCGGGATCGGGGCCGGGCAGCAGTCCCGGATCCACTGCACTCGCCTGGCTGGTGACAAGGCCAACAACTGGTGGCTGCGGCACCACCCACGCGTGCTCTCCATGAAGTTCAAGGCGGGAGTGAAGAGAGCCGAGATCTCCAACGCCATCGACCAGTACGTCACCGGCACCATTGGAGAGGTGAGAGCCGGCTGGGAGCCTTCCCTGCAGCTCCAGCCTCTGCCAAACAAAGGCTTTATGCAGGACTTTAACCTGGCCTGAGTGTCGTAATAGAAGATGGCTCTTCCCAGCAGTGAGGATGGGTTAAATCTTCAGTTGATGTTCCAGCCCTCCCTGCTCTGTCAGTGGCACCTTCTCACATGGAGCTGTTTGCTTGTGTGGCATTTTGGATTCTCAGAATCCCTCTGACCTCCCCCTTACAGGCAATAGTGAAACAAGAAAACAGTATGTCCTTTTTAAGTATCAAAAGCCAAGGGCTGGATTAGGGACCTTGTGAATCATCTCTCTGAGCAGTTTAAGGGGGCAAGAATTGGAGCAGTTGCTGTTTCAGAAGGTGAATCATTAACCAAGCTGCCGTTTGCCATGTGTTAAGTCATCTACCAGACCCTGTTTGTGTGTGCTGGCATTTACCATGCTGCTGGCAGGCCAGACAGAGCATCTTGGAATAAAAGGGGGGAGAAGGAATGCTTCAAGCCCTGGGGTGAGGAGGGGGGAGGAAAGGAGTTAAAAGGATGCCAAAAGAGCTGATGGTGGTATAGTGTTCCCACTTTGGATTTTAAACCCCCTGGTTTGAAGTTCCCAGCAGCAGAGCTGTGGAGCACAAAGTCCAGCTGAGCTGGGTGTCAGGGGATGCCACTGCTCATCCCTGTGTCCCTGGCAGGGGAATGCTGGGAGCCCCTGGCTCTGGGGCTGAGCTGGGTTTTGTCCCTGCAGGATGAGGATCTGGTGAAGTGGCAGGCCTTGTTTGAAGAGGTGCCCAAGCAGCTCACAGAAGCGGAGAAGAAGCAGTGGATTGCCAAGCTGTCCAATGTGTCCCTCAGCTCCGACGCCTTCTTCCCTTTCAGGGATAACGTCGACAGGGCTAAGCGGGTAAGTCATGGCAGGGCCAGGGTGTTGGGGGGACTCCAGGCAATGGTTTTTCCTTTTCATTTTGTGTGGACTGCTGAGGAAAGTCCTGCACTGCTGGCTAGGGTAGCAAATCCTGGGAAGAGTGTTCCTTCTAGTTACTGGCCTCACGTGGACAGTAATTATCCAGCCATTGCTCAGTTTGCTGATTTAGGATGAACAGAGGATTAAAGTTTATAAAACCATTTAAGAATATCAAGACAAGGCCTGTCACTTTCAGAGGAACCCTTTCAGTCTTCTTTCTGAGCAGTGAACTTCCTGCTCCCTTGAGGGGCAGCTTTTGGTGATGGAAGGCTTTGTTTGTTCAGTGGGATGTGGATGAAGGACTGGGGCTGCCAGCTCCTTCCAAGGGGGATTTTGGTATTCCATCCTCCAACCCTTGCCCTCACCCTGTCTGTGTGCAGAGTGGAGTACAGTTCATCGCTGCCCCGTCTGGCTCGGCTGCTGACGACATTGTGATCGACGCCTGCAACGAGCTGGGGATAACCCTGATCCACACCAACCTCCGCCTGTTCCACCACTGAGTCGGGGCTGCCCTGTCCCCTTTGGTCACAGCCTCACCAGCAGCAGGGATGGAATATCACTGGCTTAACTGGGAGGCACCAACAATCTGTGCTTAGCAGGGGTTGGTCAGCTCTGCAGAGAGGTCTCTGCCCGTGTTACCAGAGAAGGAAGCACTGGAATTGCCTTCCAATGTAGAAAAGCAGTGTCTTTTGCAAATAAACATACGGTTGTCAGCTGTGTGCAGTGGTCTTGTCATCCAAATACTGTGTCCTTGGGAAGAAGGTGTATTTCTGCAGTAGATTATAGTCCAGCCTTTACTAATTCATTACGTGGCCTGTAGGATGGTGTGAAAGCCTGGCTTCTGCCCAGCTTCTCGCTGAACTGATAAAAACCTGTGTTACACTGAACTGAGTTGGGTTCTTGTCTTTTTGAGTCAGCAGGTAGCTTTCCCCAGGTGCTTCTAATCCATTATCCCCTTTCCCTGGGAGGAGAGGGGAGCAGGTCCTTTGTGTGAGGCAGTCTGGGGCTCTGTGCTCTGAGCCCTGCCCCAGACTGTGTGTGCTTTGCCAGGGTCAGGTTGCTTTCTCCAGAGTAAAGGACCCATTGACAGGCTTGTCCCCATACCAGGAGTTCAGATCAGAGTTCACCCAGGAGAAGTAGAGGATTCTACTATTTTTTTTATACTTTAAGAGTTGGGGTTTGGACTCTTTCTTCCACAGAGGAGTCAAAACTGCTCCTTACATGACTTTTCCGCTGTGCTGTTTTGGCTGGAGCTGGCACATCCCCTGCAATGGGGTTCTCTGGGGAGTCTCAGTCCATTCTTTACCTGTGTCTTCAAAAGCATTGGCTAAAACAGAGACTGGTAATAAGAACCTGGCAGCTCCTGATCTGTGTATTCCAACTGATCCTTTGTTTGCTGTCCTTGGGGCACTGTTTATCTCCTGATGGAAGTTAATAGGTACTAACCTTCCAGGTGAGATCTCTGCATGAGATAGTAGATGTCTAACTAAGGTGATGCCTCTTTAGGGCCTGTGTGAGCTTGTGTGGTGCCTGTGGTAAGGATAAAGGACATGTAGGAGTTGTTGGGGTGGGGAATTGCACCCAATTGTCCAATGTCTCAAACCAGTGTCCTTGACAACCCTGCCTCACTCCTCTGGATGAAGGCTGATAAAAACCTCTGGTCTAGTTCCAGGTGTGAGGTGACTTCACAGGAATGCCCAGAGAGTGCCTTGTCACCTGAGCTGCAGTGGCAATTTCAACCAGCACAAAGCCTTCCCCTGGAAGGAGGGTTCCCCTGAAGCTCTGAGAGTGGTTCTCTGTAAGAAAGGGCTGTGATGGGCTGTAGAGTCCCTTATGAAGCTCCCTGACCTGCTGGATGAAGGAATGACTCCTCTCTTGGATGGTTGCAGTGATTACAAGTGAGCTGTGTAGCTCTGCTTGATATCTGTTTCCCTCAGGATAGGGAATGTCCCTTCCCACAGGGGCAGGTTGCCACCTTCAGCCTCTGTATGCTGAAGAGTGAACTGCTGCCAGGCTTGGATCTGCACCATCACCCTATGGCACCTTGCCCCTGGCAGGTCCTGTGCTGGCACAACAGCTCCCAAGGCATGGACGGAAACAGGAGAGCAGGGAGGGATCATTCTTGCCCTTGGCAGGCAGTAGTAGATTTTTTTAATTTTTTTTTTAGACTTATTTATTTTTTCCCTCCAGTCACCAAGGAACTCCTCCCCGGAGTACAGAACCCTGACTCTGGTTGTTCCTGGACTAGTTATCTTGGGGCTCAAGTGGACTGTGGATATAAATCAAGCCCGTTTTAAGGTCCAGCTGCTGTTCCATGGCCACTCTATGCAGTAGGGCCTGGGGGAAGGATGGGAACCCTCAAAAACCTTGGTTCCTTGTGTTGCTGGTGGTTTCCAGAAGGCGATGTGCTGTTGAGACCTCAGATCTCACAGGTACCACACCCTCTGTGCTGCACTCTGCTAGTGCTTTTCAAATGGGATGAAAACAGATGTAGCTGTGACAAAATACCCAGCACTGCACTACTGAATGTTAAAAATAAATTATCAGCAATGTGAAAGTATCCAGAAATTATCAACACTGTAAACCTTTGTGTGCTTTAAGGCACAGACAAGCCTCTACAGGGAGCTTGGGAAAATGGGCTGTTTAAACCATTTTATCTTGAAATGGTTCCTGTGGGGAGGAGGAGGTGTTTGCTGCTGTTACAAGAGTTGTGACATTGGAGTGCAGAGGTGAGGTGGACTCCTTTTCTGCTGGGAATTCTTGTGTGTCCATGAAGTGAATGAATTACTTAGTGACAAAGTGACTATAGAGGGATCTTTGCAATTGGTCTCTGGTCCAAAATATGTAGCCCTCACTTGGGAAAACCAAATAGCAATCTAGTTTAATGGGAAAGTATTCTTCTGTGCATCTCTGTCTAGGCAGTTTTAGATCTCCTGTATTTTAGGGGCTCATTTGGCTCTGGAACACTGGTGAGACAGAGCTGATTGCTGCTGCAATCATCACACTCTGTAAATGTTTGGGTTGTTCTATGTATAGCAATCCCTGAAGGCAACTGCCATGTGTGTTTCGCATGTTAAGGAGCCAAATTCTCTTTTCATGCGATGCTTTATTCAGTGCAGAGAATCCCATTGCCTTGAGCAGTACAGTGCGTGTGCAGCCAGGCGGGAATGGGGCCGAGGAATCGCGGCAGGACCTTTCCTGACCCTGCTCTGCATTTGCAAAGGCTGGACAGGCATGGGCAGCATTGGCAGCACAAGCGAAAGGGACTCAGTGCTGACTTGGTTCCTTCTAAAGACTGGCTTTGTTTTAAAAAGGATTTTGAGGGGAATTTTTCATTCACCTCCCTCCCCGTCCCATGAGGTAGAAGCACAGGAGATGTGAAAGGGGCCCGTAAGGCACAGGCAGGGATGAAGGTGCTGCCTGTCCCCTGCTGGGCTCTGAATCCTTGAACACACAGGTTTGGACGGTCTCGCTCCTTTTGGCAACTCAACCACTGAAAGCTTATTTAATTTTAGGTATGTAGGTGTCTGGCTGGATTAGGACCATTGCTACACCTCAGTTCACGTGCAAAGCAGGGACTGTTTTCCTTTCCCTCCCTTCCCGCTGTTGCCCCAAGCAAGCCTGTACCTACTCACTGTCTTTGCGCTCTACAGGGGCAGGGGTGCAGCTGCAAGCCTTTAATTAACAAGCTGCTCTACCAATATTCTCTTGAGGTTTACTTCATGCTTCCTTGGGGTGTTTGGTCCTTCTTGTGTCAAGGCACTCTTACTCCAGCTCTGAATAATCCCGCTCAGAATAATCTTGCTCTGCATAATCCCGCTCTGCATAATCATCTTCATCCTAAATTCCATGGTAGCAAAGAGAATCACTTAAACTATATGTCTGGTTTGTAAATCTTTTTATTAAAAGAGTTGTTTTTTTCTTTTCCACAGTAGTAAAGCTTTGGCACTTACAGTATAAAAATAATCACTGATCATAATTACACCAAATTCCTCTTTGTCAACTGCATACTAAGTGTCCTCAATACATTTTATTCCCATATAAAAACACTTGAAGGTCAGGGGAACAAAACTGATAAATAACGGTATGAGATATAAAGATACAGCTAGAAAAATACTAGGATCATTGAGAAAGGATTAGGACTGTGCATATTTTAAATATCACAGTGATTGGATTTGCTGTTCCTATCTTATTGCTGGCTGCACGCTTATGTGAAAGCAGAAGTGTTTGGTGGACTTTCCTATCCCTAAACCTCAGTAATGTCGTACTCAAATGTTCTTTGCATAGCATGGGAACCTTGAATTTCTACACCCTCCCTCACCCTCAGTATTTTGATCCCCCACCAAATTTGTGATTTAGAACCTTCCCCCCGCCTCGCTTTTTTTTTTTCCCTTTAAATTTGAAAATATTGACTGGTATTCAACACCTTGGGCAGAACCAAGACAATCGCTATCAATCATGAGAAAAGTCTGAAACACTCCAAGAGTGGCGCTTGGAGAAGCTGTGAGTTGAGCTTAAGCTGGGAAAATGGCTCCAGAGCAGAGGGCCATTCTCAGAAGATGCAGATTTGCTAGCATCCCTCCAGTTTGGATGGTGACCGTGGCACATGGGTATTTATGCTTTGGTTTGTCTGTTGCCATTGCCGCCAGTGTCGCTCGCTGTTACTTTCCCCGTGGCTGCTGTGTGTCTGCCTGTACATCTAAGGGCATGAAACACTCAATGGGGCAGTTCACGTTCTGTCGGGAGGGAAGGAAATCGGTTAGTGCTCCATCCTGGGAGGACGGACACGGCCCTGCCGTGCTTTGGGCTGGGAATTGTTGCTGTTCGGTTTTCCCAGCACAAAGCGCACAGTTGGCTCACGGCAGCGAGGGAAGGCTTGGGAATCTCTCCATGCACTACCACCTCGGAGCATGCAACCGGATCCTGCACTGAGTGTGTGTGGAGGGTGGGCTCATGCAGATGTGCTGTGCAGTGCTGGCTGGCTCAGTGCCCTCATGCACCCCTGCCCGAGCAGAAGCTGCAGCTCCTCTCACCCTTAGCTCTGCACGGACCCCCCAGAGCTGTGCCAGAGACCAGGCTCACAGTAAGACAGGGCAGAGAAGGAAGGGGTACTCACGGTGTTCGTGGCCTGGTGGTATCTCTGTGTAAACTGTGTGTAGGTGTGGCCAGCAGAGCCCTCGGGGGCCACCTCCACACTGGGTCTGCGGCAGTTGTCACAGCGCCAGCCCTGCAAGGACACAACATACCGGTCACACCCCACTGATGGGAGGGCCAAGGAGCTGCCAGGACTCACAGAATGGGTTGGCTTGGAAGGGACCCTAAAGATCATCTCATTCCACCCCCCTGCCATGGGCAGAGACACCTCCTACCTAGACCAGGTTACTCCAAGCCCCATCCAACCTGGCCTGGGACACTTTCAAGGATGGGGCAGCCACAGCTTCTCTAGGCAACCTGTGCCAGGGCCTTACCACCCTCTCAGGGAAGAATTCATTCCTTAGTATCTAATCTAGATCTACCCTCCTTCAGCTTAAAAGCCATTAATTCATCCACATTCATATACGTGCCTACAGAGCCACCAACACCAGTGAGGCTGCTCCCATGTTATACCACGCAGTCCCTGACAGCAAATACTTAAGCTCTCCTACTAATTATTTTTCTTACATGGGCCTGTTTTGGCCCTTTCCATGACCTAAAACCCAGCAGTCTCAGAACTGCACCCCAGCACAGCCTCTCTCTCCATTCCCTATGTTCAGCTCACCACATCCCTGCTCCTTACCTGCTGTCCTCCATAACAAGTGCAGGAGCAGATGGCCCCAAAGTACTCCTTCTGCCACTGCTCTCCAACCTGGTACATCTTCCCATCATCATAGCACGTGGTCTCATCTGTGGAGGAACAGGCAGAGCTCACTGTGGGGCCTGTGCTTGGCTTTAAGCATTCTCAGAGCAGCTTGGTGATGAGAGGGGAGCCCATGGCCAGTGCACTCTCTGTGTCTGATCAGAGCCTCACAGACTGGCAGGGGAACATCAGTCATTTTTATAGCTCCAGAGACACTTTTAACTAGAACATGAGGCTATTGGCCTGATAAGAGCAATGTACTTTAAATCACAGCATGAAGTCCAGAGGAGATTGAAGCCACAGGCCCTGCAGAAGAGTCCACCTGGGGTGATCCACACCACTCAGTGCAGTGACATGTCCCTGGTGTGCAGCTCCAGGGCCACAGGCAGGCAGGGCTGAGTGTGCTGTGACCTGAGCTCACAAGAGAGAGCTTTCTTCTTTTCAGGCTCAGGAATATGAGATTTATGTCTTCAGCCCTTGTGAGAACAGATTGAAGGTGTCCCCAGTCCAGCCTGAATCAGACACACTGATACTCTGCTTGCCTCCAAGGCAGGACCAGAAATTAATGGGGACAGCCCTGAGATGCTGAAATTTCCTGAATGGGAGCTCAAATGAACATCACAAAGAGACTTACGAGGTTCACACTTGAATTCTCCTTTTCCATTCCCCAGGCAGGTGCAGCTCATCATCTGGCCATTCTCCCCTTGCCGGTCCCACTTCTCCCCAATCTTGTAGTTCACTCCATTGTCGTGGCACCACTCTGGGGGAGGCAGAGCAACAAGAAGCAGGAGTTATCCCATATGCTCCAGTGGCACAGCAGGAGGGAAACAGGCTGGCATTGTCTCAGGAGCCAACAAAAGGGCAAGAGAAGGAATCTTTTCACCTCATGTAAGTCCCAAGGAGGAAATGGGTTCAGATGCTGCAGTTTTTAACTGCTGAGGACTGTTTCAGCTTTGGGAAATGGCTAGAGGCTCTCGGGAAAAGAGTAGGTAGGATGTGACAAAGAGCGGGGAGAGGGAGAGGAGGGTTGGTTAACAGGGAAGGAAGAGAAATGAAAGGGAATTTAACAGACATGGGGCAGGAAGAAAGAGAAAAATATTTTAAATACTCTTTTTTTGAGCAAACACCCAGTATAAACTGTATCACAGAGGCTGCAAGACACAATGGCTAAGCCATGTGTATCATAGAATGACATATAAATATTAATCCTGTAAAATAAGAGTCTTTCCTGCAGTCACTCCTCTGAGCCTATGCAAATTGCAGAAATATCCTCTTTGCTGAGCTTATCCCACAATTTAAAAGCCTAATTTCAATTAGTTGGGTATGTGTTGTGTTAAACTGCTTAATCACGGACTTTTGTTCCACTCCCTTACGTCAAGTTTGACGCTTTTCCATGTAAACCACAGTCCTGCAAAGAATAAAACTTAGTGCCCTGGGCAGAAGCGTTAGAAAATTAGAAAACTGGTTTTGCAATATGCTTTGCAAAGGCTGTCTGCACTGCAAACCAGACTGGCTGTAACACCCACTGAAATCTGTCTGGCCCACTGTAACAGTGTGTACAGTCAGCAGATAAGATCCAACCCCAACTTGATATTCAAAGCTGTTGTTTTCAAATGGTTACTCAGACACTGTCACTTGGGTGTCTTGCCAATCTCACTTTTACATATTACCTTGCCTGGCAAGGGTAGGGAAAATAAAACAAACATTTAACTAGGGTGAAAATTAATTTATCAGTACAACATTGATCATTGCTGGTGCAGTGAATGGCAATACTAGATAAGCTGCACAGCTCAGAGGCAACCAAAGTTTTCCATCACTTCCCATGATGCAAAACATTGCTTTGGTTTAAATAGTTCAGATCCTGCATTCCTTTGCCTCATGTTTGGATCAGGCTGGTTCTGTCAAACATGCCACTAGTGCTCAGGGAGACTGGAGATGGGGGTGGTTAAAAGCAAGCTACTCACTAGAAGAATCACATCTGAAATGGCCACTGCCAAAGCCTAAACACTGGCACCAGAGTTTAAAGCCAGTTTCAGATAAGCGCTCCCATTCCTCGCCAATGGAATAGAAGGAGCCAGTGTAAGTATCGAAGCAGGTGTCGTCAGCTGGCTGGTTTAGTCCTTCAGACACTGCAACAAAAAAAAAAAAAAGAGAAGAAACACTCATCACACTCAGCAATAGGAACTACTGAAACACAGAGCGGTTTTAACTGAATAGACACTTTTTTTCTTCTTATAATCCCCTGACAGTAATGGAGCTGCCCCATGGGCATGTACTTGATGGTTCTGTCAGCAGTCCAGACTCCCTGGGATTCATTTTCCATTTGCATGTGTCACAGCAGCTGAATGATTAAAAAAACTGGCATGAAGGCTATTTTCTCATTTGCCAAATCTCAAGCAAGTGTGAGTTTCTGCATTTGCTGCTGGAGAGCAATGACCTGACTCTGCCTGTTTTTAAGAGAAATGTGCTGTCAGATGCTGGGGATAACAGGGGTTGGTAGGTGCATGTGCACTTTTTTGGGGCGCTTCAGGTTCCAGCTCTTGGCAGGGGCATGGAAGAAGGAGAGCAGATCATGTTGTTGGACAGTGATTTTTCACCTTAGGTGTGTGCCCTGACTGGCAGGTGGGTGTTTTACAACCACCAGTTCAGCATGTGATGATCGAGAGTTAATGGTTTTGGTTCAGTCTAGGACAGATTGGGGTGCTGAAAGCAGAAAAATAGCTTTATTTCCAAGGGAGGTGGAGGCAGTAGGAAGCTGCATGGAGAGACTGAATGGATGGAGAAAATAAACCCTTATCTCTTCATTTCCTCCCCTCCTCTTCTTTTTCATCTCAAAATACACACAGGAGGAGAAGAGGGCTGTTGACCAGCCCCAAGTCCCACAGGGTGTGTGTGGGCTCTGGGCTCTCCAGCTGTGGGAAGTGCTGTCTCAGACTACAAGTACTTGTGGTTGGTCACATGGCTTCTAAATGCTGCCTGTTGGTGCTTAATCAGCATCTCTGTGGGCAGCCTGCCCTGCTGCCAGACCTGCCTTTGAGATGGTCTACAGGGCTGCTGGATAACAGCAGCAGTGGGAAGTGACTTGACAGGGCAGTTAAGCAGCCAGGCAGGAATCTGCGACTCCAGTGTGATCCCAAACTTCCTTCAAGAGGAGCAAATACCAGCTCTCTTAGTCTCTCTCTTGGGCACTGAACCTTGAGGAGTTTGTGGAGCATCAAAGCACATTGTGATTAGACAGCAGATCAGAATAGCTCTAGTCCCACAGTCAGTTATCCCAAACCAGTGGACCTCACAAATCACTTGACCCAGTGTCCTGCTACAAAAACTCTCCTTACCAGAAAAGGTTTCCTTTCTGAACTACTCTCAAGCCTGGGCACCAGGTAGGTTGCCTTGAGTAAAGGAAATGAGGCAGGGACAGCACAGGTTCACCCAGACTCTGTAAGGTTTTTCCTTACCAGTATTGCCAACTGTGACCACCTCCTCCAGCACCTTCTGTCTCCGGTGATCCTTCAGGGCTTCCACTATGATGTTGTAGGTGGCCCCTCTTGTAAGACCCGTGAGCGTGGCACTGGAGGAAGTGCCAGGAACCCTGAACTGCAACAAGAGACAATGCCAGGTCACTGGAAAGGGAGGAGTGAACACCCTTTAGGTGCTACCTCTCTCACAGGAAAGAGAGGCTTAGACTGACCTCTACGACCATCTTGGAGCCAGACCATTCCCCTCAGATGTTCTGAGAACTTCAAACAATACCAAATTAAACTTGCCTACTCTGGACTATAGATCATAAGGGGTATGTTAATACTGCCATTTCAGGGAAACAGAAATCAAGGGAGACATAGGAGGAGTCTTTGGCTTGGAGAAGCAGCACCTCAGTCTTTGAAACTCCCACTCAGCTCCCTGACTGCCCCCTTCCCTGGTGAAATGTTGGTCCTGACAACATTTCAAGGCTTTCTGGTTTAGCTGTTTTATCCTGTAGCATTCTCCATGAAGGAGAGGAGGGAGGCATTTATCCTTTCTGGTCTCAGCTGTGTGTTAAAACAGACTCTTCAAGCTGATTCTGACTGGCACTCCCTTAGCACAGCAAAGGGACTGCTCTCCCAAGGGAATGTGCTGCCACAGGCGAGGCTCTGCCGGGACAGCCCAGTTACCTGCAGTGTATCCTCGTCCTGGCTGATGGGCTGACAGGAGATGATGTACTCCGAGCTCTCCAGCAGCGGCCTCCAGGAGATGGTTGTCTGAGAAAGAGCTTCCTGGCCCGTGGTGTCGTTGCGCCGGGGCCCGCGGGAGTGAGGGTAGGAAGGCTCCACGATGATGGGCACCTGGTAGCCCGGGATCTCGATGGCCTCGTCCACGTTGGGCAGCGGCCGCCTCGAGCCCGGCCTGAGGGGAGTGGCTGTGGTGGGCACAGGCCGCCTGTAGCCATGCTCCTCAAAGAAGACCTGCTGGCCCTGGTGTCCTACTGTCTGTGGGTGTCCAGAGGTGCCTGGAAGTTGGATACCATTTCCATTGTCATACCTGTTGTTTGTGATGTAGGGGGTCCTCTCGTCAATGGAAGGCACATCCAGGATGTCAGGCTGGTTGGGGTGTGGTCTGGTAATCAATGTGGGGAGGTCATCTGGCCAAAGAAAAGTTGGAGTCATAAAGCAAAGCGTGCAAATCAACAACAGCAAATTAAACAGCTGCAGTGGGTGCTGTACACCACTCCAAGCAGCAAATATTAGCAATCATCCCAGCACGCAACACACTTTTTATGACCTCATTGTGACTGTAAAGTTAATTTCTCTCTCTATGGTTATATACCATATAAATATATGTACATCTTTCATACATAGCATAAGAAGTGTGTCGGTATGAAGTTTTTATACAGCTGAGCAACAGTTTTGAACACTGGAACCCAAAGAAGCCACCACCACTGCTCAAATTGAGAAGAAATTATTACACATGATTACAAATGATAGTCACAGGTTATCAGTTTAGGAGGAATCACTGGTATGGAGGAAGAAATTAGCTCCTTGGTCACATTTGATACCTAGCTGGTATTTTGCTTGCTACAGGTATCTCAGTCTCATACTGTGAAGGCTGCAGAGTAAGGAAATGCAACAGGCAACAAATGAATGGTTTCTGCATTTGATGCCATCATGTGTTAGGCAGTAATGAGAGTGTCAACTCTAACTTAATTATCAAGTAGGTACCCAGGCAAGAATCCAGCACCAAGCATATTGTTCTGTTCTTAGTGTTCAAGCACAGCTAAACACAATTAATGTAATTTCAGAATTGTACCTCCTGCATCCTAGAAAGAAAAACCTTCTTACGAAGCCTATTTGACTCAATAGAAAAAGACATGGTGTGAGTGGTGTGAACAGGATATTTTAAAAACCATTATCATTTCAGTCCTGACATTGTATTCTGCAACTGGAAAACATCATCTCCTGTTGGCACACACCAATCCAGAGCTTTGTTTTACCTGTCCTTTTTCTGCCAACCAGTGGTTCACTCTTCTGAGTGTTCTTCACTGCAATGATGTAGATGATGTATTCAGTACCTGGTTCCAAACCTAGGGAGGGAGGAAGGACATAAAACCATCTTAAAATGAAGAGTTGCTTTTCTTTTATGATTATGTGTGAGATCTGAGGCAGAATGAGAGGTGGGTAATGGCTACAGCATGGGTGTGTGCATTTTGGATCTGAGGTTTTCAAGGAGGACAAGAGAGTTCAGCCTCCTGTTTCTCAGAGCAAGTCTAAAATCTGACCATGTCAGCTGGGATCACAGACCCAAACGTAATGAGCCCAGCAGGTGTGACTGGCAAGGTGCCACAGTCAGGGCCTTTTTCCTTGAAAGGACAACAACTGTGGTGACAGTAGAAACGAACATATGGATTGTTCGGTTGTGGTGGCTGAATGATCAGTGAAGACTAATGTGTTGCAGGACAGGTGTGGTCATAAAACCACTGACTGGCATTGGAAACCACAACAAGGGAACAAAACTGTCTCCTTCTATTATCTGACTACCAACACATTTTATAATTCTGCCTTCCCTTTCTCTTCAAATTTAGGTGTTTCAGATGGAGAGCTCCCAGACAAAACATTTACCAGTAATAGTGGCCTCGGTGGTGCCGGGCCGAGGGCGAGGCAGAACCTCCTTGACAGGTGAGCCAGGTTTCTCATATCTGATGATGTAGCCGGTGATCTTGGCTCGGGGAGCCTGCCAGGTAAGCAGGATGGAGTTGCTCGTGGTTGTAAGGAAGCGCAGGTTAGAAGGAGCATCGATAGCTGGGGGAAAACAAAAGGAAACAAGTCAAATGCAGTAAAGACCAGCAGATTCTTTACCATCTGCTTGACACCCTTCTCAAACTCAGGAGTAAAACCTATTGCTCTAAGTCACAGTAAACATTGAATGTGATCAGATACAGGCAACTCCTAATTGACCACATGTGGTTACTATGTGTCAACATGAGCAGAAAAGTCAGACAAGATCATTACCAGTGGAGGCATCAAGTACTACTGGAGAGCTGCGTGCATTCTCGTTCAGGGTGTAAAGGTAGATCTTGTAGTCAGTGCCAGGCTGCAAGCCTAAAATGAGATTGAAACATAAATGTTAGCTAATCCATCCAAAAGGGCCATCAGAATGTCTTTCAACAATCTCTTCTTGGAGACTGGTCTTTATAACTCATATTTTTTCCTTCCTTTTGTTCCTGCAGTATTTCTCCTCAAGGAAATTCAATTAGAATCCAAGAATCTGATATGCCCCGGGTAGGGCCTGCACCTGCAGAAGCCCCCACTTACCAGTGATAGTGTAACTCCTGACTTCAGGGCTGATGGTCCTTTGAACAGGGTTCTGGCCACTGGCTGGGACAGCTTCAACCAGGAAGCCAGTGATGGTCTCAGTCTTGGTTCTCCAGGTGATGGTGATGGTTGTCTCGGTGGCATCTGTCACACGGGGCCTGCGAGGGGGACTAACATCTGCACCAGGAGGAAAAGATGTCCTGTCAGTACAGTGGGGACTGTGAATCCTATCAGCCAAGTGCTTGTGGAGCTTTGTACAGAGCCCGCTTCCAACACAGAGCAGGATCTCGGCCTCTGCATCCACACAGGACTAACTGGTCACTGGGGGAGGGTCACTACTTACTCTCCAGAGTGGTGACCACCCCCTGGGCTGGCCGGCTGGTCAGGGAGTCCTTCAGGGCATACACACTCACTTCATACTTGGTTGCTACCTAGAATGAACAAGGTCACACAGTGTTAGGAGAAGGACCTGGCACAGGGGAAATGCTCCTGCCCTCCTTCAGGGTTTGGTGGAGCCACATTTCTCAGTCACTGAAGTATGAAACCTTAAAATAACTCAAATCAGGGATGGATTGACGGGATAATTCTAATTATTTCCAGCTGTAATAAAAGAGTAGACATGGACTCTGATAAACAGTGCTGTTGGTAACACTAGTAGTGCACATGAACACACTCAGGAGCAGAAGAAATCCTGGAAAAAGTTTATTCATCATCCCTCATCTTGGAATCTGTGCTTCAAAGCTGATTCTTCAGGAAAAAAACCCTAATTTCCCTCCTATTTTTCCCAGGGTTAATGGATGCCATTTACAATGATAAGGTGGCTCTTGCTGTGAATAAAGGAATGGTAGAAGTTATAGCCTGGGTTTTTTTGTCCTTGACTCCATCAGACCATGAGCCCACTTAGATTAGAATGTTTTTTAAGGCTCATTTTTGAAAATGATTCATAAAACTCCTTAAAAACAGATCAGTAGCTTTTTAAGATTGCAGGAACCATAAAAGCAGTGATTTTCAACCTTTTCCAGTTCAGGAACTCCTGAAATGTTTCCAGTGGAGAAGATGGCTATATAGCAAATTTAAGCCTACTCACAAAAGACCTGCATTTTTAACTTACATTTTGCAGATGTCTTAAAAATAGGAAAGAGACTGCCAGAGCTCCCATATCACAGCTTGAAACCCCCTGCCTTAGATCACTTTACTTGACCTCTTTTGTGAGAGATGAGTAAAAGCATTTTACTGGGTTACTCTTGATTGTGAACCTGGTAATTTGCATTTGATTAAGGCATCCAGTCTCTCTGTGCTGGGAGATGAGGAAGAATGCAGATCCAGCAGGCCAATTACCTGCCTTTTACAAAACTACAGTGAGGAGTAGTTGCAGTCTGACCAGCCACCAGCTTCAGTCAGACCCTTAGGAGTTGTAATGTTCTGCTCCAACTGAAGTTCCTGACCCAGGGATTGGAAATTGCTTCAAGTTCTCCTAACACCTCCTCCTCCCAACACAAAGAAAAGAGTTACCATCAATCCAGACACGACTGCGGATGTGCTGTCTGGAGAAAGGTTGATTTCTTTCATAGGCCCAGTCTTTTCCTTGGGGTTCACTCTGACTCTGTAGCCAGTGAGGCGAACATTGGGTGCACTCCAGGTAGCCGTGAGACTGGTGGGAGTTACCTGAGTGAACCTCAGGTTTGTGGGAGGTGGAATTGCTGCAAAAATCCAAGTTGGCACACGGTTAGTTTAAAAAGGACAGTCTTGGATAAAACAGTCTTCTCTCCCGAACCTGAGACAGGTTTAGGCCAGGAAAGTGGTGCCTGTGCGTTCCGCAAGCACAGGCATAAAGCACCACGGAAGGGGACATGGTATTCAGGAGGAGACTCTCAAATCTACATAACACTTTCCAGCAGAAATAAGGAGATATTGATGCTTCAGGCCCTGAAGTTAAGAGAGCACTGACATTTGCTATGATATAACCTATAGGCTTTGGGAGGTGTTTAAATCTACAGCAGGCCCGTCTGTTTTAATTATTCCACGAGTCTCTGCTTCTCAGCCCACAGCTCATAGTTTAGTCCTGCTTCACTTGCCCCTATCTGTTCATGATGATTTACAGAAGTAAGTAGGAAGAAGGCTCAGGAATTGCAGAGAGGATATAAAAATACTGCAAATGTAGAGGGGAAGCATTTAACAGCCACTTACACAAGTGTAAATTACTACACAGAGAGCAAGGCAATGGAAAAGCAGAGCTGTGGTGGCCATAAGGCTCATCACACAAGAGCCTGTTCATGAGCTAACATATCTGATATCCTTATAAACAAATGTTTGCATAAAAAAAGGAGCATCCATTGAAGTGTTTTCTTGCCTTACTGTTGGTAATCCATGGGTTGTAAACAGAGGAAAGATATCCCTTACCACAGTGCCCACTAGAGCACATTGCTGTCAAGTTTTCCGGTTTTATAAAATGGAAATACAGAACAATTCTCCCTTCTTGCTTTGCTCAGAACTCAATCTAAAGCCTGTGAGAGTCAGTGGAAAATCTTGAATGACTTCAAATATGCTTTTGAACAGCCCACAAAAGGTGAACCACAGAGGGTGGATTTGAAGAAGTCCTAGATTTGCAGTTCTAGCAGGTAGTCAGCCAGCTGTTTCATCAATACAGCTCTTTGCTGCAGTTTAGCATAGCAATCTGTACACTGGGAAACACTGTCTTCATTCCACCTCTGGAATTATAGCACCAACTTTTCATCCACAAATGAACAGCAGACCTTTATTACACAGGTGTTACCTGTATAACAAAGTCACATCTGGTAATGCTGGAAGCTTGGCAATGGATTCCATATTGCTGGAAGCAATTTTATTGCAAGCAATTAGCTTCCTTTTCCTTTTTCACAAAGGAATTTTCAACACATTCTACATGGGATGGGATCAGCCTGGCACAGAAGGGACTCTCCTGAATGGAGCATGTCCTCTCCTTGTGGAGGTGATGTGAGCACAGGGTGTGGGCATGCACGTGGGCCGTGGTCCTTAGGGCAGTGCCAGTGAAGGAGCTGGAGGCTCTGTGAGACCTGAGGGTTAGGGAATCTTCTAGCTCTTCCTGCTGATCTTTGGTCCCATCCAAGATCTCTGGGGGAGGAAAGCTGCCCTCATCTCTCTGTTGTTGGCAACTACCTCTGATTCCAGGTGTCCCACATCCCAAAGGTAAGACAAGAGCGTTGTGAGAGGGCAGGTCATGACAGATTAGGCTCCATGACAAGGAACAGGACACTACTGGACACACACCCCTCCTTTCTCCAGAGTCTGCTCCTCCAATCCTACTATCTTTCCTTCCTTCTCAGTGTGTCTGCAGGCTGACCCTGCTCTCAACCAGCTCCCTGGCACCAGCTGAGCCATGTCTCAAGAGCAATCACATCCCCTCGGCTGCCCCGGGGGTTCCCAGGTGCACATGGAAGCACACATTACCCAACAGGGCAGAAGCCCCTGCTGCCATGGCCTGCTGGGGGTAGTGGAAGGTGTACCTGTGGACTGGGTCCCAGTGAGGGGCAGGCTCTCCATGTCATCGTAAATGGCAACGATACTGATAGTGTACTCAGAACCTGGCCTGAGGCCATGCAGCTCAGCAGTGTCTTCTTCGCCCCCTGGGGCCGGCAATAGCTCATGGATTCCATCCTCAGGGCTTGAGTAGGTCACCCTGTACCTGGTGACTTGCCCCTGTGGGCTTTCCCAAGCAATTTTGATGGAATCAACATCCACGTCAGTGAATGTTAGTCCTTTAGGGCGGTCAATGTCTGTTAGGCAAATTAACGGTAAGAGGTTATGTGATAAAAAGCAGGTTGTGTGTGAGCAAAATAAAAAGCATTTCCATTACATGCAAAGCAGTTTTCAGTTTTGCGTGGCAAGGGGGTACTTGATTCTCCTCTGTGCTGCACCTTGCACACATGCTCACACCCATGAGGCTGAGTTTGGGGGCGCCAGACAGCAGGAAGGCAATCTTGGCCTTGTTGAAACCAAAAGCAGCCAGGACACCAATCCTTACCTATTTTTGAGTCCCTTTGGCACCAAAACACCTTTTATACAAGTCTAACAGCATTAAGCTACCTTAAAGCAGACAAGAGTATAAAAAAGAAGTGGGAATGTTCAGGCCCATGTCTCCCATGTAACTGGCTGTTAGTGCTAAAGGCAGCCAGAGAACCCACCTGACTAAGTTCGGGTTCACGCTGCACTGGCCTTTCACTGTCGTAAGCTGCTGTGCAAAGTGCCAGCCCAAGGAGAATCAGCCCCACTGTTTTTCTTTCATAAATTAATACCCAATTAACACACTAATCAAGAAAGCAAAATTACTCAGTATATTATATTTTAAAATCAGTTGGGAACAAACTTTTCAGTTTTGTATTGAGTGCACAGGGAATGAATGTCCACAGGTGCAGCTGGGTGCTAGGCACACTTCCCAATTAGACCAATTAATCAGATTTTCCCAGCAAGGTGGGAATTCAGTGCTAGACAACAGGGTAAGTGAGCCTTGTTCACAGAAGTCTGGAGTGGCTACCACAGAAATATACCCATTTGTTACACAAAATGGGAAGATCTGATATATTATTTTTATATTGGATCAAAATTATGCTTTTCTATAAGGTTTCAACTTCCTTATTTGCCATGTTGTATTAGTCTTCAATTTTCTACATTTTCTAGTTGGCAAAGGTGATTTTTGTCCAGGAATTTGTTGGTTTGAAGTTGATGTGGACTCTCTTCTCGTCTCTGCAAGGCTATGGAGAAGCTCCAGTTGTCTTTAGGACAATTCTGTAATGTTTAGGGCTGAGTTACAGTTTTGAATACAAGCCTGAGAAAGGGACTAACATACAGGCAAATCCCTAGCCCAAAGGTGTCCCTAAAAAGGCACTTCACATCAGAGATATCCCTGAGTCACATATTTCCTCTTGTGTCCTCTTTGGGACCAGAGCAGTTTCATCCAGGCAGACACAATAATTCCAGGACTGACCTGCCCTTTCCTCTGCAGTGCTTCATCCCAAGTTCTTGATACAACTCATGTGGTTTCCCTTACTTCTTCACACAGGGCAATTGCTGCCAAGCCCAGTCCAGTCCCTGAAGAGCAATCACCTTTGCCACCTAGCTCCTCAAAGGAGATCTTTGCACATTTTACCCACTGATTGGCTGACGGCAAACGAAACCCCAAAAGACTTCATGGCTTTAGTGAAAGAAAATCAGAAGCGCAGCATTTTGAGGGGGCAAGAAATTGCATTTTGCCAGTGCTTGAGGCAGAGGGACTGTGTTTGTGCCAGCATCTGCAACTTAAGTGCAAAGTACTTCTCACAGGGCAGACCACCTTGAATTCTCCTGGAGAGTAGGCCCCTGCCTTTTGCTTTCCCTGGGACTGTGGTGCTGCATGGGAGGTTCAGACATTGACAGATAACACTTGTTTTGCTCCCATGAAGTGAAATACGTACTGGTGACAGCTGTCTCAACCAAGGGCAGGCTCTCCCCGTTCTGGTTCTGAGCGTAGACACTGACCATGTACTCCACTGTGGGCTGCAGACCTTCAATAGTGACCTGAGTTTGATCTGGCAGGAAAAAACAGCATTAGTCAGAAAGAATAGCAAAGAACTGCCCTCTAAGTAGCCTTGAATGAAGGACCTGTAAAAGTCATACCATGAATAAATGTCATTAAAACAAGACGGGATTGACAAACCAGGTTTGCCTTCAGCTTGCACCATGCTGCTCTGAAGGGCACAGCAAGGCACCTGCTCAAAGGCCCCACAGCTGAAAGGGCAGGTTAGCACAGGAGGTACAACACAGCTTTCATCATTTTCTAGGATAAGACTGGCCATCACCCCAGCTGCATCACAAGCATCCCTGAGTGCTAACCTCTGTTGATCCCACAAAATGCACTGTGTTCCCAAGAGCTGACCTGGCAGGTTCCACAGTAACGAGCTCAAGCCTGTAGTGTGTGTGACTGAGTCCATGCTACAACCAAGGGTCACGTTATGTGACCTTCAGAAGGATTTCAGAGGAAGCTTTGCTGGATGCTAGAAAATCCAATGGCATTTCTTTGAAATGCAGGTGCCTTTCAGAGACACTGAGATTGCCAAGAATAATCCCTTGCAGCCCAGTGGTGTCAAAGAAATATAAAGCTTTTGGGGCAAAAAGTCTGCCCTAGCTTCTTCTGAATGAGACCCAACTGAAGGCAGCAGGATGGCAAAAAAGCTACAAGCAGGAGAAAGATTTTAGTGTTCACCTCTTACATTCTTCCAGATCTGGTGAAGGTGACATGCGCTCTTACCTGCAGGGACGTTTTTAGTTTTTGTGGGCCCATGTCCTTTCTTGGGGACAGCTGTCACTCGATACCCTGTGACTGGGGATGTTGAAGGCTGCCACCTGATGCTGATGCTGTTGTCCTGGACGTCGGTGACTTGCAGCTGGGATGGTGTGTCTATTTCTAGGCAATAAAAATATTTTTTCTGAGTATGTTGGTAAAGGAAACCCTCCCCCCACTGTTGTCTCCTGGCTGAATTTTACTCTGCTCTTTCTTTTCTAGGCTGCACTTCTTAGAAAACACAGGTTACTACTTATTTGTCCCTCATGCTAGCCCAGACCAAAAAAGCCTTAACCATGATGTGCAGGTGACTGACCTCGAATCAATATTAGTTGAGGATTTTTGCTGTTTTAAAGGCTACTAAATGCCTTTATCTGCAGCTACAGCAGGAGTAAGATTAGGTTATATCTGAATGAGGAGTGAGGTGACAGTCTTGGAGTTAGAAAGTCAGGTCTCATCAGGATGACAGTGCACCAGAAGCACCAGTGTTAGGCCAGCAGTGACTCCATGATATGAAAGCCCAACAGGATTCCCACTCTGCAGTGAGCAGTCAAACATTGCTTGTATCCCCATTTGGACTTCACAGGATCTCCCTCCTCCAAGCCCACAATCCCCTTCTGTGTCATGTCATTATCATGCTGGGCCACCAAGACCTGCAGCTCCACTGAAACTGATGGGCTCACAACACAGCCCGTGGCTTCTAAAAGAAACCAGGGATCAGCAACGCATTTGGGGGGACAAGCCAACATAAAGCTGTGGAGTTTGGGGTTTTTTTGTGTCTTGTTTGGTTCAATGAGGTCTCACCTGTTTTGTAGGTGACAGTGACTGGCTTGCTGCTGGCAGGGCTGTCTCCACGGCCAGTTACAGCATACATAGTGATGGTGTATTCCACACCAGGCTTGACACCATTGATGGTGGCAGTAGACATGGTGCCAGGCACTGTAAACTCCTGCACAGGGCTGCTTCCACCTGTGGAAAAACAAATGTAATGGATCTCTAAAGTATACATATTAAATCATTACAGAAAGCAGGACAATCCTGTATGCATCAAGTTGAAGGCAGGACTCTATTGATTTCAATGGTTGTTGGGTCAAATTCCTTTTCAGAGATCCCAAGGAAAAGAATGAAGTATGCACGCAGAACCACCTCTCAAATCACAAGAGTGCTCCAGATGCTCTTTTTGGTAGACAAAAAATTATTTGCTCTTCTTCAAAAAAGACACCTCTGTGTCTGCTACAGCCAAAGTTGCCTTTGCTATTTGCTGTGGCTTTCTAAGGCCTCAGAACGGAGTTCCTGGTCTGTGCCTGGCTGTAGCTGCCTGCCCTCACCTGTTTCACCATACGTGATCCGGTAGTATCTCACTGTCACTGCAGGAGCATCCCAGGAAAGCACAAGGCTGGTCGGGCCAGCAGGGGCGACTTGCAAGTCCCTTGGAACATCAGACACTAGAAAAACAAGAGAATTGAAAGGAGAATTTAAACACAGTTTACATCAGCTACATACTCTACCCTACCCTACCGTGCTCCTCTGCTACTCATCTGTGTGCCTTTTTAGCCCAGTGCACACACACCAACAAGTGATGTATCTGGTTAAAACCCATCTGGCATTGGACCAGATGTAATGAAAATAGTTCTGCTAACTATTGGTCTGACTTGGTCTGAAAGTAGCATGGGTCCTCCCACCTTTTTATAAACCAGGCCCTACCTCAGCATCACATGTGCTTCCTCATGAGCTGAGTTTTACCAGCTGGTAGGAAAGATCTGGTTTAACAGCGACTCCTTCACTAGAGGACACTCAAACCCCTCACTATAACTTTTAGGCAGCGTTCTCTCAAGCTCACCTGTGGTTTGCTGGCCGACCAGGGGCATGCCCTCCTCCCTGCCGTTGATGGCGATGACGCTGACCACGTACTCGGTGCCTGGCAGCAGGTTGGTGAGGGTGATGGAGTTCCGTGAGGGGGGCACACGGTCCTCCTTGGGCCTGCCACCGCCCTGCTCCGGCTGGTACCGGATCTTGTAGCCTGTGGTAGCGGCACGTGGAGCCATCCAGTGCACAGTGAAGGAGTTGGCAGTTATATCCGAGAAGTCAAGGCCAGTGGGGGAATCGAGACCTGCGTGTCGCGAAGAGACAAGAGACTGAGCTCCACGAGCTACTCGTCGTAATCACCACTGCCATGTTTCCTTAAGCTCTGTACCATGACACTGCCAGGCAAGAAACCAAATGCTATTCAGCTGTGGAACTAAACAAATATGTGTTCAGGATCCAAGTGAGATAAATAAGTGCTGGAATGCGACAGCAGGAAAAGTGTGTGTGGCACACACAGACAACACTGTGAAAAACAATGCACATGACCAGCAAAGTCTGCTACACAGTTATAGAACAAGACAGACTCAGTGACAGATACAACACGCTCTGCCTGGGCTTGTTCTCAGGGTACATTCACACCAGGGTCTACAATTTAAAAAACAATGGCAGTTATGGTTCTCAGATAGAAAACACAGAATTTCCTAGTGTTCCCCAAGATGTGCATCTGCACTGCTTTTGATGATTATCATTTGATGATAATTTTGCTGATGACCCATCAACAAGGTGGCAACACACAAAAACAGCTAAGAAGTCCAATTAATGAATTCTTAAAGGATGACATTAAGGATGTCCTGGGATGCATCCAAGTACCTGTTTTCTGGATTCCATAAAGAGGTGCACTCTCATGTTGCTCAGAAACGCTGTAGACTCTCACCAGATATTCAGTACCAGGGAGCAGGTCTGTGGAGTTTAAGAACAGGGATTTAGACATATTTCTTTGCTAATAACTACAAGTTGTTCAACCTACACAATTTTAACTGTATTTCTTAAGAGAGGTAATCAGGTTTTGCTTGATGGAAGATCTGAGCCTCCAGGCCAGTCAAAAATTTAAGCAAGTTATTTTTTTTGGTATTACAGTTGCCTGCAATGCTTTAGCCTGAGGGAGCATGGAATTCTGTATCATTGCTTCATCAGTTTGTGGAGACTGACTTAGAAGCAACTTGTTTTCTACAAGATCCCATCTAGTTATCTTGTAGTTTAGTTATGCACCAGGCCAAAGCTTCAGCTGATATAAACTGGAATAGGGCCAAGGATTTTCAACACAGCTACTGGAACTCAGATGAGCTCCAGATTTGGTCTCTTATTCTGAAAGTGGGTATTGTCTCCTGCTCAACCAACCTGATTCCAGGGCAAAGAAAAAAAAAAAAAGCCCAACTTTAAATACAACCAAAAATTAATGTCAGCTTTTTGAAAATGCCTGTGTTTTGTCATCATGTCCTGTAAGGTTCCAAGCAATATGTATTTTCTGGTCTGAGCATACAAAGCCAAAAGGAGCAATGACCTTTTGCACATTCTGATCATCTCCCTGAACCTCTGCACGTCCTTGGCAAACCAGGTGAATAATATGTATTTACCCTTAATACCTAACCAGGCTGCAAATCAATGCAATTGCCCAATAACCTGATTCATCACTGTCCTTGGATTGATAGGAAAAAGCTTTCCTGTGGTTTGGCTTTAACCTGAGTAAAGCAAGAGGCCAAAGCCCATTTAGTGTGAGTTTGTATGAGGCTACTCGAGACATCAGCTTAGACCAGCTGAGAATTTGGACAGCTACACTTAGAGTAAGCAATTTTTCTTTTGCCTCCTCTTGTGTCATGTGGACCTTCACTCTCTACAACTCCTTGAAAGGAGGGGGTAGCAAGGTGGGGGTTGGTCTCTTCTCCCAGGTAACAATACACAAGAAGAAAAGGCCTCAAGTCGCACCAGGGGAGGTCAAAGTTAGATATTAGGAAAAATTTCTTCACAGAAAGGTTAGTCAGGTGTGGAGTCACCATCCCTGGAAGTGTTCAGGGGTGTGTGGATATGGCACTTGGGGACATGGCTTGGTGGTGAACATGGTGATGTTGGCTTCACAGTTTGACTCAATGGGGTCTTTCCCAGCCCTAAAAATTCTATGCTTTTATGAAAAGAGGCCTCTAATATTTGTTTGACTTACGTAGGTAACCCACTTACTTGTTAAGATCACCATGTTGTCTGAGGGTGAAACTGTCACCTCTGCAACGTCGTCCTCCTTCTTGGCGGGTGAATAGCGCACCAGGAAACTGCTCAGCACGATGGAAGTCGGGGGAGTCCAAGTCACTCTCATGGTATCAGGCCCCACGTTAGTGAAGCGGAGATCAGTGGGAGGAGGCACAGCTACACAGCAAAGAACAGGTCTAGCTCAGTCCTCTGATTCATAACAGTTGATCAAGATGCATGTTCAGGGAATCACCACAGAAAGTATCTCATGCACAACAGACTACTGACTACTGCACCAGACTCATGCAGACAGACTTCTAGACTACACTTGGTTCCACTATGGTTAAGAGAAAAATGTGTCTGTACTACTGTCAGGCCGCTTTAACCTCTTGGCAATTCCTGATACCTTAAATATACCCCATGGGGCTAATTTGAAAACAAGGTAGCAAGTTTCAGTAATGTGCTTCTAGCAGCTGGATTTCATATCAGATGTGGTGCCAAGAGAGGTTTAAAGTTGCCATACAGCAGCTTACAGATGGAAAAGTAATCTCATCTAGAATCCATACATGCACACACAGGAGAGGAGAGGGTATATCACTAATTTCCTATGACTCTACTTCTACTTGTGTTGAAGGATTTACAGCCTCAGGAATTTCAAACACATCAGGATTTCATGCAAGAACCAGTTTCCAGCTTGCCCTCTGCTCATGCACTATAGAGACCCTCGACAGTGTGGCACGGCTGTCACTGGCATGTCCTCAGGGAGTGGTGTCCATCTGCACCCCTTGGGGCATTGTGGAAAGAGTGAGGCCACTACAGAAATGGACTGCTGGAAGCCCAGACAGCTGGAGGGTGTGTCTGCTGATCTGCTCTGCCCTTTGGCACTCTTATTTTGGGGAATCACAGTTTTAAAGGCTGGTGAACGCACACAGGCTCCATTCCAGCTGGATCTTGGAAATCTGAAGAGCAGAAGGTGAATGAGCCTGGCAAGTCTGCAGCCATTCATGCTATTGAAATGCCTCAAATTCAGAAACTGAGCAGCACATACTCATCCCCAGCTGCCATTTGGAGAAAGCAGCGAGCTGCGTCTGTCTGGCATCCCCACAGTGAGTGGCTCAACTCCTCTTTTGACAAAGCCCCATCATCCCAACAGCCAGTGCCAGCAGGGAACACCGCCCACGTCCCAAAACATGGAAGTTTTCAAGATTCACCCGTTTGCTGTGTCAGAGTGGTGGGGGCGCTCTCTCCGCCATTAATGAGTGTGATTACACTGATGTCGTAATCAATGCCCGGCTCCAGGCCTGTCACTGTGTAGTATCCTACTGAGGAGTCCACAAAATCTTCAAAAATAGGGACACTCTCTCCTGCTGCAACTACTGTGATGCGGTACCCGATAATGGTGGAGGCATTTAACGGGGTCCACCTCAGGCCGATGCTCGAGTCAGTTATGTCAACAAAGCTTAGGTCAGTGAGTTGGGGCACCTCTAATGAGTTAAAGAGCAAATGGGAAAGGCAGAGACACACAGAGGCAAAGAAAGACAAGGGAGAAAAAAGCAGTGTTCATCACTATTAACATTGACAGACCTTTAGAAGCAATTGAGGTGATATGCAGAATTTCTCTTGGGGGGAAAGGAGGGTTTCTGGTGGGCTTTTAGGTTTTGGTGGTTTTGCTTTTTCCTTTTTTCATTTTGTCTTTTAATATTTACCCTTCAATGCAGTCTCCAGCTGCTTCCCTGGGCAAACCCTCAGATAATGTGCTTCCACTTTATAGAGATAACAATTTTCCAAAAGCCCTACAAGAGGCACTTAACTTGCAACAAATCTACTTTGAGCAATGATGAGCCATAAAGACCCAGCATTTTCTGATGAAAATAGAAACAGAAAAAATATAGCCCCCCTCCCTTTTTTTTTTTACAGGTAGACTACAAGAGATCAAAGTCTATTAATACAAAAATAAAACAAAAACTCTGAAATAATAGTTGATTGACCCTCTAGAATTCTTGTCTTTTTCAAATGGTGAGTCTAACTTTTATCACTGGGGTCATAAAAATATCAACTTATTTGAAGGGGCTAAGTCAGCCTAGACCCTCAGCTAGGGAGAACCATCAAAGTTTCAGGGTAGATCATCCACTGTCTGAACCACTTACACTGGACTTGGAAAAAAAGCCTCAAACCCCTGTAATGGCTTGAGGATCTGGCCCAGAATTCCTCAAGTTCTACTTACCACTACCTGCTGCAATATCTGTGCTAAAAACAGATGATAGTGAACAGTGAGTAACAAAATACTTTCTTGGAAAGATGGTAAAATGGTTAAAAATGACCTTTAGACAATAAGAATCCTGTCAGTGACAACATCCCCATATTCAGAGGTTATGCCCAGCACATGCTGTGGCCAAGTGTCTGATATTGTTGGCTAAAGTGTTGAAAATCTCAGATCTGAGCCATTCAATAAGGATGCTCTTTAATTACCTTCCAGATACTGCCTAAATTTCTGTAGGGAAAACAAGCACAGCTGTGACTGTTTCCTCTATTGATATTACTATTATTAAAAGTGCTCATTTCCTGCATGTTAGGACCAACAGAACTGGGCAGGGAATTGGGCAGATGCATCTTTAATTGACAATGGCCAAACCCTCAGTTGCTCAAGTCAGAACATTGGTATTGATTTAAGCCACAGGATTTGGCTGTGTAACTTCAGCAAGGTGATCCTGTGGGAACTAACGGATGCTTTTCCTCGGGATCAGACACCAGTAGGTGAGTCAAAGATGCAGGACTTGGTATCCATCCTGTTGGATCATTTCAAGTTAGTTTGAAAAGGAATTATGAGACAGAAATATTGTTTTAATTGTATTGGTTATGTTCTATTTTAATGCCCTTCAAGGAAAATACTTATTTTACAGAATCAATGCAAAAACATGCCAGTTTTCTGTAAGATCATGGTTTATCCACATGGAATGCATGTACCATATCACCTTTAAAGAGTGCTAAAAGCCAGAGACATACATTCTTAGCTTTCCCCCACCAGAAGATGGTGAAGGGCTAAAACTATTACTGCTTTAATTATGACGTATCACAGTATTAGTTCCCCCCTGGGGAGCACACAGCACTTCAGTGAAGCGTGGAAATTTTAAAGCAGTGTTATAAGAGCAAGCAAACACAGTAGCTGGCATCATTTCAGGGCTGAGCACAAACAAAAACACACAAAGCCCCTCACACAGGAAAATGAAATGAAACCATTTGGGGAGATGCATTTTGCTACTATGGCTACAAAGGTGGTTTCTGCAGTCATCCCAGCACACCATGTGAGGTGGCACGCACCACTCTGTGTCCCAGAAGTGCTACAGTGATGGACCTTTCAATCCTGGCTTTCCTCTCCATTGTGCTCAAGTGATTTTCTGTCACTATTGCTGCCAGAATTTCTCCTGTGCTTGCTTCCCACTCTGATCACCTACTTCCTGTTCTCATCAGCTGTGCTCCAGATGCTGGGGCACTTCAGAGCTAAGTCAAGTCTCTGCTGCTCTCCAGCTCAGTGTAAGGATACACCAGATCCACGTCTTTGCCACCACCCTGTGACAGACAACCTAGGCTGCCCATGTAGAGAAGTAGAGGGGTGTAAGAACTGCTCTGTCACATGTTGGTACTTGGCTATTCTGCTTTTTGAGACTAAATGTAAAGCCTAAGCCCTCTATCATCAGGCTAGCAGGAGTTGTGCATGCAGAGCTCTTGCGCTCAGCCGTTGGACCTTGAGTAGCTAAACCTGCTGCTCATCCTTTCCTTACCTGGAGTGATGGTTTCAGAGATGGGGACACTCTCCTGGTCGTCCTTGACTGAGTAGACACTGACATTGTACTCCACACCGGGGTTCAGGTTTTCAAAGGTGCAGGTGGTCTGATCTGCACCCACGACCTCCTCCAAGGTGGAGCCCTGCTGCCCGTTGGTGGGAGTAGTGGTCACACGGTACCCACTGATGCCTGAAATACAGAGAGGCCAGTGTGCAGTGACCTCCTGCTGAGCTCATTTACATCAGGGCTCAGCACAACAACTGAGGCAAACACGTGACATTTTACAAGTGATTTTGCCACCCTGAGCCCAGCAGGCAAGAGGTTGCTTTGTCAGGCACCCCAAAATGAGCTTCCCAGGAGGCAGCCATGCCATTCTCACAGCATTTCAACTCCTCACCAAACTGAAAGTCTCATGACTCATCAAGAAAAGGTTCAGCTACAGACAGAGAGGGGTTTTAAAAAGCTTTCAATCCTCCATTTGTGGAAGTCAATTGTTCAGCTCCCATCAGCTACTGCGGGAGAAGAGTTTACCCTGAACACTGTCAGAACTTCCATACTTACTCTCAATAACACAAACTCATCTGCCACTTCCAAAATCTTTGTGATACATTTCGCTTTCCTTCCCTTGGGCTATTTTTAAACCCCTGGGAATATTTGAAGAAATCCTTAAAATCCTTAAAACAACTAAAATATCTGAACACATTCAAACTCCAAAATAATAAGTTACTGTCAGTGCAAAATGCTACTATCTAGAAGTATGTACATTTTTCCTTAAATTCCTCAACAACACGTTTTCCATTGAAGTCTCCTTACTGAACAGCAAGGCACCAGAGAAGAAGTGTTACCATTCTGCTGCAACAGATTTGAGCATAGTGTGAGTTCACACAGTTACCTGGAGATGTGCTTCTATCCCAAGAGACAATCAGGATCCCGGTATCAGGACTGGACTTCAGGCGCAGTCTGGTTGGTGGAGCCAGTGCTGCAAGTGTTCAGACAGACAGGTCAGTGGCACACTGGCAATCACGCCGGCTGCCTCAGCACCCCTTCTCCCCACATTACACCCTCACCCTTCGGAATTAGCTACAAATATTCTCCTGAAGTTGCGGCCCTGCACCGCATGAGACAGTGCTACCTCAACAGGAGGAAATGACTCCCATAAGACAGCCCAGGGAGCGCAGGGGAAGCAAGTGGAAGAGGGAATAATCATGGAAAAGCAAGTGTTCCGTACGTGTGGTCACTCTGCGGATGATGGGGGTCTCCCTCTCCTGGCCGTCCATCAGCACCGTGAGGCTGTAGGTGTATTCCACCCCGGGGGTCAGCCCGGAGATGACGATGCTGCCGGAGTCCGAGATCACTTCCCGTGGAGCCTCCCCGCCCTGGCTTGGGCGCACCCCCAGCTGCAGGGAAGCAACGTTTGCTTTTCAGTCTCAAATGCTCCTGTCCCAGCTAACCATCAGCATCCTGACTTATCATCCCACATGAGCATCGTGGGCCCTAAAGCCACACACCAGCTGTTAATCCTGTAACGTGTGTTTCAGATGAACTTCACCTGAAGCCCCATGATTGCATTGACCTCTGTCACCTAAACCCACACCCTGTAAGCAGCAGGTCTTTTGCACCCCTTTCCCTTGTGCTCCAATCTTCACTGCAGTCCATAGGAAACTGCTTCAATCTGCCCTCCCCGCCACAATGAAGCAAGAGGAAAAAGAAACACAGGCCTTAGTTTCTCCTACCTTGAAACCAATCCTTGGGGCAGGTGTCCAGGTGATGACTATGGAAGTCTCAGTCACTTCTGTGTTAAAAGGAGGAACAGAGCCAGCAGGCTGATCTGTGAAGGGAATTGGCAGAGTTGAAGTCTACCTGCTATGATGCCTCAAAACAGTCAGAAAACCTGACTTACAGCAGCCCAAGGAGCTGGGGTATGTAATGGTTGCTGAACTACAACACTTCTGAAAATCCAGGGATTTGAGAAGGATCTGACAGGTTATTTTTGTCTGCTGCTGGGCTTGATAGCCATGGTATGCAAGTGGTCTGATCATAGGGACTGCTTTTGTTCCTGAGGAAAATGAAAATACTGAACTGGTTCTCATGATCCTCTATGCATCCAACCCCAACAATTTGGGGATTATTGGTTTTTTTTGGCACAATACATAAAGTGTTCCTAAAAAATAGCTTTTTTTCCCTTCATCCCCCATTTGCCTTCCAATCAGCAGAACCCTACACCCTTGTCTGTCATCCAGCTGTCCCAGCAAGGACTATCTTAACCCTCACCAACATCTTCAACTCTTTTGAAGTCAGCAGAAAGGGAGCTCAAAGTCAGGCTGAGGCAACTGTGGTCTCATTGATATCTGTCAGGAGCATCACATGGAATCCAAAGCCTTTGTGTATCCCAGAATCAGCCTAAATAACACCACTGAGTTTAGTCTGAAATGACCTTGTTCTTAGTGAAAAGACTTGGTTGCTTAATCTACAGTCTTGAACTGGACTGATTTCATTCAGACAAGCCAGAATTTGAAGGCAATATTAACTTAAGATACCAAATCATATCCTAATAGAGAAATATCTCTAGATAAGACTGACTGTCAGCAAAAAGTATCTTGCCAATGTCAACAGTGTTATTCTGTTTCAAAGTTTGAACCCTTATTTTTAGTTTCACATTGTTCTAAAAGAAACCACATTCTCTTTTGAAAAGAGGATGTGGTTCTGGGCTTGGATGGCTTTGAATTTTGTTAGTTTATACGATGGCATCGTCATTATTTAAACATTGAATCTATTTGTTCTTTCTAGAAGTATGTGTGGGTTCTTATAGGACTCCCTTTCCTCCCTGAATTTGCTCAATATTTCTTCCAAGCCAGCAGCACATGTACAGATGACTGAAATGTAAAAAAAAAATAAAAATAAAAAAATAAAAGGATAGAATGCCATGTTTGTGTCAGTTTGAGTAACTGCAGTTGAGCTGCCTTAGATGGTATGGTTGGGCTTGAGAAATGTCTGCTTTCAGCTTTATACAAATGACAGACTAATTTTTCCTTGCCCATTTTAAGGGAGCTGTATGCTTTCCTTAACGCATCATGCCAAAAATCAAACAGTTAGAAAGATCAAGTAAAACTCAATTTCTTTGACATTCAGCTAAATAAAAACTGAGGTATCAGTAGTTAGTTTTCCCCCTTTTTTTTAATATAATCAGGAAAGCCGAAATATATTTTACTAAAAGCTTTTTGATGCAAATAACTCTTTTTCCTGCCAACTAGTTCAGAAAGAAGAATAAGGACTATTTCCCAAGCTGTTGTGCTGGAATGCTACTTCAAAAGGCTGCTTCTGTAAACCAATTCACAATAGCTGCTTTGAGCACAAGTTTTGAAGAAGGGCCATGGCATTACGTGTGTGTGTCACTCACAAGTTGTGAAGACTCCAGTCGCTCTGTCGCTTTGCAGGTCATCTTTAACTGCCACGAGGTACACGGTGTACTCGGTGCCAGGTTGCAGGTTCCTCAGGAGGTACTTGCTGGCAGAGGGTCCCACGTTGTAGGTCCTTGGCTGCCCTCCCCTCGTGGGACCTGCCGTCAGCCGGTACCCCGTGATCACCGCCCGGGGCCGGGTCCACAGCACCAACACCGAATGCTCCGTGGTGTTCAGGAACCTCAGGTTGGTGGGGGCATCAAGCTCTGGGGAAGGAAAAGAGGAACATCCCTCAGCTTTCCAGCTGAATCTCTACTTCACCCCCGCTTCCAAAGCACGTCCATTCCCACGCACAAACCACGGGTGTACAAGGAGGTTGGTGAGCCTGTGTTTGTGACTCACTGTGTGAGGGCAATAGGAGGGAACAGAGAAGGTGGGGACCATGGGAGAGCTGGAAATGGAAGTGAAAGAACTCTATCCATGCCTCAATGCCATCCAGTAACTCAGTTGGCCAGGCAGACCTGAGCATTCTGGGCTGCACTGATTTGGGTCACTGCCATCCATGGCATCCCATGGGGAAGGCAGGCTGAGGAAAGACAGATGAACCCAAGCACACTCAGGAATTCCAGTAGTTTCTCATGAATGCTGAGCATTTTTTTAAAAATCAGCTCAGTTTAGACTTGTCAGCATAAGCACAGAAACCTAACTTTAGCCCTTTTCCATGAAAAAGATTTATTCTTTTAAATCCTTGCCCAGTCCTGTTGAAATCCCTTCCCAAAATAAACCACCCCTACTTTGTCATTTGAATGTCAAAATAAGTAATAGTCAGCAACTTCTTGCAGAAAACCAGTTCCTAGATCTACGCAAAAACAACCACCCTGTGGAACTGAGCAAACAACAATTCCAAGCATGCTCATCTCTCCCATGGGACTCAGGGAACAGCTCTTACCAGGCTTCCTCCCCTTTTTATCACTGCCCCCGGGAAGCTGCTGAAGCTGGTAACCCACAGAACTATGTACACAAGAGGCTGATGCAGCAGAGCTCCATCAGCACCACTCTGGAGCCCAGTGACTGGCAGATGTCACTACCTTTGGCTGTGAAAAGATGAGGCTCAGAAGGGAAAAACACCCAAGTAATTTGCCCCCACAGCAGGCAGGGTAGCACTGGCTGCAGCAAGGGATTTATGGTGTCCACATGGCAAGTTTTTCCACCTTTTCTACGTTCCAATCATATGCTGAAATTAAGAGCAGTGAGAAGAGGTTTCATCAATGCTCTTTTTTGATGGCAAATGCTTTTTTTCTCTTCCAGAAGAGATAACATTTTGGGGATAAAAATTAATGTTTTCATCACTCTCTCAGTGGAGAGCGGTTTTTGTCCTTTTCCTTTTCTCCCCAGTTGTTTTCTCCAGGGAGGGCAAAGGAAGAGAGGACTTTTTTCTTCCACTATTTGAAAAAGCAAGGGAAATAGTTCTGAAAGAACAAGATGAGTGTTATACTCCTTAGGCCCATCTCTAGGTACTTAGATCTGTGCTAAGTCTCATCTATCAAGGATTGTATCTTCCCCCAATGTGCAGCCTAAAGCCAGTTCCTTTCTGGACAGTTTAATTTGCCAGCTCTATCAGGCTTTTATCACTTCCTCTCCCCATAGTAAGGGAAAATGAGGAAGATTAAAAAGCCACACACACTCCGAGTTTATTTGTAGACTTTTTTAAACAGAAGGCCAAAAAGAGAACCACATTTACACCGTGGGAAGAGACTTTTGCTGCAGGGTTTTCCTTGGGAACCCTGAATGATTTCTGTTTCCCAGGACTTTCGATTACAGGATGCAATTTATGTGAATACTTTCTGAACTGTGGTTTAGGCAAAGCCGTTAAGCGGATGATCACAGCCTATGGAAAATGATCCCAGACATTTGTAACTAGCCCTGTGCTGTCTGAATTAAATGTCTCTCAGGTACACCTCTGTGTGGACTTTCAGAGGGGCTCTACACATAGCCAAGGCTCCTCAAAACAGCCACAAAAAATTACAGATCCAACTGGGAACTGAGCCCTTCTTGTTCTAAACGCTTCCAAGGGAGTTCAGATTCTTAACTCACATCCTTGCTTCTGAAAGCCTTGCTTGAAAGAGGAGAGAGAGTGTTCACACCATCTGTGTTACACTGAGATTAGATACCTATGTCAAAGGACAAACATAAGGATCCCTTTCTCCTTGCATAGCCAAGGGAAAGGCACTATTCATGGCTCATAACTTAATGGATATAAGAAAGGATACTTTTCAAAGAGCATGGCTATATTCACAGATTATCCCATTTCCTTCCCTTCCCTCTCATCCTTGTAAGATTCAGGCTAGGTCTGCCAAACTTTCTCTCATTTACTGAAAAGTGTCAGAACAGCAGCACATGCACATAGCTGAATTTTGGTTCTTTGAATAAAGCAATCCAGTCAAAGAACACCATAAACACTGAGTCACCCTTCTATTGCCCAATAAATAAGATCTGTTCAAATGAACCATGGCCCAGGTTCTGTCTGATTGGCTCCTTTTGGATCAAAAGGAGCCCAAACCCAGACTAAACCTTCCCTTCCATCTGAAAATCTCCATCTTCCTTGCCTGTGCAGGCAGAAGTGCTACTGCTGAGAGTGGAGCCAGATAGGTACATAGCTGTCAGAAGGGAGATAGGGATTTTCAGAGCAATCTCAGCAAGGCTCCTCAGTCATGCTGAAATCTGCCCTAAGGTATCCACACACAGAAAAAAATAAAATTATAAAAATCACGGGCTGTGATCTGTGCTGTAAAAGAACTGCAGGGCCCATCAATTCTCAGTCAGTAATAAAAAAGTTGAATTCCAGCCATACGAAATTGTTTTAAAGCGCCATGAGAGTTAAACTCCATTGGAAAGCCCTGGAGGAGGATAAATCTGCTGAAGAGATCATTGTTAGACTGACTGAATTCCCAGCCCTGTCATCCTACTTCTGGGATACCTCCTGGGCTATAACTGTTGCACTTCAAGTGCTCTGTTTATACATTTCTCTAAGCGACAGACAAATACGCACTTCAGAAGGCTGATAAAAGCACAAAGGGAAGACACTTACTGGTGGTTTGCTGCCCAGTCAAAGGTTTGCTCTCCCTGCCCTGGCTCACAGCAAAGATCTTAAAGAGGTAAGTGGTTCCTGGGAGCAGGTCAATGACTTCAGCAAAAGAGCTCCTGGTGATGGGCAGTCTCTGGCCGTGCTGGCCGGGCCGATTGACAGGGATCACCTCCACTCGGTAGCCGGACACTTGGCTCTGCGGGGGGGTCCACATGATGGTGATCTTGATGTCAGAAACCTCCACAAACTGCAGATCTCTGGGTGAAGGAACTTCACCTGAAAAAAGAGGGATAGAACAGTGTCATAGGGAGTCAGTCCTTAGCCATTAGCAGAAGAAGCTACAGGTTTCCATGGAAGGCAGAAAAGTTAATTTTGATTGAACAATGGCTAGCCAAAGAATATTTACCAAACTGAGAACTCGTGGTAACCTTACTGTAAACATGTCTACACACATTCCCAGACAATATTCAAGCTGATGACAATTCCAAAGGTCACTACTTAGTTGTATTTTATGCCTTCATTCACAGAATGTACCTTGCTGTGACAGAAAGAGGAGTGAAAGACCAGAAGTAATATGCTACAGAACTTCAAGTATGTGCAGAACCAAAGCTTGAGGGGAAAAAAAAAAAATACTGCAGGGACTGGAAACAGTTACCTCCTTTTCAAATTAAAAGAGAGGGTTTTCAAAACCCACAGCATTTTCTGAGTGTCTATAATTAACTTAAAATCCATCTTTTATAATTTAACAAATACAGGGGCTGATCTGGCCTTACTGTAGTCAAAGACAAAATGCAGTTCCCTCTGTGCTGGTCCCCAGTACTGCACCCTTGAATTCCTATGTTTGGATTAAGTTTCTTCAGATTAGGACTGATACTGCTCTAAGGTTAACCAATGCACATTTGTGGAAGACACAGATGCCAAACCATAAAATCATTGAGCTGAGTTCATTCCTGGTAAATTCCCATTTGAAAACACATGCTTCCAACTTGCAGGACCATCAAATTCCACTGCTTACCACATCAGATCCCATTCTTTCACTATTCTTGCTTTTGGTTTGGCTATTCAGTCCAACTGGATACTTAGAGAACCCTAAAACCACTACTTTTTGAAATAGTGGGTGCCTGCAGTTGAGATTGTATGGTGTTGTTTTGGCACATCACTCAATGCTGAGGAATCTCCCATCCTCACTCACTGCAATGGAAAATAATGGATAGGATGGAAAGGAGAAGGATAAGTCAGGTGAATTATTAGAATTTGTGTTGTGGTGTCCCAGTACATAACCTTGAATATCTGCAGGTCAAGTACTGAGGCAAAATGATACTCCAGGCTCTTCAGATGATCTCTTGGCAGAATTCCCCCTAAGATAACTTGGGAAACTGATCTCTTTTCTGCAGACAATGCAAGACCTGCCTGCAGTCTAATCCCTAGGAATTACAACCCTACTGATGCACAGTGGTGGCCTGTGTCAATAAGGAGTATGGATTTACTATAAAACTTCAATACCAGTGGAATTTACAATTAAAAAACACAATGAGGACAAACACAAAATTGAGTTCACTTAAGCATTCATTTAGCTGCTAACAGAAAACTCAGTGACTGATCTCCAGAACACGGGCATTACCTGTGCGTGGGACACCTGTGGTTTCCTGCTGGATGAAGATGGGAGTGCTCTCCTGGTTTTCCTCCACGGCATAGATGCTGATGTTGTACTGAACTCCCGGCATCAGGTCACTGAGTGTCACAGAGGTTGCAGTGTCGGGCAGGTTGAGCTCTGTGCTGCTGCCTTCCACAGAGGGGGTGTAGATAATTCTGTAGCCTAAAGCAAGAGAAATTGTAGTCCTCAGCACAATCAGTAAGCCAGCACCAAGAGTGCTGGAAATGAGGGCTAAACTGATCTCCCTACTGAGGTTTGATAAAAACAGTCCTCAACTTCAGCAGGACCTGTGGCTTGTCCATGCTCACGTCCCATCTACAGACTACACACTCATAACACCTTCCAAAGCATAATCTGACCTGGGTTAGAATATTTCTGAGGTTTAACATGTCAATTTAGGTCTGTACAGTTCTCATGCTTCCTATGGGATCTGGATGACAGATACAGATAGAAGGTCATGGGGTTTGCTTTTATTTAACACAAGTCCAGAAGGAATTATGTTGTGTCCAGCCTCCTGAATTGCTTGATTCAGACACTGAAGCCCAGCAAATGCTGAACTGCCCATGTGCTTTCCAGCTGGTCTCAGATTGGGCAGAATTCTGCACTAGCCCTTTGTCCCAGAGTTATACTTCAGTTTCTTTTCTACCTACATTTCAGATTCTACCAACAACGCAAAACAGGTGCACTCCAGTGGGACCAACCTGTGATGGGAGCCTGTGGTCTGCTCCAGCTGATGACAATTGATGTGTCATCCACACTTTCCACTGTGTGATCGGGAGGTGCATCGGGAGCTGTTTAAGGGAATAAACAGAGGAGAACAGCAAGTGTGAGGATAAGAGATAATGAAACATCATTGAACAAACAGTGAAAACAGCTTTCAAAGTGCAGCAACATCCACCCACACATACCTGTAGTCTGTGAAGTAGACAGGATCAGATTCTGCTCTCCTTCTTCAGAGATCTGATAGACGTTAACAATGTACTTGCGACCAGGAAGCAAGTCAGGGATGTTGACAGAAGTGGCTGTGCTTGGAAGATCTAAGGAAGGCAGGAAAGAAAAATTTGCCTTAGCAATTCCATCTTCTTGCTTTCTCTCCAAATTAAATAATTGAGACCTCTGTTCTAATCTGGGCTGAATCACAGTCTTCCTGCAATAAAACAGCAGTTGTTCTGCACTGTGTCTTTGGTTCACCTCAGAAAAGCTGTGTGGAGAGTTGGGACAAGTCTCCTTACTCAGCAAGCAGCCACCACCTAGGACAGCAAGGCTTGATGTGTGACATGGCAGGGCAACTGGAGCAGCAGCCCCCTGCACACTGCTGGCACACAGCCATCTCAGCTGAGTACTCACTTCATACCCTGCCTGGTGTATTTTCAGTACAGAAATGTATGGAAAAACTTTCACATGAATAGGTTATGTGGAAAGACTGACTCATGAGCGAAGAAGAATGATATTATGAGGGCTGGTGAACTTCTCTCCCCACTCCCTTCTCCCAGATGTCCACCTACGTGCCAGATGTAAAAATTCCCCACAAAGCAGCTCCTCACTGGCCAGACTGAAGCCAAGCATCTTAAGGGAAACTGGGAATTGCCTTTCAATTTGCCTGTAAACCTCTGTCTGTAGACAGATGAGCTCAGGAGCTGCTTCACAGCACAGCTCAGCTGTCTGGGCAGACAAGAAAGGTGGTGACAGTGCTGGCAGTCCCCATGTGAGCCAGTTCTGCTCAGGAGTCCAAGCCTGAGGCTTCAGGGGAGCAACAGTCCAGGGAGAATTTTTAGGTCAGGGGATTACTGTTCTTTTTCTCACGTTGCTCTTCTGTCTCACTCATATCCCAATACCCATTATAACCTCAAATCCTTGTGAGATATTGCTATTACCATTGTTAAGACAGGAAAGTAGGAAAAAAGTTAAGATGTAATTACATGTGTTGACATAGGCTGCACAGTAGATATCAGAAAAAGGATTTCAATTCCTAGATCTGAGTCCAGTGACTTTAACCACCTTCCCAGCTCAGCTACACTGTCACATTATCAAAGATGAGGAAGATCAATCCAAAGAAAACAACTGATAGAGCAGACTGGAACAGACATCCATGAGACAACAAGCAGCCAAGAGGAGGCTTTGGGAAAGATTTCTCTGACCATTCTGGTGGAAGGACAAAGGTATGGCAAAGGAAATTATCCAGGAGGCAGGTTCAGAAAACAGATTTGGTTCTCTTCTTATCTGCACTGCTGCTCACTTCAGGATGCTGTGGGAGCCAGTAACTCTACATGATTTCAAAATGAAAAAAGCCTGGACAAATTCATGGAGCCGAGAAGAATAAATATATCTACCCACTGTTATTGCAAATCCACCTCTCCTGGCTCAGAGAGTTTTCTTTTGCAGGATCCTGGGACAGTATTCTGAGAGGGCATTGCTCTATACTTGCCTTGTTCTCCTACAGCCATTGATGGAGAGAGGACAATGAACTGAGTGAGTTTTTAATCTGAGCTGGTGCTGCCACTCCCGTATCCTAATGGAATCATTTGAAAGACAGCGAGATGCTCACTGTTTACACCAGCTGTACTGACTGTCACAAACCAGGCATGTGATGCACTGTTAGCAATGCTTTGGTCTGGCAGACTCAAGAGTGTCTCACCAAGGTACTGCGGCTCATCGCCCTCCTCGCTCAGCTCGTACTCAACACGGAACCCAGAAACTGTGTCAGAAGCAGAAACCCAGGAGACAACAAAGCTGTTGGCTGTGATTTCAGTGACAGACTCTGAAGTAGCAACCACAGGAGGAAGAAGAGTTGTCTCTCCTGAAACAGTGTTGCCTGCAAGAGAGAAGAGAGGTTTAATTAACCATCGCTACTTTTGTGTTAATGGGACGCACAAAGCAAGGACTTGGGTGAAGGAGATCAGGTTTTCCTGGATGGCCCCCGGTTCAACTCACTTGTCACCGCTGTGGTGCTGGTTGTGGTAAAATCGAAGCGAGTGACTTCTTTGTGGCCATACTGCTGAACACTGATGAGCTGTCCTTCATATATCACACCGGGCTTCAGGCCTGAGATGGTGTAGGAGTTCTGGTAGCCAGGGATGGTGGCTTCCTTCCACTGCCTTCCAGAGTTTTTCTGCAAAAAAAGGGACACTCAAATAGAGAGAGACTCCCTAGCCAGCAAGCAGGGGAATCTAGTGACCTAATGTGCTGCACGGTTCCTAACCACTGTAATATTTAAACACAGGTATGACTTGAATGGCCCCAATGCACAGACAGAACCAAGTGAAAACGAGATGAGAAAAGTATGCCAAGAAGCAGGACTAAAGGCATTTTGGGAGGTTAAGTGTTACAGTGGTAAACTTAAAAACAACCTAGCTTTGAACTTTTTCCTTTAAAAAGAGCATTTTTTGTAATATATATAAAGTTAACTCATTTCTTTATCAAAGTGCAGTAAGGGGTGAAGGAATGGCTGGAAAATATATATTTGAAGGCTGTTCACAATAATACTCTAAGCCACCATCTGAAAACAATATACAGAAAAGTTCTTCCCTTCTACCCTGTATTTGAACCCTATGGGAAGCCCTAAAATAATGCTCCATCCTCTGAGGTTTGTGTGCTTTAAAGTCCATTTCTTTCAGGCCTTCATCCAAGATACACTGAAGTCAGTAAAGAGACTTGAGTGCCTTGAATGGCTTTGGATCAGGGCCTTTATTGTTCTCTTAATAACAGGCACCATGGAGGTACTAATGTTCTTAATCATTAAGTGGTCTTTTGTGAAGCTGCACTCAGGGGACCTGTAACACAACTCATCTACATTGGTTAAAGTGAATCATTCCTCAGATAGGAATGAAACACCAAGCAATGGTTAACCAGCTTTGGCTTACACTTTACAGAAGATGGGAGATGACTGTTTATTTAATCCTACACTAGCTGTTTATGTCTTCATATCCTACTCATCTTTACCTCCTCATTAATAGGATAAAATGTATTCCAGCTGTCTCTGGATATGCACATTACTAAAACAATGTTTCTTAGGATGAAGAAGCTTCCACAAGGATTTACATTCCTTAAGGTGAGGAAGAATATAAACTTGTCCGCTTGCTGTTCTAGTGCTTTGTTTAATAAGATCCTTAATGAACACAGTGACCAGTAAAATTTGGGCAGGAAAACATTAAATGTTTATACAGCACTGGCTGTCTTTGATACTCCAGAGTAGCTGTTGACCTTGACAGGGTAAGGACACAGAATTAGCAAATCAAGTTTGATGGAATTGTGTCAGTCACTATTTTCAGACGCGAGAAAAAAAGCCAAATACAGTATTTTTGATCAACAAATGATGACAAATGTGGCACTCACCGGTCTCCAGCGCAAGATGTACTTGGTGATGTGAGATCGTTCAGGAGCATTCCACTGGATGGGGTGGGAATTTGGCTGATTTGCACTCTCTGTGATGATCACCTGAACGGGCCCAGTTGAACCTGCAAGGAAGAATTGCAGTTTTTAACATACTGGGGATGTTTTTCTTCTGCCTTTGTTGTGGAGTCATGAAAAAGCAAGGAAGTTGCATGGCTCACATAGTATTGCTATACATGGGAAATGTGTTACATTGTCGTATCCCTAATGCTTCACTGCTCCTTAGAAAAATGAGGAATTAGAATATATTCTGGGGGGGGAGTTTAACATGCCCTGTTTGACTTAATTTCCTGTGAGTTTGAATGAAATAGAAAATGAGAGGTCCAGTATAGAAAAAGTCTGCAAAGCAAAGTCACATTGTTCAAAGAGAGGGAGGGAACTGCTCTTATCAGTTAATATCTTCTGCAATGGGAGCAGGGAAGCTGATGAGAAATGTCTGCCAAACCCAAATCTAATCTTGCAGCATGGTTAGGGAAAATTCCTGATCTGACCTTGAATACAACCTGAAAAAGTAGATTTCTTTATCAGTTGATTTGAACCACTAATTTTGTGACTCTGTGGAGCACTCCACAGATAGTGAGGCTTGTCTTCTGCACAAAAATCCCACCAGAAGGGTTGGTGGTAGTCTTGAGACAAGTCAGGCCCAGGAACTCATGAAAATACAAGTTCAACAGTGCTCTAATGCTTAAGACTGTTTTAGCTAAACCAGGCTCAGGCATATTTTCTCCACAAAGCTCTCCAGTGGAGAAGGAAAGGTTTAATGATCCCATGGTTCTCCTTTCAGTCCCTCCCAGCCCCGCTGGGGAGGTTTCACTGAACACTCAGCAGCACTGTCCTCACGTTAGTTCTCAGAAAATCCCAGCAAAGAGATCCCTGGAATCTGCAGAAAAGTGTTTTAGCCAATAAATACCTTCACCCTCCCCTCATTCCCAACATTTCTAATAATAATTTATTTGGACAACCACGTAACATACATAACTGCTCCATATTTAACAGGACTTCTAGGCAAACAAACCTCTGCCCACAGGCAGAAAATTTCAAAGCTCACCTAACCCCAAGACTACACTCAGAAACATTAGATTTGGGTTATTTACACATTTTCAGTCCCTCTTGTGTCCAAAGCAGCCCAAAGCCCTGGTCTCCAGGCTGGAGGCATGCATATTTCACATAGCTTAGGCAGATGTTTGTTTAAGCACTCTGACAGAAGTCAATGAAGCTCAGCAAGCCTTAATATTTCATCTTATTCAGAGGAAGACAGTGGCAGTTGCAACCTTAAACAGGAAAGTAGAGAGGTTCCCCTTATCATGTTCTGTTCAGGGAACTGAAGCTGAACAACCAACAAACAGGCATTGCCCATACCTGTGAAGAGTTCCTGGAACTGCCTGGACAAACAAGAGTTCAAATATTTAGTTTCTTTGGGGAACTGATCAGGCAAAATATTTCATTCTGTGATGGATTTTGCTTCTGTAGTGAGTGGCAGAGGAAGGACTACACATGTATGATTTTTAAGCAATATCAACTGAAGATCACACATGTGATATCACTAAATACCAAGAGGCAACATAAACCCAAGTTGCTGTGTGAACCAACAGCAATTCTCTAACGTAATCCTGGCTTCAGGAATAGCTGCAAACAGCCTGGTCCTCTCTTTATAATCATGACATCTGCTTGTGTCTGCCAGGGGATGGGGGGAAATTGGCTCTCTTTGAAAAGGAAACCAAAAGGCATAATGTACAGAAACCTGAAGAGGTGAGGGGTGCCAAGTTTGCCTTCCTCACGTCTCACTGAGCAGAAAGGTTCATCATCTGTGGGGTTCCTTACCTGGGTAGGTCTGCAGAGGCTGGCAGTGCCATTCCCCAATCCCACGCCCATAGCAGTAGCACTGGTATCTGACCCCATGGACATACTTCTCCCAGGAATCTCCGATTTGGTAGAAGGTCCGGGTTTCTGAATCCTGGCACTGGTCTAAAGGCACAAAAGAGACAGTTATCCCTTCATGCTGCAGAAACTACAGTGAAAAATCCATGCTGAACACAGAAGAGTAAGTGACAAGAGACCTGTATACAAAGAAATGCAACACCAATGTTTATTTGCAGATATAGTGACGTAAAGAGAAAGTAGCCACAGAAACTAAATCTCAAATCAAGGTTCTTGATATATCAGTGCATGTATTCAGTTAGAGCTTAGGCAGCTAATTCAGCTGTGATGCATGTGTTAAGATACTGTTAATTCCAGGCTGTCCCCCTGGCAAGCTTCCCAGGCAAGTCAATGGGGTGTTCCTTCAAGAAAGGATTTTATATTCTGTGGATCCCAATTCTGCTCTGGTCAGGCAAGTTCATTTCTCATCCAAAGCTAAACCATCCTGCTCTCAAGGAGAGCAATGGCAAAATTCCTCCTGGCTTCAGCAGAATTTAGTTTTACTTTAGAAGTCCTGTGAACTTTCAGCGGAATCTTTCCAGATTGATCATTGTATAAACCAAAGGAGGACAGATCAGATCCCAAAATCAGCTTAACTAGTGTAAATACAACACAGTATCAGCACTGCAGTACACTTTCTAGTCTGACAACTGCCTGTGTTCCTGGCCCAATGGAAATTTTCAGTGAAAACAAGCATTATGCCTGCTTGGATAAACAGGAGCCTTATTTAGAGAGCCAACAAAATTAAAATTTTGATTGTACCTTTATGGATGGCTGAACTTTCCCCTCCCTTTCTTTCAAACTAGTAATTTTCAGGAGCTTTACAATCCAAGTTCCTTCAGTAAACATGGACAGGTACTACTGTAAATAAAGCAGAACTTCACCACTAGTAATTTCTAATAGATTTTCTTGGCAATACTTTGAAGGTCTCTTAGATTTAGTAATTGCAAACCAAACTACCAGGTCTTATCTTCCAATCAAGGAAGGGAGGGGAGGCAGAAGAGATGAAATCTCATTCCTGCAGAGAACCAGGATGGTTTTGGAAACGTCCAGAGCGCTGTTAACACGTGTTCTCATCCTGAGCTTTCTCTCTCTGCCAGAACAAAGGGCAGCCAAAAAACTCAATTCAGTCCGAGGTAAGTTAATATACACTGGTGTTCCTTTCTCAGTTCACTGAGAAAACTCCTAAAGATTTTAGGATAAAGGAAAGAAAACTGATCCTATCATCAGTGCCCAGCTGCAAGTTGTTTTATCAGTGTTCAGTCTCAGAGCCCTGTCAGCTAAAATGACAGCTTAGGTACCAGAATTCAGCCAAATCACCACAGCCAGGGACTAAACCTGCCTCACTACCACAAGCTGCTACATTTTAAGACGCATGTTGCCACACTCTATTACTACTGCATCAGTAACTTCTTCTGTGGCATGTGTGATAACCCAATCTTACGTCCTTAAAATTCCAAATGCCCTTCCCACTTATCCTCCAGCAAATCCAATATTAATTCTGGTTTTTTGCAGTTGTGGAATTCAAGACAAAGTGGGCAAAGACTGGGCCCAAATTCACACACCAGTTTCACCATCCCACAACCAGATTCTACACAGCCACAGAGTGTGTTTGGCAAGTGGGAAGAGCTGGTGACTTACCAACAGGGTCACATTTCCATCGGCCCCGGCCCTGGCCAAAGCACGTGCAGTTCAGCATGTGCCCCTCATCGTGACGCTTGTGGAAGGTCTGGTTCACATCGTAGGTGATGCCGTCCACGATGCACTGGTCTGTGGGACAGACAGCAGAGTTTGTCAGCAATAGCTCTAGGCGTTAGGACAGAATCCTTCTGCTTGGCAGGTGGTTCCCTCTGCTTGATCAGTGCATAGAGACTGACCATGACAAGCTCCACTCAAGCAAAAGGCAGCCCTCCTGAAATCTGTGACCATCACAGGTCAGTGCTGCATCCACACCACTGCTCCTGAGTTCAGTTATCGGCAGTGTGCAAACAAGCAACACCTGCAGAAAAGAGGTCTGTAGGATGCAATCTGAAGTACTCCAACTACAGAATTGTCTTGTTCTTTTACACAGATTCCACGTGTGAAAGATGATCTAAGCCAGCACACTGACTCTCCAACTACCTCCTCTGGGGAAGGTCTCGACTGAAACACCTCAGTGAGTACTGCCTCACATCACTGGAACTACACAAGGAGAACGAGTCTTCTTCCAATTCATGAAGATAGCATGAAGAAGTACAAACATTCTCATGATGTTATTCTCTTGGGTATCTCTGCTCCACTTTGTAGGAATCTGAAGGCAGGAGCAGATCTATTACACACACAAGATGCTACTGGTGCCTATTACTCTGCTCTTCTTTCAAAATCCAGTAACCAGACCCCCTGCTTAAGTACAATGGTATCAATCTATGAGGTTCAATGTCAATCTAGGATCTGGCCCAGAATTCCTAACTCCAGTCTAATCACAGCAGGAGCAGAAAGTCAAAACAAACATGAAAACCACCCCAGAAGTATGTTGTTTTGTTAACAGGGACCCAAGAGACCCAAGTTCAGTTCCGGAGTCAATCCCAGACCATCTGTCCTTGGGGAAGCGACTCCAGGCTTTCATTCCCCATCATACTTTCCCACACCATGGGCACAGCGTTAGGATAAACCAAGGAGTGCTCAGACTCTCCTGCGGGCACCAAGGTCTGGCCGCTGTGTTTAAACACTCTACTTAGATAACCTTTGCCTCTTGAAAAAACAAAGCATCTCTACTCTCCTCATCAAGAAAGACCCCTTTAACTCCAGAATGAAACTGCAGAGAACCAGCTGCATAAGTGGAAAAAGGAGTTCCACGGAACAGAACTTTGAGCAGTGCCTTTCCCACTGTTCTGAAGGAAACACATTTAAAAAATCCCTTCCAAAGCCCTTGGGTGAGCCTTTCCCTATAAATTATATCCCATTTCAGCAGTGGTGTTAAGAGTCCTTTCTTGGCTGTTTGACAGCAACCCCCCTGCCTTTTCCAGACATGAAGCCAATGCTGTGAGCTAGCTGTAGGATGATCAAATGTCTGTGCTTTTAAGTCTTCTTTTTTTGGTACTGCTTAAGCACTTCTCCACTTGGACCACTCATACAAATAAGTAAATAAGAGCAATCTCAGCGCTTTCTTGTCAACTTTTCATACAGATTAGCCAGCAAAGGGCTAATCTAGCACAAAGGAATTGAAAATTTCATGGCAGAACAATAAAACAGAATGGCTCTGCATTCAAACTTCAGACTAGTCTGGAGTTTTGTCTGTTCTTGAAAGGGGGAGGTGCTTCTACTGAGCTCTCCATAAAGTCACAGCAATACCAGTTCTTAAATGTAGACAAAAGAAGGAAGGAATATCTACTGATCAAGCTAATCAAGGTTTGTCTCTGCTTGCTAGTCTGCAGAGGTTGGAATTTACTTTTCCAGTGCATAAACACAGCAGGAATTTCACAGCTCCTCTAATTCTCTTCCTTCTCAAAAAAGAAGCTTGATAATACACAGTTCTTGAGCAAGGGCTCAAACTCAGAAGGATGGAAAAGAATACCCATTTCTCCCACCACCCCCCTTAGACTAAAGTGGTGATACCATCGTGCAAGTCAGTACCTCTGAGCTGGGAATAGGCAATGCAGGTCCACTCTCCACGGCCGTTTCCAACACAAGTACATCTCATCATATGGCCCATGTCGTGCTGCTTGTCCCACTGGTCCCCAACACGGTACATGACACCATCATTGGTTGTGCAGATTTCTTCATGGGCTGGGTGAGAAGAAAGTAATAGGATACTTTACATGGAAAGAATTAACAAGATCTTGAGGGCTGAGACCATCAGCAATGCCCCTTCACACCACGTAGTGGTTTCTGCATCTTAACAAGGAAGCTTTAGGTACCCTCTCAATATGGAATAGCTGGGTGATGACAGTGTCTAAGTGGAGACCCCTTGCAGGAGACTCCTGATTCATCTTAATTCTTATTTGAAAGCTACTAGAAATAGCTCCTGTACCATGTCCAAGGGATGCCATGTGAAAGAATCTGTTCTTGTTCCACACGTCTTCCTAAGAACTCAGCCATTTGAAGACCTATGTGTTCCACAAGCTGTTTAAGGACTCAGATTCTACATTACATCAGTTACCAAAGGCCTTTCATTTCAGAATTGGTAGTCACATTCCCTCTCACATGTCCCCTGCTGACATCATGGAGATGAGCATGGAGGGTCAGAATGGACCACAGCCTTTTGACATTATTACACCGATATTATAATTCCAGACTTACTCCTAACCACAGGTCAGGCAAGAGGAAGTGGTGAGCTGTGAGGGAAAAGCTTTGGCAAACGCCAGATAAAAACCTCACTTGCACAAAGCACTGCAGCCCAATCCCCTTGTGGCTCTCAGCCTTACCAGCCATGGGGCAGAACCCAAACTTCTGGTCGGCGTCGTAGTTCTCGGTGGTCCCACACCACTTCATGTTGTCCCTCCGTCCCTCCGACGTGCAGTCGGTGTAGTTGCGGTTGTTGTACAAGAAGGGGAAGTGGCACAGAGCACCATTGGAGTTGCCACCCCGTGTCTGCACCAGAACTGTACAAAAGTGAAAAGAAAATAGCTGCAGACAAGGCCTGCACTCTCCCCTCACAGGCATGGGAGAGCTTGGAAAAAAAAAAGCCACCAGCACTATTTTTTCCCACGTGCACCCTGTGTATTATCCACAGGCCTCTTTTCTTGGCTTTAATTAATTCAGATCTGGAAACATAAGCCTTGCACAAGGTCAGTTCAGTTCAAGCATTGCTTCGGAAGGAGCTGCAGAGTCAGCCATGGGAATTCCTGGGGACCAGGGAAAACCAAAGCTTACTGTGTTTGGGAAGCAGCTTTGCAGACGCTTTATCCCAAGGCCTAGGAAATGAAATGAACTCACAGTTCCCACCATACCTGTATTACCTCACTGAGGCCATTTCCCTTGGGCTCTGAGGAAAATCTCTGCCCTCAGGGAAGGGTTACAGTTCAGTTATGTACAACAGGACAAGCCAAAACCTCTCTGCAGGCTGGAAGCTTCATGTTTTGCAAGCAGCAGTGGAAAGAGGGCTGTAATCTACCTGAACTAATCACCTCTTGGGCAACTCTGCTTTACAAATAACGGGAAACAAGGAGGCATTTACTGAGGTCTTTCTATATTGACATTTCTCTTTTCCCACAGTGTACCAGAGGCAGCCTCACTAAAACAAGTATGTGTGTGTGGACAGAGTTTTTTGTGTGTGGACAGAGACAGTGATTTTTGGGTTTTCGTTGTTTGGGCGGTTTGTTTGTTTTTTAAAAAAACAAAGAATATTATATGTGCTGCAGAGAAAGGCCTGACTTTTATCAGGAAAAAAAAAAAACAACAACTGAAGCAGAACAGAATTTTAAAAAAAAAGGACTGTGCTTATACAAGCAGCAGCATTTTTATGTGGCAACATGAAAAATTCTGTCCCAGGGCAGACCCCAGAGAAGCTGCCTGGACACTGTTCCATGGATGCCTGACAGGCTTTCCAGGAAGTGCAACGACACAGGTATTGGGAAGGGAACGCTGACCATGCACAGGCAAGAGGGAATGCTGCTGCATTAGTCATGCCCCAGCTCTTGATCAGAGACCACAAATCACATTAAGATCACTGCTATATATGGCAGCCTGGCTAGATAGCCAGGATGGAGGGAGTGACAGGACTGCACAGACTGTACTCCATGGTTATCCTCCTCTTCACAGCCTAATATGGGCATTGCCCTAAGCAAGTCATTCAAACAAAGCCAAAGTCCTTTAGACCAAAGCCCCACCCTGACCAGGTACTCCTGTTCTAAGGTCAGCTCAGAGAAGAGAGAACAGGACTCAAAAGCTACATCTGTAGCACCCTGACCACCCTCCAAAGATGCCAAGAGCACACAAGTGCTCTGTCATCAGGCAGCCTTCATTCACAGCACTGCCCTGCTGTGAGGCATGCACAGAGTCCCTCCAGACTGCTGGAATGGGTCAGGCAGCCTGTTCCTATTTTCTCTGCTCCTTCCTCCATCTCTACACAAGGGTCATGTGCATGTGAAGATCCTCTGAGAAGCACTTACCATTCTGCTCAGTGCAGAAGGAGTATCTCCTGTCCTGCTCGAAGTTGGAAGTGGTGCTGCACCAGAGGTGCCCATCTGTGCGGCCTTCGGTGGTGCAGGAATAGAAGGTCCTTCCATCGTAGGTGAAAGGCAGAACACAGGGCTCTCCATCAGAATTGCCACCATACGTCTGGGTCACAGCTTTAAAACAAGCAAATCACAGCATTAGACTCTGGTTTAAAGTAATCCCCAAATCTCAGGGCTCTAAAACAGCAACAGCCCCTCTAGGCCAAGTCACTGGCTGCTGGGAACCCACACTGACTGCCATGGACCTGGGCCAACACACACCAACAGACAACTTAACCCCACAGCTGTGTCACTCTTTTACATTCTTTTCTGAACATATATTATTGCAGCTCCATTTGAATAAAGTTATTAATGCTGCTCCCCAAGGGCTCTGTTTTCCCTCAGAAAGTTATATATAACTCAATGGGAAACATTACTGCCCCAGAGAACCAGGCTTTAGATAACCAAATCAACCATTTCTTCACCCCTTGCACCTTTCTCCAGTATTTCTTCAGATGACATTTCTAATACACACACAAAAGAGTCTAGTTCAAAATTAAGCCACGGGGCAGTCCTAAAGCCCTCACGGGGCTGGACAGGCTCCAAACACAAAGTCGTACCTATCTCCTGGCAGCTGACTCCGTTGCCCAGGCAGGTGCAGAGCATTTGCTGGCTGCCCTGAGTCTTGAGCCACTGCATCCCCACAGAGTAGACCACGCCGTTGTCAGTGATGCACTGCCCGTAGGGCTGAGGTTGTGGCTGCTGGGGCTGGGGCTGGTACAGCGCGGTCTGCACGTTTGTGAAGCTGGGAGAGCCAGATCCTGCAGGACACGGGAGAGAAGGGAGATGCGGGATGTAAAGCTGCGGAGCAGAACGCTTCAGTTAAACGCTGGGGGAAAAAAAACCTCAGGCACTCCGTCAAATGGAAGGCACAACTCTCTTGGTGTCCCGAGACACATTCTAATTATTTCATTTAGCAAACTTCAAAATTAGAAGAATGACTCCCCTTTCTGTTAATGATAGCCTCTAGTTTCCAACACTGTGGAGTGGCCTCAGAGAGGATTTAGAAACTGCTTTTCGCAGGAATTGTTTAGAAGCCTTCTATTTTTGGGGAAAAAAAAAAAAAATTGAGCTGAAGGAAATGTAAAATAGAAAAACCTATATCAATGACAAGACAAAAAAAATTACCATGAAAGTAGGAAGGTAAGGCAAAAAGGATTAATTTTGAATTTTTCATTGAAAAAAACCCCAAACTACAAATGTATTCATTTACTCTGGAATTTTTAATCTTTGTCTCTCACTATTATTACAAATAACATGCCAAAAACTTTTAGTCAAAGAGGTCTGTTGTCTACATCATGTAAATTTTTGTTAATGATTCCCACAGGAACCTCCACAAATTCAGCTCTGCTGGAATAGGGGAAATAATAATGGAAACAAAACACTGGCACCCTTGAAGAGTTGTGCATTGTGAAGTTTAGACCTTATGAGAGTCTGAAGTTAACCTGCAGGTACCAAACAGCTAAAGGTCATTTACCAAGAGAAATTTAGTGCAGGTATTGCAGGAAAAAAGAAGTCTTACACTGCAGTCGCTGATAAGAAACCTAGATACTTAAAATGACAAAAAAAAGAATTTAGAAGCTGAACACTTAAACCTTGGGCACAAAAAATATGCTATCTATAAACTAGGTAATATTTCATACCAAAATTACAAACTATCTCGTGTACATGTATCAAATAGCATTGTATACATTCCTTGACATTTTTTGGTTTTTAAAGCTCAGCCATTAGTAGGTGTATTTATCATGTCAAAGAAACCAGATGGTCTCTGGGATTTAAATTAAAGACATTTCAGGAAAGCTACCCTGAGGCGAATACATAAAGTTCAAATATTAACTTGGAGTGCCATGCTTCCAAGACAAAGATAGTTCCTGTGGATGCAGGGCCCTAGCTGTGATTTACTGCACTGTGATTGTGCAGGGAATCCCATCTGCACGTGCAAGACCCATTTGTGCACAAAAACACAGTAAGAATTAATCTTGTCTCCACACACACAAACGAGGAGCATCTCCTGAACTCTGATCCTCTTTGTTACTGACCTTTTCCAGACAATTACATACCTAAATTAGGATGGAACAACTCAGCTCCAGGTCCTAGCCATTCAAAAGGTGCCATTCCCTGTCCCTTTCCCTACGTTACATGCCATGATGCCCCACTTACCAGTGCTGGTTGTGTGCAGGGACGTGTGTCTTTCGCATTTCCATTCCCCTCTGCCGTTCCCGGTGCAGACGCACTGAAGCAGGTTTCCACGGTTATCCTTCTTGCTCCAGTTGTCTCCAATTCTGTAGGAAGTCTTGGTGTCATGGTCATTGCACCGATCTGCGTAAGGAACGTGCCTGTTAGCTGTGTCTGCACGGGATGGATTCACCAGGCAGTTTCTGGCACTGAACCACCAACACCATCAAACGAGCGGGAGTTTATAAAAACCCACCGCATTTTCTGTAGCCCTCTATTGCAAGCTCTTGATGCACTAAAGCCTGCTCTAAACTGCACAGGCTGAGAGCATCTGAAAATCCTGGTGCTTCAGCCTAGGGGAAATTTCCCATTTATTTCCAGAACTGCACTTTCACTTTGTAGTCATTGTCAAAATGAGCATCATAACATTCCCAGTGAGAACATGGTAAGCTGTGTTCAAAATCAATGTGAAAAACCATGTACTATATTGAAAACATTCCTGATAGTTATTTAAAAGCCATTTTGAACCCGTTCTCTAGCATACACCTTTAAAGCCTAAACTTGTTTTAATGTCCTTGTATTCTTCCTTTTTTGTGTTGTTGTTTTTGAAAACAGAAGTGTTTCAGCTGGGTCATTTCATACTATACATAGTTCAGGGGTCTCTTTCAGCTGGAAGAAACTAAAACCTGTTTGAGGGCAGTATGTTAAATTCCATTTCTTCCAAAAGAAGTATGCATGAAGCTGAAGTAAGGTTAATATAAGCTGCTCATGCCACACCAGAATACCAGACTTCCTAAATCTTCCTGTTGTCTCTAACAAACCACAGCCTCCAATGAATTGAGTAAATGGGTTCAAAGGACAGTGTAACAAACTACTTTTGTCTGGATGCCAGATCCACATGGATTAACTAGTTCTTCTTCCATTACAACATTTTACCTACTCGTTCAAGGGAAACTTGATACAGTGGCTCAAATATAATCATGGATCAATGAACATGGATTTATGAAGAACTGTGGAAGGACATATGCATTAAGCCAGACTGCTGAGAGAGCACACAGGACAGAATATGGATGTAGAAAATATGTTAGTAATTTGCAGTGCTAAAGTGACCAAAAATTGAGTATTTGCCAGAAGAATGGTAAATTGGTAAGATATTCCTCACCAATTTCATTTATTCAGATATTCCTCATGATGTCATTTAGCAAATGTGAAAAAAACCTGTCTTAAGGACACTCTTCTCAAGTTAGACAATGAAAAGCTGAAATGTCTTCCAAGAAACCAGCTGTGATTCTGGAAAATGCTGGCCATAAAAGATAAACAGCAGCAGCATACACTGAAGTGTAATGCCACTTTGTGGGCCACAGGTATCATTTTACACACATAAATTTGAATTTCTCTATTTGATTGCAATTGGAAAACAAAATGAAAAATGAACAGGTCATTATATTGCAATTTCCACTACAATACAACAGGGCAGACCTGAGTTATGGGAAGAAAGCTACTGCCAAATACATTTTATTAGTAATAATAACTCCTCCAAAATTCACAAACAACACACTCTGTTTTATTCATTCCCATTTGACAGGTAATGATTTTTTCCCCATGTGTTTTTAACAGATTTAATATTGTCAAGGCTGGTTTGATTTTTATAGCTTATTTCTCGACCAAGTCTCTCCAGATCTTCAGTATTAATCCCAACCCTCCTCAGTGTTTTAGTTCTTTACAGGTCTGCTGTTTCTATCAGCAGAAAGCCATTATTTGTATACCTTGAGGCAACCGAATATGAGGCAATTGAAAGGCTACAGAGGAGTTTCTCAAACTTTGCATAACCAAGGTATAAGGTACAAAGTTAAATTTTCTTGAGACAACTGGTATAAAACAGAGATAGCTCCGCTACAGAGCTTGCTCCTAACAGAACTGGAACAGAAGGTCAATAAACAAGCGAGATTTGGGATTTTAAAAGCCCTGTTTGCTTTGCAAATACAAATATAGTGGAATATTTACAGTAATGTTCCTCAGTGATGCAAAAAGTGTGGGGGGGGGCGAGAATCACCTGTGCTGCAAACAGGGGAGGGAGGAGAACTGACAGATGAAAGGTTAGGGCAGACAAAACAAACCCTGGTTTAGCTAACACGAATCAAACAGTAACAGAGAAAAAAAAATACACTATTTTAATCTGGCAGATTGTGCTGATGGAACGGGAATGGAATCTTTAAAAGCACCTAATTGTCCCTCAGGAGGCTCCTTAAAAACACAGAAATGGAGCTAACAGGTAACCCCTCCGCCATTTTGTGGTTCGCCCAACTTCCTGGGAGATGCCTGACTGCGACTCAGCTGACACACATGTTCCTTAAACATTTCCCTCTAAATGAGATTAAACGCCCAAATAATCCAGCCACCCTGTCACCAGCACTGATCATCAGCTCTGGGGTATATTCCCAGACTCCAAATGGTGAGTGGGGCACCACACACACCCCTCTGCCCTCAGAAGGGTCTGTTTCCTGCCACTTCTCAGGGGGTGGCCATCTCTCTAGGACTACTGTCACTTGCACAGGGCAGACAAAGCTAGCAGGACAAAAATAAATAAGAAAATAAATGAAAAATAAATAAATAAAACGGAGCAGCTGGCAGTTGCCAGGGTGGCACTTACTTCTGGAGGTGCAGGTGATGCGGCCGCTGCCCTCACCCAGGCAGGTGCAGTCCACCATCATCCAGCCCTGGTAGGGCTTCTCCCAGGTCTCTCCTACCACATAGGATGTCCCGGCCGTGTTGTCGTAGCATCGCTCAGCTATGAGAGGGAAGGGGGGGATCAGAGCCCACCCAGGGCATTCCTGCATGGGGATGCCTCAGGGAAGACAAGGAGGAAGGTGCCACCCTGACTGTGCTGAGGGAGAAGGAAGGAGCAGTCACTCACCCACAGGCTTGCAGGTCCACTCGCCCTTCCCATTGCCCAGGCACACACACTCCAACATGTATCCGCCCGTCTCGTGGGGCCGGCGCCAGGTATCGCCGATCTTGTAGGACTGGCCACCCTCATGGCAGCGATCTGTGGAGGGAGAGAGGGGAGCTGAGGTGAGGGACACACCAGGGACAGCATGGCTGTGACAAGGTAAGGGCCACCTGGCCAGGGGCAGCTGGGCTGGAGGGAGGCAAGGAGAAGGAGTGGGGCAGTGAGGAGAAGGAGGTGGACAGGCTGTGGCTGCCTCTTCTATCACCCTATAAAATGGCGCTCGCCATTTTCCACAGGCACCGCCATTTTCTTTGCCTCCCAGACCCTGTTCCCTCCTTTCAGCTAACCCCCTCCATGTTCCAAACCGCAGCCAAGACCTGACTGGTGAAAGGGGAATGTTGGGACCTGAGGAGGTGCTGTTTCTCCCTCACACCCCCCTCTCAGGCTGAGGGCTGGTGAGGAAGGGTTTGCCTCCATCTTATTAGCAGTGATGCCACTCGGGTTTCTCTGTGGCCGTCCATGAGGGACATGGTGGCCAGGCTGTCATGTGGAGTATAAGGAGGTGCTTGGTGTGAGGGAAGGAAACACAGTGAGGGCCGTTTGCAAACACAGGGTCTTCTTCCACAGAAATGAATAAAAAGAAAAAAAGGAAAAAACCCACATGCCATCCTTTATTAGGAGCCACTAAAATGTTCTGTGGGCTCATTTATGAAAGCAGGGAATCTAGGAGCTCTGAAGATTGATTCAAAGCCAGTTGCAGTCAGTGAGACTCTCCAGTGAGCTCTAAACCAGGCTGATGATGAGGAAATGAGACTGCTCTTTTGTTTGCAATTTCCTTACTGACTCTTTCTTTTCTTACAACACTTATCATCCCTGCTCAATAAAACGCCATTAAATTCAGAAGGGGTCCACTCTACTTGTTAGATTCAATGCATTATTTTTTTTCCCATGCTACAATGATGGCTGGTTTTTCGAGTCCTCTGTGGCAACACTATTATAGGATCAGTATGTGTGTCTTAAACAAGAAACTGGATACTTTTAAGAACAAGACTTTTCTCAAAAGGTGCCTCAGAGACTTTGAAATCTCAGTCTAGAAGTCCTGACACAGTGATCTTCATCTGTGCTCGTAGAAAGTGTAATTATGAACTGAAGGGAAATTGTGAACAATTCAGTGACTCAATAAGGAAAGGATTTCCAGACAGAGACGTGAAAGGGGAGCTGGGGAGAAAGGACCAAGGGAAGTAAGGCGAGATCAAAAGGAAAGTATGGCTCAGGGTAGTGAAAAAGGAGTTGTAGAAACACATTAAGCTGCTGTCTGGATATCCAATCCCCGTTCCCTTATGGTTAAGTGTTGGATGACATTTTTGGAGGATGGAGGACTGACTCTCAGGTGGCATTTATTTATTATCATTTATTCTGAGTAGTCCCATTAATGCTGATGGCGTTATTTTGACTCACTAGCTACAGAGCAGACCCTCATTCTTTTTTCCAGTCAGAAAAACTACTTTCAAAGGTGTGTCTGTGAAGATGTAACACACTCTTGTATGTAGTAAATGTAGTAAGTAGTAAATGTACTGGACACTAAGAGTAAAATTTGGCCTATGTTTTTACACATAGCACTTGAGCTTTTAAAAGACGAATTAGCTTGTGCAAGTGTATGTACATGGGGCAAGGACTTTCAACTCCAAAATTTTGGTGGGCTTTGGATCAACCTCCCCTGCAACTTTCCAGCTAACAGGCATTGGGAATATTTTGTAAATTGCTCTGGAAAATATGACACCAAGGAACAATAGCTCTAGTAATAGGCTTTTAGTTACATACTGGCAATGGTGCAGCTGATTCTCCCACGTCCAGCTCCAATGCAAGTACAGTCCCAGATCATGGAGTCCTTGGGGCGCTCATAGGTCTCCCCTACCCGGTAAGTGGATCCCGTGTATTTGTCAAAGCAAGTTTCTTCAGCTTTAAGGGGGGAAAAAAAAAAAATCAACTTCATGTAACCACACCAGTAACATGTACAGTCAACAGCAACACACATTCCTCGCCTCCACACACAGATATTTCTTTTTTTCCTGGGGAAAAACACCTATCAGTTTCCTTTTTCTTCCTGGGATGAAGCAGCACAGAGGAAGTTGGGTGAAATTTGCCTCCTCGAGGTCCCCATGATGCTGAATAACCTCTTCTTCCCTCCCCCAGTGAGCCAGAAGTTGCTGCATGGCACATCACAGGAATGCCTGAAAGGATCAATCCCAGCTGTTTGAAGCCAACAGTACAGAAGACAGGAGGGAGCAAACATCCCCTGGAAGCTGTGTGCTTTGTCATGTTAATCCTCTTTGTTCTGACTTGGCAAAAACTGAGTGTATTAATCCCAAATTCTGCAGCAGTCCTACCAAAGTCAACAGCAAAGTTCACTACTTGTGAATTGTTCACACTCGTGCATGAGTAAGTGACTACAGAATGTCAGTGCTGCCACCAGACTCACGATCTGCAACAGCCCAACTTTCTTCACTACTAGACAGATAAAGTTCACTATATCATAAAGACAAACTTGCTATTGGACTTTGAAACTCTAAAACTTGGGAATCTCTGCAGGAGAAGGAAAGGTAGATTGAATCCCCTTTTATGGAGGAGCAAGGAGACTGAGTACTCCTTAAAATACTCCAGCCCTGAGGCAGGCAGCACACGAGCCTTGCAAAACAGATGGCTGGGACGCTCCCATCTGTCTTACGTGAACACTATCAGCCAGGAACCAGTTTTTCTCTCTTCTATCTCCAGAGCAGCATAAAGGAATTAAGGCAAGCCAGTGGCTTCAGACCAATAAGTACAGATAGATTGCATCTGACAATCTGAACTACACTGTACCCTGGAGAGACGCATCCTCCAGCAGACCTCGCATTTCAACTTCTTTCTGTTACCTAAACTTTTTCTGCACAGACTAAACAATCTCATTTTACACTCAATTATAGAAAGCTCACAGCACGGCCGGGGGGCTGTGGAAAGTTGTAAGTTGAAATATTTTTAAACAAGCTGACGACACCGCACAGCTATGAAAAGTTGGGGTGAAGCAATCAAACAGCGCAGAGCCAGAGCTGCAAAGTGACTCCAGATTTGAACTTCCCCGTGCGAGTCCAGGAGTCAGTTCAGTTCATTATAAAGAAGAGGTTTGGCTCCAGAATTAATGTTTAGATCCAATCCTCCACAGAGATGAGTGATGTTTGGCTCAGGATTCTGGTGGCAGGCCCATCACTAATGAAAAGCATTTCTTAAAATCCCAAGCCAGATCTTCAGTGTAATTGAGTGTAGATCCCATTACTGACCCTAAGCACCAAACTTCAGCGGAAAACCCAGGCTGCCAGCTCTAACTCGTACAAGGCTTAGCTTACTCGGCACCAAAAGCCATGCCGGGGTCTCGATGCAGACAAAAGGGGCCACCAACTTACGTTCGGGCTTGCTCTCGCAGTTGAACCCTCGGCTCCCACCGTAGCAGGTACAGACCAGCGTGTTTCCCAGGTAGGTGCGCTCCCACTGCTGGTTTATCTGATAGTACCTTCCATTGTCATAGCAGGTCTCTGGAGGGACAGGAGGAGGAGGAGGGAGATGCAGAGGGGGAAGAGAAGGCAAAGTTCGGCGTTACCGAGGGCAGCAGCCGGGAGGGAAGGGGCGCGGAGCGCACACGTGTGCGGGTCCCGCCGAGCCGAGGGGCGACCCAGGGCGAGCGCGGGGGGCACACGAAGCCCCCCGGGGCCACCGGAGCTCCCGTGGCACGGCCCGCGCCCTGCCCTGCCCGCGGGCGGTACTCACGCTTGCCCTGCGCGGGGGTGCCCTGCGGCACCGACGTGGTTTGGGTCTGCGCCTGCCGCCGGCTCTTGCCGCCGGCTCCGCGGCGATGTCCCCCCGCCGCCGCGGCCCCCAGGCAGAGGGCGAGCAGCGCCAGCCGCCACACGGTGCGGCCCGGCATCCTGGCACGGCTGGGCTCGGCACGGCTCGGCTCGGCACGGACAGCCCGACGGACGGGACGGCGGCGCCGCCCGGGCGCTATATAGGGCGGGCTGGGCGGGGGGAGGCGGCCGCCGCCGCCCCGCCGCCCATTGGCCTCGGCGCCGCCGGGGGCCGGGCGGGGGCCGCCACCGCCCCGCCGGGCTCGCCGGGGTGGGAGGCCCGTCCCCCCTCGAGCAGAGCGGCCGTGCCATTTTGTACAACATCTGGCTGAACAAAATGGCCTTTTTTGGGGGGGAAGGAGAGGCAAACTTTTCTTTTTTCCTCTGAGCAGCGCTGCCTGTAAGCGGATACTGCTCCGTGCAGGAGGAATAATGTTCTGCACAGGGCAGAAGGTGAGGTATAACATACGGGTTGGAAATAGAAACCCTGAGTGATGTTTTATCTACTGCTGGGGACTCAAGGTTAAAAGCTTTCGCACCTCACTTGGAAAGAACAGTGCAATTGCATTCCATTCAAAATGAATTTAATACCTTCTTTCTATGACTTTATTTCTTGCTGTCCAAAGTCAACTTTGAGAACAAAAGAAAAGTGAAAAAAGAAATGCTAGGTGTTGAACCTTTATTATGTAGAAAGGTTCTTCAGTGTGTTGAGCTAATGTAACTCTGCTGTATGCAAATTTTGTCAACCTCTTCCATCTGTCTTCTTCCCATAGCCATCTCTGCTGCTTTGGGGGGCTCTCTTTTCCCTAGTTAGAAGGAATGCAGCAAAGCAGAGAGTGTGCACAGTAATTGTGGCTCTCAAGCCACCACTGAGCAAAGCACAGTGCATATCCCATTCTGGTGCAGCACCTGGACCAGCACTAAGTTCAGATCATACAGGAAGGTTGTGTTGCTGACCACTTTCATGCCTCTCTAGAACACTCTGTCTTGGCAAAGGGATGACTAATCTGAAAACTCTGCTGTGGTTCCTGATGTATTAAAGCAACTCTTCAGAAAAACCCGAGTGTGAAGTAGTTGACAGTATATTGAGACATCTTAAGCTGACCTTTCACGGGTCTCCATAAGAGTTCTTCAGCATGTTAGGCACCAACAAGTTGTTGGTTCCACTTACTGCAAACCCACGGTGTCATTTTTACTGGAATGCATGCAGTAGTATCTCAACAGGGGATGCAGACTGTTTCAGCAGGCAGAGTGTGGATCCAGCACGAGCTCTGTTCCAGGAAAGCACGGAGTTGTGACGTCAGGTGTCTGTTTGCAAAGACATTTCTTTTCCTCTGTGTGAGGAGTGCCCACAGATACATTAACACAAGCTTCCCTGATGAAAACTTACTGGAAATTGAAACCTGACCTGGCAATTGAGGTGAGCTGTGGTGAGCTAATTCCCACCTTTCCTAATTTTTATTTTTAGATCCACTGCGCTGCTTTTTTTTTTTCCATTTTTTTTCCTTTTGAGTTACTGGACACACGATATCCCTCAAAATAATCACAGTACTAAGGTGGCCACAGTGAGAGGGAGCATTAGCTTTTGAGGGAGGACACATCATCATAAACTAGCAAATACCCAGTTTCTTGAAATGAGAACCTGCTTTCAGAAAGTGTTCCCGCTTTTCTGAGACCTGAGATATGAAGTGTCAGCCTCACATTCCAGCTCACAACATAGCTGGAATTCTCTGATAAAAGCCAGGTGAAAAGCACATTGTCAGAAAATGTTTCTATGTGACCGTTGGATGTACTTTATCTTGCCTGCTCCAAAGGAAGCATTACAACGTGGAAATCATTGGAAAAGAAGAGTTTTCCTCCCAGGAAACATATATGTGCAGTGAGGAGGCAATTTGAGGTCATTTTTCCAGTTACCGTGTAGAGATCCAGTGAGTATGTGAACAGGTCCTACTGCTGCTACTGGCTGCTAATTGAGCTCAATTGACATGGAAAGGGTAATGAGAAGTCTTCAAGGACAAGAGGATTAGGATACATCAAATTTGCCAGGGAAAACCTACTTAAATGTAAATGCTAAGTACAGGTAATCCATAAGGAACAGGCTGTGGTGGAATAAGCAAACATGAGGAAGAAACCTCTGCTTTTAGTGACTATTTGCAAATGGCATTTAAAAGGTTCATATCCCAGGTGTCTTCCCCATGAAGGTTAAATTATCAACAATGACCTCATTTCTGTCTGCTTTGAGTCCTGTTCATGTCATTTTGCACTGCACTGAGGTCTTCAAGGGCAGTATAAGTATTTACACAAAACTGAAAATGGAATTCAGTCTGAAAACTGAATGAGAAAAGACAGTGTTAGCAAGCGTGTCACTGTGTCTAATTCTCTCCACAGCATTAGTTACACAAATACAGGGACAAATGTAAGATTCTTGTTTAAGAAAACATTACTGGAAGCACACAAAACAAAATTACAATTTTCAATGATTTTCAAATTAGTTTCTTGCATAGCCATCATTTATTAGTAGCCAGAAAGAGTCTTAGGAGTCATATTTCAAGACAATTTAGAGCAGCCTTGGTTTCACTTCTAAAGGAATCTCTGACAGTAATTCTGACACAAACATGCAGTAATTTTTATATTGCATGCTGTTAGCCTTTGTGAGATGTCTCTTATTTATTTTGGGAAATGGATGGAACTCCTTGTCTGTCCTGCTGTCAGTGTGTCCCTCGAGCCAACAGGAAATGAAAGGAAGAGTCACCTGAAGTCTTCCTTCAGATGACATCAGTTTGAATTCATAAACCACCCATCCATGGTTTCCTCATCCAAATAAGGATTAGGAATGTCCCAAACCTCTGCTTTAGCCATGGCTATTCTGATTCATATTCTTGGTCTATTCAGATTTTTTTCCTACTGAAATCCTACCTTTTTGGCTCTTGGCTAGGAACGGCACATGCCCTTATAAGGTTCTCCTGACTTTTGTTGCTCCATTGAATTGCTCTGCAGATAAACCTCTCCACTGGGTTGACTTGATTTCCTTTACTGCACACGCTCGTGGGGAGCCACACGTATGACTGGGAGCATGGTCTGTCCCCGTAGCCATTCCTCTGCAAATTCCAACAGCAAAGGGGGAAGATGAATCAGTACAGAAAGGACCATGCCAGGTCACTTGTTATTCTAGAAGGAACCTTAGAAAAAAGGCCACGTGGGCTTAATCATCTCCTTCTAAAATTATCGCTTATAAGGAACAAGAGTCGTAAAGAGAAGAGGTCAGGATTCCTCTCCTTGACAAAGGGAGACCATTAAACGCTTCCTGCAGTTCCCAAATATTTTGCAAGAACTCCTGTTGCGAGCTGAAAATTTCTGAATCATCGCAATTTCAAGTCTGTGGTTTTTGTTAGGTCACAGCAAAATTCACTTCGAGGCTGCTGAGGCTGTACTGCACAGTGCTCCATTCACTGCTGAGTGTCTCGTCCAGGAATCCGGAACATCGTTCTTTAAAGGAAATTCATTCCTTCTGCTGGTGAACTGCAGCTTCAGTGAGACGTAACTTTGTGCCGGCTCTCAGAGCAGGAATGAATTTCATTGGGTATAAATGCTTCATGACAGGGCATTAATTAGATCTTTGGCACTCTCAATGGAAATTCCCTTCTCTTCTCCCTCCCCCCTAGTCCCTCCTAATGAAATGTTTGGTGTCATCGACACAGAAAAGCGCATTTCTTTTCTCTAGCTGTCTGTGGATTCTGATATTTAGTTTGGTCTACCTGAACTGTTGTAGTTTGCCAGCGATGAGAAGTTCACAGCCACAGCTCTTGTTTGGCATTAGGGTCTGCAGTACCTGTAACCCTCATGAGCCACTCCCTGCAAAACTGGAGGGGGGGGGAATCAGCTTTGGAAAGCAAGGGGAAAGACATTTCCATTCTGATCCAGGTAGAGGAGCTCTTTTGGGGCTTTTGGGCTGTTTGCTTGTTTTCCTGATTTTTAAGGAGGTGTTTACATCGCATACAAGGGATTTAAGAATGGAAACAGACCCTACCCTGCTTCCTGATGCCAGCTTGGCAAGAAAAATGAGAATTCTCATGAGACTCATGACAATAGCAATCAGCAGGCAAGTGGCATGGGACAGTCCTTTCTTCCCAGGAGAAGCTTCTGGATGGGAAGCTTCAGCTTGAAAATAGCTGAAATAGCACCAGCTTGAAATAGCTGAAAACCCATTCTTCATCACATTTTGAGATGTTTCACAGATGCCTGAAGCCTGTTCATGTTGCCCCAAACCCTTGGGAACTCCCATCCTGATGCCCTGCCGGGGAAGTTCTGAGGCACTTCTGGAAACTTGTCAGGGCAGCTCTGGGAGTGAATTGGTGTTTCAGGATGTGTCACGAACACTGTTGAAACGGGACTTTGGGACCTGGCTTGGAACACCAAGCACGGTGGGGCCAGCTCTCCAAAGATGTTATTTTAGGCAGAGCTGGAACTAGTTTGTCCTGAGGGCCGTTCTCCCAAATTGATGTCTGCCCTGCTCAGATTCTGGTGGCTGTTTTTATTTAGTCATTATGGGTTTCTAACAATAATTTGACTTTTGAGTAATAGAGGGTTTTTTCTTTTAATGAAAGGACAACAGTTAGTTATGTCCATGTTGTTAGGATCACTTGCATCTCCCTCAAAGCCCAGAAGCAGAGTTGAAATCCTCCCTTTTTCCACAGCAGTTTTAAAAGTACTAAAGCAAAATGAAATAATGATGATATCACCACCAGCAGCATGAGGTGAACTTGGCCACAAACTCTGGTGTTTGAGTGCAATTCCTTTTATTCTCTCCCAGTGAATATGGCAAACCACATTGAGTTGTGTTTGATTTTAGGCAGGCCTGGTTTAAATCCAGAAATAAATGTTAGTGCTGGGTTGAGCTTGGCTTGCTGTGAGGAAGTTGAATACACTGAGCAAGCAAACAGCCATTTATTATGATTATTATGGTGGACTGTGTAATGGGTTGAAACTGAGAGTCACAAAGGGCTGAACTAAGCCAGGAGCATCCAGAAGGAAAATATTTTGGCTCCAAGCTGCAGTTTGTCCTGTTTCCTTCTTACCCCTTCCACCCAGCATTATATGGAGCCAAGGACTGTGGACAGTTCTTTTCTGCCAATCTGGAAGGATTTGCTTTTTGTTTTTTTTCTTTCTTCTTCTTTTACAGTTAGTAACCTGATTTTTTGGCTGCACTCTCAGAGATGACAGAAGCTCTCACTTTCACTTGTTTTTCAGCCCTGCCCAGAAGTTCTCATTGGCCTCCTGTTTTACTTTCCAGCTTCTGGGGAAGAACTTGAGTCTTCTCCCTGTCTGTATTCTCACTTTCTTCTTCCTTCCCTTCCACCCTCTGGGTAGCCCAGCTCCCCTGGCCAGCAAGATGTTCCTTGGTTTCTGATGTATTTATTTTAACTTGGCTGTTTCTATGGCCCAGCAATAGTGTCACTTCTCCTGTGGGACTTTCACAACTCTTTCTCTTCTGTGGGTGGGAATCCAGCCCAGAGAGAGGCCCAGAATAAGGCAGAAGGGCTGTTTCTCACTTATTCAACCCCCTTGTGGAAGATGAGCTTCTAGCAAGAAGTTTTAGTAAAGCAGGCTGGAGTTTCATTCTGTGTCAATCTGTCAGCTCATATTTAGTCTGAAGTCAGGGCTCCTTAAAGGTGTGATCCTTGTAGGTGGAGCTTTGCCAAGGGAGAGTTTTGGTTCTATATAGGCATAGGTTTTGTTAAGATTTTTCAGCTCCCAAGTCACTTCCATTGGAAATCCCCAACTAGAGTCAGGCTGAGAAATGGAACTACCTTGGTCCTATGTCTCATTGCTTAACTGTTTTTGGTGTGGCTACATTACATCCTAGTTGTGCTTTGATTAATTTTCAGTTGAAAGCTGAACCTCATGGCAAAGGACTCCTTATACTGATTCAGAGAACTTCTGCTCTGCCATTAATCCCTTGAATTAATTCCTTACTTTCAACTGTTGATTACAGTGGGTTAGACTTTTTTTTTTTTCCTGGCACTCAAAACTGACAATAGTCTGTATATATTTTTTGACTTTGTTCTGTGTTCTGGTTTTGGGGTTTCTTTGCATCTTGGGCTGGCTTGGAGTTCGTATTTTCAACCTGTCCATGAAATCTAACAGATTTGGAGCTGATGTTTTTCCAACAGCCATCATGTACTTCATTTACTTTTCTGACAATATTTATGGAGTTTGCAGTGTCCTCGCTCTTGAGATGACGAATTATTCTAGTAAAAGTAACTATACGTGGTTTTGACTGACCATTTCACATAACTCCTTCTGCCATCTATCCTGACACAGCCACACCAGAGGAGTTTCTTGTGCAAGTGGATGTTTTATCACTGATAGGATTTAGCCATGACGTCTGTATGGTTGGCTGAGCTGGAGATGCTGCAACAGGTTTTCCACTGGGACATCACAAGTGAAAACAAGTCAGTTTGCTCAAAATGAGGAGCTGTGCTCATATTCCAGGAATCCATTTCACTACTTCAAGTGCTTACACACTGATTTAAAGCTTCAAAGTGTTTCACAGGAAAGCTGGTGATTCAGACACATCTCTTCTCGTGCAGAATTCTCCTCTCAAGGCCAGCCAGCACCTTTGCTGGTCAAAGGGTAGTTTAATCTACCCTTGCTTGGCTATACCTCTCCTTTAATGACACAGGAGCAGTGGCCAGGCAGGCACTTAGGAATGTAATGGATGGAAAACTAAATCCCTTACCTTACAACAAGGTGATTGCAGTCCAGACTGTTGAACTGAACAATAAAATTCACATTTTTCTTAAATGGAGCAGGATTTAGGCCTGTTAGCAGGTTGATCTAAGGTAATGATTAGCATTTCCATAGACATGGAGACAGAGGGGAAAAAAAGCCTCTTTCAAAAGAAAAACAAAAAAACCTAAATAGTTTGACACAATCTGGAGAGGAAAGTTTCTCATTATGTTTTCCAGGATAGCTTCTGGCAACACCAAAAAAGCTGAGCATCATTTTTAAGTGAAGTAGGAAGTTTTTCAAAGCTGCATCATATCTTGTGGTCATATGCTAAAAACAAATATCCCAAAGCTCTTGATGATGCATCTGGTGTTTGTACTGATTGAATATGTCCCAAGCCAGCTCTATTTAATGGAGGCACATTTTTACTTAGCCAGGTCATGCAGAGATTGAAGTAAACGTTACCTAAATATGTCTCATCAAATCAGGGCATTAATCTGGCTACACTAGTACAAACCCACTCTCTGTCCATTACACATCTGAAAGATTTATAGGTGAAGGTAGAAGCTTCAGAGTCTGGAGATATACGTTGCTTCTGCATTTGATTATACTCTCCAGATTTATACACAATGCTGGAAGAGATCACAACTAACTTTCCAGGAACAGCACTCACATTTTCCATAGAGTGCATTAATGTAAAGTGAAGATTACGTGCACATAAAATGAAGGGAAAGGTTTTGACAGTAGGTTGCTTCAATAACCTTATAATCAGAAATTTCATATGTAATATTGAAAATAAGTGTTACACATGGCATTTATCTCCTGACAGACAGTTCCTTCTCCCTGTTTTCCAGCTCTATTTCAGTGGTGCACAGGGACATGGAAATGGAAGGCTGCAAAAGGCCTGTATAAATCTCATGTCTTTAGGGAATATTTGCCTGAAATATAACTTTTAAAAATTATTCTTTTTCCCCGCTATCAAATAAAACAGCCTGAGACATTTCTCGTATGGAAAATAAATGGGGAAGAGAGAGACATACCTTTGATAGGCCTTTTTTATGGAAGATAGATAATCTGTGCATGGGAAAGAAATATTTAAGACAAGAGAATTCTAAGGGTCCCAGGAAAATCAGTACTATTTTCCCAATGTTGTTGTAAGATGGCTCTGTAGTAAAGCTTTGGGCTCTAGAGCACCAGTGTTTAAGCCCCTCTGAAGTGCCTGGTGCTCAGACTGGCCTAAGAACATCTACCTCCCTGTGTGTGAGACCTAAGATTGTTTGACAGGCCAGGTCCAAGAGACGTGGGAGCCTGAGCCTTGTTGAAAGACAGCACAATTTAAGTTTCTTAGTGCCTGAGTCCATATGGCCGTGTCATTCAGGCCCCTGAGTCCTGCAGGAACACAGACACATTGGCAAGGAGATAGATCAGCTGGGGGAAGCAGTGCTAGGCAGGAGGCCACTCAGTGTCCTGAATTCCCTGCTGCTGTTGGCTCATGGGAGGTTTTGCAGCTGAAAAGCTCAGATGCTGACCCTGCAAAGCCTAATTGAAGTGTGCAGCTTTACCTGCTGCAGTAATTCTGCTCTTTGATTTCCCTTGGCTGCCATCCCAACAAAGGTGGGCGTGTGCTCGGTCCCTCCACTGTGAGCAGCTTTTAGATACCTCGGTATCCTCAGCATCCACACTGGGAAAGTGGGGAGGAATAAGCTGCATGACAGGGCCATAAATTACATGGAGAGGAGAGGAAATCTTGGCAGTAGATCATAGCTGCTGGAGAGATGAGAGCTATGGCAGACACATGAGGAGAAAAGGAAAGGAAGACTAATATTTGAGAGGAAGGCAGAAATTTTACTACTAGACTTTGTTCCACTGAAATGAGACCATTTCTGACCTTGGTTTCTTCGGGAGCAGGCTCAGTCTCCTAATTTCTGTGTAATTTTTTTCTCTTTTGTCTACCCTCTCGGGGAAGGATCGATACTTTAAGACCATTAGAAACCTGCCTCCTTTATAGAAAAGCCAAAATCCATAAAGTGCAACTGATTTTTAAGCAGGCTGGAGCAATCCCACAAGAGCATTCCTATTGTGTGTGCCTATCCCCAAATCCATGGACTGCAGCTATATCCTTAAATTTGTGTGTCAGCCTTCACAGCATATGGGCCTAAATATTCTTTCCACACCTAGTGTCCATCACAAAGCTTACATTTGCTGTGTAAAATGCATTTTTTTTCCTTTGAAGTTGCATAACCCTTTAACATCCTTATAAATGTGTTTAAAAACTCTGTGACTTTAAGACATGCTTGGAAAACCTTCAAACAATTGCAAATATGCACACCAAAAAATCTGTGCTTGGATGAGGTAATCCACAAGAGGGTTTCCAGTTGGCCTTTTGAAAACCAACTATTTTATATATAAATGTCAATGTTAATTAAAAATCAACTCAGAACAGGAAACAAAAACCCATAATGCTTATTGGTTATGATCTGAATACACTGATTAGGTATTTCTAAGAGTTTATTCCTGCTCTTGGAAGCAGTCAAGTTTTTTAAAAGAAACAAACAGATACACCCCCACTGGAGGATGCAGCCCATCAGATGATTTCATACCGAAACCAACACGTGGAGAACAATTTTCAAAGACATTGTGGGTCCTTAATAACGAAAATGGAGCATCCTAATCCTTCTGGCATCTGTAAAAATCCCTCCCATGATTTCAGCATATTGGCCAAAGCCCCCTCCCTGGAGAGCTGCTGTTGTCTGCGTAGGTTTATACCATGAATCAGTGAGACCTCAGGAGTTAATATTTGTGTGCTCATGCTCTTAGTTGGCTTTTATGAGTGGTACTAAATGGCTTTTTAGATCCAATTCTCAGATACACAAATTGTGCCTTCCAACACTGCTGGTAACATCCAAGCTGCAGGAGGGAACAGGAAATGACCTGAGCTTAATCCATCCTCAGGACAATCTTAAACTGATTAATTTGTGGTTGTCCTCGAGTGCCACCCAGCAGGTTTCAGTGCTCCCAAGTTGTTCCAGAAATCTGTTTATTTATTGCTGCTACATACATTACTGCCTTTTTTTAGGGATGGAAGGATATGCCAGAGCATCCCAGGCATACTTTACTACCTTTGCCGTGAAAAAGTTACCAAATCATAACACTTTAAATTAGGGATCATATACACATCAAATCAATTTTAAAACCATGCCCCATGGTGTGTCCAGTGCTATACACACCATTTCTTTTTATGAATGCACAGGGCCACTCTGAACATGTCACTGCTTACCTCTTTAAGTCCTTTTAGGTCAAATTCTCTCCTAAATGGTAGAACATAAATAAAATGGTGAACTCTGCTCACCTCCAGGGAAGGTAATACATTAGATATCACTCCCTGATTTGTTTTGTCTTATTGAAAGATGAGACTTCTTTTGCAAAACTGCTTTTTGACGTTGATTTTAAATCCAAGCACAGCTTCGGGGTGTTTTGATCTGGGACTTCAAAATTTAGATTCATATTCAAATTTGCATTCGTGTGTCTACTAAATATATATTCAGTATAAATGAAAAAATTACGTAATGTTTATTAGGTGGGAACCAGAAGACATGACCTTGTTAAACTGGTGGCAGAAGAACCAGCAGCAAGGACACCATCGAAAACATCACCTGTGAGTGATGGCTTCCCAAAAGTAAAGGGTTTTTTGTAGGGAAAAGGCTCAGCAAATGCCCATCACTGCCTGGAAATGCCTAGAAATCAGTCTTCAGTCTTTCCTGCTGCAAAGGAATCTGAATGAGGCTGCAAGCAACTGCTGAATCCTGCAAAGGAGAAAGGAAACTTTTCACCTGTCACCATTTACAAGTCACCAGAGGCACTGAAAGTATAAATACAATAACTCCCTGCAGTAGCTAGAGCTTTGCAGTGAACTGAACTGGCACCCCAAACCCCTGGGTTAGATTATATGCTGTGCATGATGAATGCTTCTGGTTTAAAATATTCCAGAGAGGACATTTTTTATCTCTCCCCTCTTCCTGACTTCTACCAACATCTAATGAAATCCAGATGCTTCCTGAAATAAAATTGTTGCTACACTGGACCACAAAATTTCTTTTAAAATTAAGGTTGTGGCATTTTTAGCGAATGCTCCCTTTCGCTGCAGTGGATTCAAGAGCAGGAGGCAGTAGATTTTATGACAGTGAAACACAGACAGAAGGTGTTTATTTTATCTGCTAACTGTGGTATTATTGCTCCATGGTGCTCTGGTGGACAGTTTCTAATATGGCTTGGATCCAATATTTATAGACAGGTAGATCTTGGAAAAACTTCCCTGAGAGCCAGTCGGATTTCTCCCAACCTGGTGTACAGTTACCTGTGTGCAATGACGTGGCCTGAGGAACTAAAACAACAGCATGCACATGGAAATTTGGAGGCATACTTTCCAAGGAAGACATTTTGGATGCTCTGTCAGGGAACGCTACGAGGCATCGTTGTGATGGTTTGTGACAAATTTCTGGCAGACAGCCAAGCCAGACAAAAAGTGAATTTATTATGACTATTATGACTACAGTAATAACCATCTTTTATGCTGGTATGACAGCCTGTTTTCATTTGGTTTAAAAGAGCAAAGGCTTTCTTGTGCAAACCTTGGCTTGCATATCTCTGTCTTAAATCACCTCCCCTACCACTATGGTAAAATACCTTGACTCCCTGTGTATTTTGTATTGTCAGCCATCCCTGGGCACAAATCCCTCTTCCAGGAATCCTCCCTTAACCACACCTCCATTATGTGCATATTGTCCCTTACCCAACTGGCAGTATTAAGAAATGGGTTTCCTTTTTTTAAAGAACTGAAATACTCAGATTGCAAGAACTGTTCTCCCTATGTCCAACAGGAATTCATGTGTGGCCCATGTGAAAGCCTGTTGCCCTTTCTGAAGCAAATGCATCTCAGATAATCACAGACTGCTTTTCCTGGGGTCAGGTGCTACACGGAACAACATGATGATAACTATGTGCTTTTCAAGTTCTGAAATTCTTTTCAAATTCAATTCCGAATTCTTTTCAAGTCAGAAAAATCTGGGAGCCCTCCCCTTTGAAAACCTGAAAGTTAACAGGGAGAAAATCAGTTTTCAAGGTCATCTTTATTATTTTGAGCAAACTAAATATATTGTTTATGCAAAGGAAAAAAGCTAAATAAATGTTTCAACTTCAATGTCATGGTAAATTCTAATAATAAATGGAAAAATAAACCAGCTTGATATCCATTAAAATTTCTAGATATCCTGATACTGACTTGAAAAACAATACTGAGGGAACTCAGGGAGGAAAGATGTTACTGCAAGGATTGTTTCCTGAAAAGTATACTAAGGGGCCATAAAACCAGCTATTTTGGGATGTCGTACTGGAAATGACATAAAGTACAATAACTGAAAGAAAAGATGGAGATCCTGATGTCAACCACTTAGGCTGCAGATGGGTCTGTGTGTATGAAACACATTAGTTTGTTTTGAAGGTATTACTGTACAGAAGATAAGGAACATTCAGTGTCTCTAGTGTATTTAGACTGATAAAAATCTTACCCTGAGAACAAATACAGAAGACAACTTGAGTCAACAAAATAGTCCACTGCATTAAAAAACCCAACTATTTTTGAAGATCTGTCATTTCTGTCTCCTGTTTAACGTGTGCTGGTCCTCACTGGTGAAATGCAGGTGTGCACAGGTGGGTGGGTCACAGCTTGGATTTCAGACCAGCCATGCATGTGGCAAACTGAATCTGAGACGTGCAGGATGGACATGAGTCCTTTGCAAGGCTGTAACAGAGAAAAGCCCTCAAAATTCACTGTTTGTTGACAATCACCTTCCCAGTAAACATGTTGGGACTCAAAGTTTGACATCTAGGCAACTTTCAAACCCATGGCAGAACTCCAGCAGCTCTAAGAAGTTCAAGACTTCAGCTATTAATCATCTTGCCTGCAGAGAGGAATTGGATGTAGACTTGGTTACTGCAGGAGTTTGTACTCATTGCAAACTAAGGGTACAGGACTCCAAAAATCACCTGCTCCAATCCTGGGCTTGGATATGCCAGAGGTGTAGAGCATTTCAGAAGGCATTGATCTGACCTCGGCTCGGGCCCCTCCTCAGAAGGAGATTGCTTCAGTAACCCTTCTCAGGAATGCACTTTCCTATTGCAGAAAGGTTTTCCTAAACCACCAGAGCTAAAAACTGTGCTAAATTATTCTCCTTGTTGATGTTCCCCAGCAGTCTCCAAGAGTGACTGACTTCCTTCCTTCCTCCCTTCCTCCTTTTTTCTCTCTCTTTCTTCCTCCCTTTCTCTCTCTCTCTCTCTCTCCCTTTTTTCTCTCTCTCCCTTTTTCTCTCTCTCTCCCTTCCTCCCTCCCTTTGTCCCTTTCTTTCTTTTTCTTTCTTTCTTTTTCTTCTTTCTTTCTTTTTTCTTCCTTTCTTTCCTTCTTTCTTTCCCTTTCCTTCTTTCTTTCCCTTTCCTTCTTTCTTTCCCTTTCCTTCTTTCTTTTCCTTTCCTTCTTTCCTTCCTCTTTTCCCCGAAGAAGACTCCCTTCATGTCTGACCACCTTTTACAGCTTTCCTGTGGCTCCCTCCTAGACTCTTTACAATTTGTCCCTAGACAACGTGTTGAAAGGCTTCCAAATAACAGGATTGGCATCACAGCTGATCAGGCAGAGGATGGGAATCATCCTCTGAGTCTTGCCTATACTATTCAACTGTTTTTCTCCCTTCCTACGGCCCAAAATGAGAATTATAATTTTTGGCAACAGCATCTCACTGATTTTTTTACAGTCTGAGGTTTTTCTTATCCCTTAATTCTTTGCCTGACTTCTGCTGCTGAACCACATAATCTCCCTTTATCACTGAGCAATCTCCATTTGTCTCTATCAGATGGCAAATTATTGATTTCAGACGTGGTGTTAAGGTCATTTTGGATTCTGACATTTTCACTGAATTTTTTTAAGTTTTAGTGACTTTTGGCCACACACAAATGCCCTAGTTATGTTCTATTTCCTGTACCAGGGAACCATGTTTTAGCTGGAATAATTTGAATTTTTAGCTTAGCGTCAGTCCCTGAAAAAAAGAACATTCAGGACTGAAAAAATTCTAAACATTATCATATTTAATGCAATCCTTATCCTACCTTATCTCTTCTTCCTTTTGATTTTTGAGAGAGATCAAAGAAGTGATTTATTGATAGTCTTTATAAGTGAGTGCCAGCAATTGAGTTCAATGTGCTAATAATGTGCAGCAGCAAAGGAGGATGGAGACTGGGTTATGTGCAAATGTCTCTCTTTTTTTCCCATGCATTCTGATTACTTGCTGTGGACGTAGCATCCCAAGAAATATAAGAAGTTTACATGCAGAGTGACAGACAGAGCAAGTTTCAACAAGAATTCCTTTCTTTCTGGCTGAACTGCACAAACCCAGCAACTCAGCTCCCAGCGCTGCAGTTTACGTGCCTCCTGTACACGTGTTTGTGTATGTGGGGCTTTTGAAAACAAACTGGGCTGAATCACACTGGGAGAGCTTCACAGGCTCGTGGTGCTGGCCCAGCCTGGAATGGCAGACTCCCAGAAATCCATCGCTGGCAGGCAGGTAGGGGTGGGAATTGTTTTCTCACTTGCATGAGTCAGGAGTGTTTTTTCCCTTCACTTTGTATTCCCATATGGTGGTGCTTTTTCTGATGAGCACGTTCAGCCTCTAGAAATGCCACGGCATCTTCATGGAAACTGCCTCCAGGGACGCATCCTCCATCCTCTGACCTGCCCCAGCCGCCTGCGAGCACGAGATCCTGCTCACTGCTCTTCCCTTCTGGAGCCACACTCATCCTGCCTGTCCTGTCACCCCACACTTCCTCCCGATTCTGTGTCCTGACTTTCAGTCCTGGTGGATGTGCCGGAGTTTATGCTGAGCTCTGAGAGACAGCGGACGTCCGTCTCACTCCTCCAGTTGGCTGAAGGATTTGCCAAAGCTTAAGCTGACTGGCAGCCCTTTGAGCTGAACAGAGGTGTCAGTGGAGGGATTACAGAGTGTAAAACGATGCACAATTAAACACCCAGGGTATTTATTGGATCTAATCTTACAGCAGATGATTGTCCTCTACATTTTTTTCTTTTTTTTTTTACTAAACCATTAGGTGCTGGCCTAAACCCAATCTCTGGAGGAGCAGATTAGCAGGACTATTATGCCATCTTGCCTAATACCCCTCAAGATTTATTCCCTCTGGGAGCTATAAAATATATTGTGTAATCTCCTCCAGGTTGCAGACACATTGGCAGTCACACCTCCCTGATATCAGGATTGCCAGTGACTTCAGGGCTGATGGATGATACTGTCGGAGCAGAGATAAACTTGGCCCTTGGTGCATCATGAGTCTGATTTCAAAAGCAGCAATTTTTTTGCATAGAGATTTAATGTATAAGCTTGCAGTTTTAGGAGACATTTGTTCAGGGATTCCATGCTCTGGCTGTCTTGAGCATGTGAAACCCCTCAAGAGAGGCTGCACAGCCAGACTGCTGCTGCCCTAATTAATCCTCTTGCACATTGGCATTTACAAGCAATAATTTGACTCTCTCTGTTTTATTAAAACACATATTGTAAAGTGCTCAGCTGAGGAGGAAATTAAAATTTCCTTTCACACCCAAGACTTTCCTGGTAATGCAAATACCTTGACATTACAACAGCCAGCGTGTTGTGTGGACAAAGCAGGGCAAAGCAGTGCAAGATGTACCTCATAGAGGGCCTGATCAAGGGTGTTTGTGGAGGCATGAAACTCCTCTTGCTGCAGAGCTGGGGAGAGAGAGGGGAATGAGAATAACCCAAGTAGATCTTTAGCTGGTGCAGTTGGGAGTAATCTAATTGATTCCAGAGGAGCCACCCTCCCTGACACAATGTGGGTGGAAACCCTCAGAAAGGCTTGTGCTGAGGACCTCAATATTCATAAGCGTCTCTTAGAGAGCTTTGTTCTTACCACAGGCAGCTCTGAAAGAGCCTGGAGATGAAAGGGTCAGGAGAGAGGCCAAGGGTACAGCTATTCCAGCTGTTCCGCAGTTGGGATGGGAGATGTGCTCCACAGCTCCATCCTGTAAGATCCTGAAATGCTTTTACTTATTCACTAAGAATAATTATTCAGTGGAAACACTTAGTCAAGGGAAATAACTACTCAGGAGAAAGTAGCCACGATCAGGAGGAATGCATAGCAGCATTTACAGGAACAAGAGGGAAACAGCAACTTTTTCTGGTTGAAACCACAAGTGAAATTGTGGCGAAACCCCAGCTGAAACTGAGCCAGGGCTGTGGGCTTTCACTCCTACGCTCGTGACAAGTGCGACGGGGTTTTTAACAACGAGATACAGTCAACGATGCAGAGCGATGCCTCCTGTGAGGAGCAGGAGGATCCCCTTCCACTGACATCTCCTACCTCCTCAGTGGGCTTTATCCTGTAGCCTTGCCATTAGGTGGCATCAAAAGGGCTGGGACACGTCTTGGATGCCCCTTAGGAAGCCGTATCTTTGTTTTCTGTTTAATTTAATAGCTGTTGCTTCTAATTCATACACGGCCCAAGTGCACCTGGGTGTTGAGTGTACTCCTGGGGGAGAATCTGTGGGACTCAAATGCCCTCATGGAATATTGTTCTCTTGGAAGGTACTGTATCCTCAAAGTCAGAACTTTGGAATTGTAAGCAAGATGTCTACAAGATTCATAGACAATCAGATCCAGCATTTTAATAATATCAAATCCCCCCAAAATTGCAGAAAAAATTTGGTAATTTCAAAATGTAAAGAAAATTTTCTTTAAAAACCTGGTATGAAAGTCAGATTGCTTCTGTTTTGATCAGAATCTTGAAAAGGAATATTCCTGTTCAATTTGGAATGAAAATAAATGTTGAAAACGCAGGGCTTTTGACATGCCTTGGATGCAAGTCTGCTCTGATGAGAAAGTCAGATTGCTGGTTTATTACCTCGAACACAGCTCTGTGCTAAACCTCAGTGACACACAAGAAATTCTGATGAGTTAGGGCTCACTTCACCTTTCTGCACAGGTATGTCCCTGAATCTCTTAAATGCTGCTTCTGTGTTACAGTCTGGGGAAGGCCATCAAATAAGAACAACGGTCTCTATTTTTTCAGTATCTTTAGAGTGGCAGAAACATGAGCCTCTCCAACATTTTTTGCCCTGCTCTATTAATTAGGAGTGGTAACGTGTGGGATGGAGCTGCTTCCCTTGAAACCCCTACCTGTGTGGGGTTCATCAGCTCCTGATGCATTTCCTGCGTGGTTGGACTTCTGTCCCACTCGCAGAACCCGCTGTATTCCCTGCTTAGGGAAGCAGCTGGCAGTTCAGGAGTGGGCTGACTTGAAAAATAAGGATGGAATGTGCTCTGAGCTGGGGTGGTGGGAATAGTGGTTTGGATCGAAGGGAGAGCAACTTTACCTTCTTAATCATCCCATGTTTGCTTAATTATCCCAAAGTATGTTTTTCATTCCCCTGTCCCGTCAGAGAATGTGAGCAGGGCTTGTTGTGAGCATCAGGAAGTATGAAAGGTGAGTTTCCCTGTAATCTCACGTATTTCCGAGTTGCCCACTCTCCCCTCAGAACAGCTGCTTTGACTGCTGCTTTTTGTTTGCTTTTCTTCCAGTAGTCCTGCCTTTCTTTGGCCTATTTTTCCATCTTCTCCTCCTCCTCTTCTGAGTCATATGTTGACACAGTTCAGTGTTGGCCCTGCTTGTTAGAGGGGGGCATTGTTGCTGCATGTAGGTACAAAGAGGGGTTATTTTCCTGCTTCCCATGTGAGTATCAAAATTCCCGTAATTTCTATTTCTGCAAAATCAGGTGTTCAGTGTCCAGATGTTCAGCTGATGCCAGTTCCCTTTCACAGATCTGTTCTGCTGGGCACCAGTTGGAGTTGATGAAGACCAAAAGACTTTTTTCCAAAATGTCCTCTCTCTCTTTCAGAGCCCTGTTTCCAGTGCTGCAGGAATACCAAGTGTTTCCAGCAACATGCAGGTATGGAAAGCTCTGCCCCGTTGTCAGGTTGTAAATGGTGATGAAAGACAGCTGAGAACTGTGACTGTGTTGTGGCATGACCAAGGCGTGACACTGATTCCCATCTTAGGATATCCCAGCTGGCAATCTTGTCCTGATCCATGGACCTGCTCATTTTGGAAGACCTTATTACATGTGGACCCAGGAATGCAGCTTTATCAGGCCACTCCTGTACCTTGGGATAGCCTCTCCTCACTTCTTCCCTACTGCCTTTCTTACTGTCCTTATTGATACAAAGGCATCACTGGTGGGAGACTGGACTGAAGTGCTGTTACAAAAGAGCACTTCAGATTTCGAATTAAGAATAGTTTTAAATTAAAACCACTTATTAAATGACAGAGATCCACTCTTCCTGTGGGAAAATAATAGACTAGGGAGTTGTTGCACCGAACATTTAACTGGTGTCAGGGAAATCAGTGCTGTTCGTGTTCCCTCTGCTACAATTCTTTAGGGCCTGGATTTTCTTTGCCTCTTGCCTTCCACACTGAAGCAGTGAATGCTTCGAGGAAGGAGTGCCTCAGTTTGTTTTACAAAACATCTGCATTAACGTTCTCACTCATCATTTTAGGCCTCGTGGTGCTAACTTAAGATAAGAGGGGACATTGCTGTCTCAGATAGTACAGAATCTATGTTTAATAGAAATTTTTTCTCCTCTAATGGTGTGTTTTGTTTTCAGAAGGATTTCTGGCCTTTCTATTCTGGTGTTATTCTTTTCTCTGTACTCTCCCTTCTCTAGGTGATGGCTCGTTGCTCTTCACCCTGCTCAGAAGATGGTACAGTGAACATGGGTTGTGCTCACTGACATAAAGACAGATCAATCTGTATTTATTTTGTAAGAGAAACTGGGAGCCATTTCTCCAGCTTAAAACAGGCTGATTTTGCTTTGATGGGCTGTGTGACCCCTTCCCTTTGTTTTTTGCAAATGTCTCCCCGACCATTTTTATTTACAACAGTATATTCATAGAAAAGAGCATGTCTCAAATATGGAAAGGAAAAAGTGTGACACCCTCTGAAAGCATTTGCTCAGCTGTTTTGGAAGTTCTCTGTGGGTGTTGGAGTGTTTTAATCATTCAGTGAAAACAATGCCATGTAATTTAGCAGTTCAGAGGCCATTTAAACAGCCTACTCAGTATTCTAGGGCTGGAATACATTCAGCTGCTCTTTACCACCAGAGATCTACTTAATGACTCAAAACCTGACTTTATGAAGTTGGGTGGTTTTGTTAACATGATTTCTAAATGGAGCCCTTGCTGACAAGCAACTTGCACTCAGAAACACTGTCATACAACAGCTTTTCCCCTTTGGGTCTTTTAAAGAGAATGTTGTAAAATGCTTTACCATCAGTTCTTATACAGCCCAATTTAAAAATAGAGTTTATTGTAGAGGAAGTGATTCAATAACAGGAGGAAGAATCCTGAAGAGATGGACCCACACAAATGAAACAACAATCCTCCACTGGGGTGAATTAGGCAGAGCAGAAAGACAAATGCAAGTAATAAGATGAGTCTCTGGTGGACCAAGATAAGAAGAGATCAGAGCAGTAGGATGAGGGAGATCTTCAAAATCAAGGGAGTGATTCTTAATTATATTAAATGCTGGATAAATGGTTAGAGGTATAAAGCCAGTCAATGTGTCTGAAAATGGGGGTTATTTACTCCATTTCTTGCAGCAAGAGATTGTTCTGTTCATGGATTTGGGACCCTTACAAGTTTCTGAGAACAAGGATTTGGGAATCTGTCTTTTACATTGCAAAAATAATTGCAAAAGGTGGAGTCAAGATAAGGACAAAAGTTAAATACTTTCCACAGAGGAAGGGAATAAAAACAGGCAATAATATCTTGCTTTCCAACCACAGGACATTAAAGACAGTGCTTAATTAGATAGCTAGTGATTAATAGAAGCAAATAGGGTTTTATTGGAAAGAGAGTAAAGTGATCAGAGAAAAGACTGGTTTTCTCATTCTTTGTAGAGAAACATCATTCAGGCACGAAGGGCAGAATTGGTAGCAGAGACAAAAAGGGGGAGAGACTTGTAGGGAATTTTGTTGAGACAAATGGGTGGTGAGCCCAACACTGAAACAAGTATTGTTTAAAACATGACACACCAGCTAGAATTAGATGGCTGCTTGTGAAACGCTGCTTCCTTGGAAACCTCATCACAAGTGTCTCTTGAGCAACAGGAAACCAGTATATAAATCATTGCAATATTTATTTTTTAATTCAGTAATACATGGGGTGATCTGCTTTTAAAGCGTGCCTGTTTTTAATGTATTAAATCAGTGGTCGATGTTTTCCATGCCTTTCACTCCCTAGGATAAAACATTACACTATCTGTCTCTACACCTATACAATAATGCTGAAACATAACACATTTCACATTTGAGCCTCCTTGTGATAAATTCTGCTCTCGGCTTCAGCCTTGCTTTGAGTCTTTCCACACGTTGCAAGCACAGGCATGTGAAGAGGGAGTCACATCCCTAGAAAAGACCAGGTTGGATTACAAACTGTGAGGTGGTTTTAGCTGCGCTGCCTACGCTTTGTTTCCTTACAGGATCACCCTCCTCTCCCCTCCCTGCTGAACCCGCTGACTGATGTCAACCAACTTCACCAGAAGGGCAGAAATGTCAAAGATAATTTTGTCGCTGTAAGTGTCGGCAATAAATTGTTGAGTAGGAGAGAGAGAGAGATCTTGTGACTGAAAGGAAGGATTGAAGTGTGAGCTCAGGCATGAGTAGGGCTGAATGTGCCCAGGAGAGATGTTATGAAAGCTCCACTAATGGGGAGATGATTGAGAATCCACATATCCGATGTGGCTCGGTAGCAAACCAGCTTCCACTGCATGTTGAACCAGTGATATTAATTGGGGGAGCTTTTGACTTGTGGCCTTTGAATTTCTAAGGTTCTCTGTTCTGCTTTCCTCTACAATCTAGCAGGGATATTTTTCCTATGAAAGTCAACATTGTTCTACAGCTCTATGTCTTTAGGAGCTGAGCTGTTAAGAAAATGCCAAATAAATTGAGATTAACGGTAAAATTAAAGGTGTTGACAGCATAGCAGGTCTTTGGAGAATCTTGGATTATAGCAGTATGGAGATCCAGAGGTGATGTGCCACAGGAACTCAATGAATCCATAAACCCTCTGGAAACAATTTCATGGTCATTATTCTGGAGAGAGTTGATAGGAAAAAATATACTTCTTATATACAATTCAATCCGTTTCCCTGTACTATTCCATTAACTCTGCTGCCTCCCTGGATTAACTCCGAGATGTCTTTGTGCTTCCTGAAATAGCTGAAGTGGCTTTAGAGATATTAAACCTTCCCTAGGCAAGGCCTTGAAGTGTCTGATCAGAGCAGTCCCTCCTCTGAAGAGAAGCCATGTTGCACCAGATGATTCCCAGAAGTCCCCTCTGATCCATATCAACCTGTGGGTCTGATAATACTCTTGTGACATTGCTGGCTCAGGAAATCCTGGATGTCTTTAAAGATGTCAGATTAGACTCAAACTTTATTATGTATCTTAACAACAGGAATAGGAATTTAACAACAGGGCCAGTATTTTACCATGTTATGCAGAAGCTGGGCTGTTTAGGAAAGTAACCAAATGTTGAAAGACCCATTAAAATAGCAAGAAATGGTAACTTTTTTTGATAGGCATTTCATTCTGTGTTTTATGGTCAAGTATGTCTGTGAGAAATGTGACAAATTGGGTTCCAGAGTGTCTCTTTGTCTGACCAGGGCCCCTGAGGTTTTGATTATAATTGAGAGGAAATGCCTGTTTCCAAGATAAACTTCACCTCTCTTCCATGGGGTGGTGGGGAGTGTTACTAAAATCATATACCGTCCAACCAAGCTGAGGGGGACAGGGGGATGAGGACATACACCAAGGTCTTTGTGAGGAAAACCGGTGGTGGACAAAACTTGTCTGTGCAACTTCATTAGACACAAAGCACTAACTTCTGCAAATCAGCACAACTGAATTGATGGTGAAGTGGTGGGCGAGGCCATGCCCTGTCAGCGGTGGGACTTGATGATCTTAAAGCTCCTTTGCAGCCCAAGTGGTCTGTGACTGTGAAGCTGTCATTTTGCCTTGCACCAGATGAGTCCCTGGCCTCAGCCCTCCCTCTGGTGAGCATTTCCTACGTTCTTCTGGCAACAGTCATCACTGCAGGAGACCTTTTTCTCCCAAAGCGCTTTTCCTCGTGCAGGCACGGGATGGCCCCTGTGTGCGACCTTCCTTTGGCCATTCTTAGACCACATTTTGGTAGAGCATTATTTTTGCCTGCAGAGTAATAACAAAACTCCCTCTCTATAGCTTCCATGACCTATTGACCCTGGTAAGTTTGCAGCTACTTAGGCTGCAAACTTTCTTACCTGAAAAAAGATGATGCTATAGCTGCTGATGGAGGAGAGAGTGGTCCTTGGAGTTCTTGAGCTCAGAGGGTCTGCTGCCATCCCCTGCCCTGCCTGGGAGCTGTCTCCCTGTAAAATGTGCCTGCCTTGGAGCAGGAGGCTGCCACCCCCACATCTGGACACATCTGTGTAGCAGATGATGTGGGATGCTCCTGGACCAGTAACCTGGAAATATCATCTGTGGTTCCCTTCCCTTCTGCATGATCAGCCTCTGCTCCACTGAAATATGAGCAATTCTGCCCTTCACCTCCCTGGGAGTGGGACATGCTGCTTAAAGAGTGATGGTTCCAAGCGTGCAGTAGAACTAAGAAAACTCTTTGTCATACATTTGGCTTTGTTGGATTTCTCCTCTCCAGGTTTTCTTAGTGGGGGGATAGTGAAAAAGCTGTCTGTACAGCTGCTTTGCTTTGTAAATGAGGGTTGTCAGTTCACAAATTATAATTTAATTTGGCCAAGCCCTTCCTGTAAATGAGTGATAATTAAAATCAAATAGACTGTAAATAGTAATAAGAGGAACTGATAGTTCTAAAGGGTGGGTTTAGAAATAAATGGATAAATAGAATTAAAAATAAATAGGATGGCTTGGTAAACATAATTGTTGAATTGGATGAGGAGTGTGATTTGAAGCTGAAAGCTCTTTCTTGTTACAGTTGTTTGCCATTAATATTTTCAGGGTAAAGGAAAACTGCTTGGAAATTTCTGGTCAAATCAGAGTTTTCATGGAAAATGTTGATTTTTCTCAAGCCCACATGGATAATTTAGGTGGACAAACAGCAGTGAGGAAGGGCTCTTTGCATGGCAGGGGGCTTAGAGAGTGCAGTCAAAGGGAGTGCAGTGCAAGAGGGACTGAATCCTTTCTTCTGAAATACTTAATTTTAGCACGTATTGAGTAAAATTTGAACCAAATTAAGCTTTTAATTTACTGGGTCTTTTCAGTTTGAAAAGGAAGGGAGAAATAAAACAACCTCAGCTCCTGCCAGCCGGGTGTTGGTGACCAGCTGCAGGAGAAAGCTGATGCTCGTTAGCTCATTAGCAACTCATTACCGGGATAGAAGTTGGACGGGAGGGAAGACTCCAGGTGGATTCCAGATATGCAGCACGTGATTGGTGTTTGAACCCTTTGAATGGAGCAGAAGCTCTATGAGTGGTACTTTAAAAGGAGTCGTCTCTCCTACGTGTTGTTCCTGCAGGTGCAAAGCTTGTCAGGGGTGCTGGCTTGGAAAAGGTATTCCTGGGTTATGCTGTGTTGTCCCTTCTCTTTGTTTTTCTATTGCTTGACCTAACTTTGCATGAAACTTCCTCCACGCTCAAAAGTGTAAAGATTTGTTATTTTGTGCTATTTTTTTCCTGAAAAAGTAATCTTCTATGGGAAGAATCTGCTGTGTCTGTGTGTGCAGGGGGGCTTTTAGGTGCTGACTATTTTGCTCTATTCTAATTATGCCCCACTATCCTTAAAAACTAAAGTTTTACAGAGAGCTGAACTGACTTCAAAATCTCCCTTGTGCCCAGGAGGATGTTTCAAATGAGGAATAGTCAACCTCTTGCTGCTTGTGCTTTCTGCTCCTCCTAATCACTGGTGAGTGGAATAAACCTTTATGTTCCCTTTGCTCCCCCTTGCTTTGAGTAGCTCTGAAGTGTGAGACTGGCTAGAAAACCCCATGAAAGTCCAGACATGAAGGTGACTGACTTAGAGTGAGTTTTTTTGTGTTCTCTCTTTCAGCTTTATTCTCCCCAGTTAAAAAAAGAAATTTGATATCAGGAAGTGGTTGGCTCCAGCCTCAGTGTCTTCAGCAGGTAATGCCTTTCATTCATCTAGTTTTGGGTATTCTTTGTGGGTTTTGTTTTTCAGCATGGTTCGGTTTTACCGATAAGACAACTATTCTTGGTGCTGCTGTGCAAACGAGTGAAAAAGTTGTATAAATACAGGTATTCAGAAGAAAAAAAAAATAAATATATATATAGTCCATGTTGCCATGTGGAGAAATTGGGGCCATTCATGGTACAGAAGCCTGAAGACTGTGTGTCCTCCTGTGTGGGAAATGAGCAAATGGATGGGGAATGATTTGACCATGGAGATTCTGAGTCACCAGAGACATTGCCCATGATGTTCTTGAGAAACAGCATCACAAATACTATTTTTTCTTGCTTTTTCCCTGGTAAAGGTAATGGAGTCACTCTCTGTAGACCTCAGGCAGTGTTTGAAAACTTCCTATTAGCAAAAGGAAGAAAAGTAAGATTTATTTTTTTGTGCTAAAAAGACAGGGGTTTTTTCTTCATTTTGTGGCCTTTATGACAAAGAAATGAATTTATTTGCAAAAAATGTGTAGAGTGTAAATAGGAGCTTACTCTGTTTTGTCAATTATCCCAATTCTAGTGTTTTTTTTAATTGTAAAACCACTTCTTTGTTCCCATATGCAAATGGTAAAAGTCTTGTTTTCTTATTGGGGGAAGTGTTAATATTTCTGTAGCAAGCATTGAAAGTGCTTTTGTAAGGAGGTCTAGACAGAGTGATATTTCCCTTTTCTGAGCAAAGCACAGAAAGCCAGCCCCAGACAAAGGCTGGCTTGTTTATGGCTGTGGCACAGATAGCAGCTGCAAGCAGTTAAGGGTTGGAGGAATCCTTTCGTGGCCTCTGTCTTCCCCACACGGACCCACCCACTTCTCTTGCTCCTGGTCCCCGGGGGAACAGGTCCTAATGGCAACAACTGTTTCTTCTTATTCTTGTTGTTAACTATTTTGGGAACTGTGTATGGTAAAATTAAATAGATAATGGTCTGGGATGGGCAGTACTCGTGAATGCTCCTAAATTCCCCCAAAACCCTTAAGTTCCTATCCTTGTTTGAGTAGCTTAACAACCAAGGTAAGTAGGAAGGTTTTCTGGTGCTCTTGTTCCTTGCAAAATGCATTTTCTTCTGTGTGCCCATTACTAAAAGCCAGGTACTACTTTGGTCTTGAGTGCTTGGATTTCTGTCAGCTAAATTGTTGATGCCTTTGAAACAAATGCTGATTGGCCAAATGTCAGAAATAGCCATTCTCCTTTAAAAAGAAAGGCAATGTATCAATGTTTTCTTATATATCTGGTGCTTCCACCTCTTGTTCATCTCAGGTCCTGGTGAAAGAGCAGCATTGCTCCTCCTAAGGTCTGTTGTCAGCCTACAAGGCATGTTTTGAGTGAGGGATGAACTGGGTAATCTCCATCTGGACTAGGGGTGAACAAGGAGCTGTAGTGTGAAGTCTTGTCCAAGTTAGTGACTGTTTTCTGGTGCTACATTAGCCTGTGGTTGTGGTCATACAAGCTGATGGGAAGTTTTGTCCCAGAATTAATAGATTTTGGGCAAGTGCTAAACTAAATCACCAACTCTGGTACCTCCTGTTTATCACAAAGGTGTAGGATCCCTCCTGGAGACTTATGGCCTCCCCCTGTTTTGCTCCTGACTTGTACAGCTCTGGCAAGGCTGTTGAGGGCTCAAACTGAAATGTCCTGTTGGTACTTTGATCACAGCACAGCCAATTCCAAACTCTTGCTGTGCAGCTGGCTTCACCCTGCAGTTCTCCCCTGGGGTAAAATGAATCTCTTCCCTGCTGCCTAGGGTGTTGCTGTGAGTTATCAGCTCTATGCTATTGAAAGCTGTGTTTAGCTCCCAGGTTGGGTGGGTTACAGGTTTGATAGAAGTAATTATTAGTCCTTTTTTTTTAACTAGCTGAAAGCGCAGTATGTGCTGAGAGTCAGTTTGGGGTATGGTGAGTGCGGACAGTAGTTGACCAAAATAACCCAACTGGAACTTGTGCTATTTCTGCAGTGATGGCAAACTGTAAAACCCCCTGCTGGTAGGTAATTAGGAGATTGGGCCATAGTCATCCACCACATTATCCCTGCTCCCTACTGCTGCCTCCGGCAGTGGATTTCTCATTTTCCAGACAGTGGCCGAAATCCTTTGTCCTCACACCACATCAACAGCGTAAGCAGAAAAGGCTGGAGTCTGTGGCCCAATATTCCTCATTTTCCTTCCACTGTTTGAGTCATACCAATCTTAATATTGCTGCCCCTAAATCTGTGTATTTCTTTTCTCTTGCCCAGTCCTTTAGTTTTTTGCTTTGTTCTGTCTGGCTTATTTGCTGATTATGCAAGTAGAATGTCAGGACTACTTTTTCTGCACTAGATTGCTCCTTTGGAACCAACATAAATTCCACTCACTGGAAAGCTATCAGTGCAATTAATTCCTTTGCATATGTTTGAGATTTACCTCTTGGAAGCATTTAATGATAAATACAAGATTAAAACACAGGTATCTGCAGTCACTTCTTTGAACACAGTTATGTGAAGGACTGTCCCGGGGGTGGGTTTTGTTCCTGCTCCCTGGCAAATATATTTTACCACAGATTCCCTGGTTCCACATGGAACAGCATCAGTTACAGGAGCTGTTACTATCCATGAGCATAGTGCCAACAGTTTGCTGAGTGGGAACTGCTTATGTGAGTGAACCTTTAGCTGGTTCTAGTCCTAACAAACAAATCCAAAACTCTTATGGTAAAATGCTGGCATTGGTGTAGCTCTGTCATATAAACATGAAGGAAGATGAAGGATTTCCTTTCAGAATATTTCACTGGAAATGTGTTGAGTTACAGTATTATCAAGCTTCAAAACATTGTTTGAGCAAGTCTTCTCGATTTTATTGAAGTAGGATGATTTTTTGACTCCAGCAGGCATTCTCCTGAGATGGTAACTTAATTATTGAAACCGGAAACTTCTCTAATTTGGAAAACTAACTTGGAGGTTCCCAGTAAAATCGAGATGTCTAACTGGGAGTTCTGCCTGTGTTTAACATATGGAAGGAAACTTTGAATGGTGGAGTAGGGGAAATGCTAAAGCTTGTTTTGAATATGTGCTTCCAAGAATATGACTTCCATGAATTAATTCCTGTGATCCGTGACTATATACTGTGATGCTGGGAGTAGTTCACAGAATCTCATTAGAAGCTGGTGATGGTGGAGGAGCAATGGGAATCTGCTCCTTTTGGAGAGCCTCAGGTCCACACCTGATACAGTGATGTACTGATTAGATTCTTTAAAGCTTGTTCTAACTTAACTTCAGGCTACATTTCCAAACTGCAGTGGAGCACTCCTGTTAGGAATGCCACTAGCTGAAGCTGTTACTACTTCCTTCTCCAGCTGTAGGGTAAAAGTACGGGCAATTTCCTCATCCCAGAGCAGCTGACTCTGACTCTGCTCTGGAGTGGGGACAGCAAAGCAGAAACATCTCAACTGTGTTGACTAAAAAAACAGATTGCTGTCTCATCACCAAAGCATGGAAGGAGGGATGGGAGCCCTCTAAGTATTGCCAGTCAGCACTAAGGAGTTAATTCCCTTGCATACCACAGAATATTTTAAGTATCTTTCTCCTTGGCCAGCTGTCTGCCTGGTCTCTGCTTGTCTGGAGTGAAAGTCTTCTTCCCCTTTGGACAGCTTTCTCCAAGGGATCAGCCATAGGGTTTCATAGTTAGGGGAACGAGGGCCTTTGCTGTTGCCCAGATCATGACTATTTGCTTTGAGGGAATAAAGTCTACTTAGGCAGGATGCTTTTTGCAGCCTGGAACTTAGAACTACCCCAGACAAGGAACAGTTGCTTAAGACTAGTGACAGAAAAATGTGAACAGATTGGAAAAAGTAAAGGCAGAAGAGATTTTGGTTGGTTGGTTGGTTTTTATTGTTGAATAAAAGTGTCTCTGCCCTCTGGGTTATGATGTCCTTAAGTCAGACTGATCACAGAAGAGGTGGTAGCAGATGAGGCAGTTCAGTTTCTAGAACGAATCAAAGGAGTTCTGGGGCTGTTCTTGCTCTTCACAATAGTCCCCAGAAAACCAAGTGAATGTCAGAGCTCTGTGATGCACAGGGAATGGCACATATTGAGGGAAGTATTCATTACCTGGGGAGCTTATCACCTAGAGCGGGAGGTGGGTATCGCTTTCTTAATGATGTTGAGCTTTGCAGACAAATCTGGAAAGCAACACTAATACATCTCACTGATGTTGGTCACAGTGTGGGAGGAACCCTGGACCTCTGGGTCATATGAATAAACCATGAGCTGGATCCTTCCTTCCCTGTCCTCAGCCTCTCTGAAGGAGCTTGAAATGGATAAGAAATCTTTTGAGGCAGAGGGAGAACAGATAATTTGACCTAGGTCCCAGGGTAGGTGATGGACCAGGAACAGGCCTCAGGTCTTGCTTTGCAAATCAGTGTCCTGCCTATATATTATAGAGCTTTGTGCTGGGTTTGGGCTGAGAAAACAAGGTCTGGGTGCACTCCCAGTGACATGTGCCTGCAAACAGTTTTCTACCTCCTTTTGCCCTGGCTATGCCCTGTACTCTGAACAAAGAGGGTGGAGTAGGTGCTGATGCCAGGCCTGCAATAAAACGTTTCCCTACATCCAGAGTAATGACACTTGGCTGGCTCTGGGTGTTTAGGTCACCAAAACAAACCAGTGCTGCTGGGACCACTCTTGCAGGACTAGATGGAAATGTTGGAGTGTCAGTAAACAGCCAAGTTTGTTAGTGTTTGGATCAGGCCTTAAATGGTCACATCAGCCACAATCCACTTCATGCCAGGATCATAAAAACATGCTAAATCTCTGTCTGCCAGCTCTTGATAAAAGAGCAAAACTGTCATGAAAATTCCCTCCAATAAAGCTGTGTTTAAGCACTTCCACTCTATAATTTAATGCCTTTTTTTAAACTGTTCAAAAATGATGACTTTGCAACGGGCAACTTCAGTAGATAAATATTATTTTAAAGTGGTGTAATGGTGGTTTGTTATGGTAATGTTCAGACAAATCATACTGGTTCAATAGCTAAAACAGTAGAAAGTAATTTCTTCCAAATTTCTTTCAACTCTGAAGCTTTCAGGTTTGTATTTTCAAGCATGTGTGGAGCTGGTTACTGAGAACGTACAATAACTCATTGTGCAAAAAAACAACTGCACAATGTTTGAGGATGGACCTTTTCAGAAAATTTGGAGTTTGCTCCTGCTTTGAGGAGAGCTAATACTCATCCTGGTTTTCATAGCCTCTACAGACTATTGCTGTAACCTTCTGGAAACAAATATTCCTTGAGTGAAGGTGCTTTTCTCTCTTAGAAAAGTGTCAAGTAGGAACTTTCTCACACTCCCCAAGCCAAAAGTAATCTTGCCTATTCCAAGCAGGGAAATGGGGAAAACATTCCAATTCAGTGCTGTTTGAATCTCCAAATGGTTTGGCTCATGTTCTACTCTAGACGTGGCTGATATTTGAGGTGAGGAGTTATCTGAGGACTGTCACAGGAGTGTGGCTCCTTGTCACTGCAGTAATTGTATTGAGTTGTCTTCTCTGAATCATTTCTGGAGAGAAAAATATCTGTTGCTATTGTACTTGTAAATGTAAGGACTTGTAAATTCTTACCTCTGAGTCTAGAGCAGTTAATTCTGGGTTTGAACATGCAGTGAGCCACAAGACCTGGCTCATGCTTGACAGTGGAAATGTAGGTACAATCCTAGGCAGAAATGTGAAAAAGGGGTTAAAGAGCACTAGGGAGTGTTTGATGGGATGAATGGAAAAAGCTTCAATGGCATTCCAGGAGGATCTCGTGGAACAGATGTCACATCAAGCATAAATTTTTTTAAGTGCAAAATAAAGAGTAATCCAAAGGGGCTGGATGATTTAGTTGATATAGAACTGATGTGTTTTGCATCAGACTCTAAAAGCAGCTGATCTTGTATGGTTTTGATGTGAGTTTCTCACAAACCCCACAGGATTAAAATCACTTGAAATCTGATGTTGACTTTTGAAGCTTTGTTTTCAGTTTGGAGTTCTTAATGGCTTTTGAGTTGCTGTAATTAGCTCAAGTCTGAGTTTTCCTGTGTAGCCTACACCAAGATATGTCACACAGGAAATCCAACATAAACCCAGGGTACTGATTTTATTTTTCTTGTGAGGACACTGCTTGGAATAAGGTGCCTCACTGTGTAGTACTGGGGTTTTGTCCAATAGCCATCAGACTGGGACTTCTGAGGCTGGATCTGAAATTCGGGCTTGAAAACACACTAAAATGTGTGATCAGAAGTGGAGGGAGAGACTGGAGAGACTTCCTATTAGGGTGGAGTGTTTGCTTTGCTCTGTGAAGTGTTTTTACAGTGTTCTTTGTTTCTTCAAAGCTCTCTGTGCAATCATTTCAGAAACCAAAATGTTGTCAGCCTTGTTAACGGCAACTCCTGGAAGTGTTTTTCAAACCACCTCACTGATCCATCCTGCCAGTTCTCTTTCAGATATCTAATATATATGTAAACAGTTTATTTTTTAAGTTCCATGTTTCATGCTCAAAAGGCTGCTCCTGCACGTACTTACAGCTTCCATTTCTGTGATGGAGAGGTTTAATCAGCAGCTGTAGGGTTACACTGGTGCTCTGTCAGTCTGTCCAAGCATAATACTTTCTGCTCAGGACTTTTCCTTAAACTGCTTTCGGATTTACCATGTGAGGAGCTGAGACTGTAACTAATTTAAGGACTAACTCAGCTATATTCTTGTTGACTCTGTACATACAGTCCTGCTGCAGGCAAAGCTTGCAATGGCAGGAGCCCGAGCACCCACGGGGCAGTCTTGTATCACTTTCCATTGTATCAGGTGATGATTCTTTCATAGGGCATTCAGGATTTCTATCACATTCCCTCTGTTCTGTAGGTCACAAAACTGACCCCAAAGAGATTGTGGCTGAAGTTACAGACCCTGTTCTCATGCTGCCACCTCTTTGCCTCTGACTTGAATTCTTCCTTGATGGAATAATTTCCAGGCTGCATTAGAGGGGAGGAGATAGATGTAGTTTCCAGAAGCACTATAACCAGCTGCTGCAGCTGCTCCAAGTGTGTGCCACAGGCAGCAGGACAGAACAGGAGCTGAGTTTTTATTTTATATAAACAAAAAAGGTGCAGTCAGGTTGTTGATCAAAAACCCTCCAGTAAATGGTTTGAGCTGAATTGGCTGATCTTGTCTGCTGATGTCTCCTCGACCTTCACAAGGTACCACTGACTCCTTTGGGCTTGCCCAAGCAGTGAGTGTAGTTTAGGTCACAGGAGCTGGTGAGACTTGGTTTCAAGCTCCCCTGGATGTGGCAGGGCTGCAGGGAGCATAGTTATTCCCCAAGCTTGGAGCCATGCCAGTCATTCAGAGCCTGCCACTTCCAATAAGTGTGTACAGCTCAAATCTACATACAGTTTGTGTTAAAATGAAAATCCAGAATGAAAGCAGCTAATTCCACTCTGAAATTAGACAAGAGACATTGAGTGTGCTAAAAGGAAACACATTGCTATGGTAATCATTCCACCAAGAGTGCTGGTGTAGTTCAGAACTGCTTGAACAAAGCTGCCATGTGCTGTGGGAGAAAGTGTTTGGCAAATCCCATGAAAAGGTGCCTTTTTGAGAAGATGCTGCCCAGGAGCAGTGTTTGCATCTTTGTGTGCCCCAAGTTCACTTTTGCGGTGGCTCTGATGGCAATGGCAAGTGGTGAGCCACAACTGTGCCTTCAGAGAGTGTGCAGTGGGTTTGTGGGGAGTCCTGGGGAAGACTTATGGGGTGTCAGATGCAGTTGTAGCTTGCTGAGTATCAAAAGCTGCAGGGTTATTAGCTTGAGCTTAGCACTAAGCTCCCAGAGGCTCTTGAATCAGCCCAAACAAGCAGTTGTCAGGTGAGCAGGACTGGGTGTGCACAGATAGTTAACCACAAGGCTACCAGTCCTGGGACAGCACAGATGCACCTGCTGCTCTCTGCCTTTCTAGCTCTACAAACAGCCCCTGCAGGTTTCCTTTCAAATGCTGGAGGACTTGCCTTGGGCAGTTTAATGGCAGGTGTGCAGAACCTGCAGCCTGAAGTGTTGATCAGTCGAGGTATTTAAGAGCAACCCAATCCTGGTGATACTGCAAGGCTCTAAGAACCTGCTGAAGTTCGATGCTGCCCACTCTGCCTGGTGGTGTAGAGAAAAAGGGGGAGGGATGGCACCATCCCTGCTGTCACCTCAATCACTCAGTGATTAGTCCTGCTAAAGCCATACTGACCCTCCAAACCACTGCAGCAAAACCCACCTGCTTCCCCCATCTTGCTTCAAGATCATAATCTTTTCCCCTTTTGTTCTCCTCACTGCAGGGGGGCTTGGCTTTTACCTGTGGGTGATATTCAGGCTTAGATTAGCATGGAGATGGAGGAAAGGAAACCTGAGGGAGGCTTAAGCAATGCCCAGCTCTTGTTCTGACTCTTGATTTCCCCCACCTGATAAGAGCTTCCTCCTCCCCCAGAAAGCTCACAAACAGCAGCTGGTTACACAGTAATGGAGATTAAGAAAAAGGAATTTGCTGAAGACCTCAATGCTCTGGAAATTCTCTTGTTTAAACCCTGTTTTGCACTTTGCTATCGTATTTTACTTGAGTTATTCCAAACCCAAGGAAGGAGAAGGTGTGCTGCCAACTCCTGGGTCATTAGTTTCCAAACCATGCTGAAAGATGGAAAGCTGTGTATGTTTTTCTTAGCGGTTTACTGACAACAAATATTTGTTTGGAATATTTTTGTGTAGAGCAGAGACCAGGACTGGCTTGGAGCTGCTCATCACACCAGTCTGTGGTGAGGTATTTGGGAGACCTTAAGCTGTGTGAGATATGCCTAACAGGCCATGGCAGTCATTCCTAGCCTGAGATCTACAGGATGATAACAGGTTCTGAGGGTTGTTTTGTTTTGTTTTTGTCAGCTGTATGCTAATGCTTTTCCTTTAGTAAAACTTACCCTACCAGTTACTAGGAAATTCTGCAGCCCCCAGGCTGTAGAACTTGGAGTATGTTCCCCTCCAAGCTTTGCAATATCTCATCTCTTGCAGGTGATGCTCATGGCAGCAAACTGGTGTCTCTCTCCTCTGGGGTTTGCTAAATTAAGAGAAACCATCTCTGTCACAGGCTGGATTTTTCAGGAGATGCAGAGGCAAAGTTTTGACTCATGAATATATTGCTAAATACCTTGTGGTGTGCTTTTTGTTTAGAGAAATAATGCAGAGTCTAATCCTGATGAAGTTTTAACTTAGCCTCGTCTGTTCTGCATTTGTCTCTTCCCTGAACCTGATGGCTTTATTTCTTGCTGCCATCTGTGGTGCAGAGCTGCTGAACAGCTTTGTCTTGCTGCAGAGGTGTCTGTATTTCAGTGGTATAGAAGAAATCTTTCATACAGACTCAATTCTGCAAATATATAAACTGGTGACTAATTTTAAACAAATGAATAATCTCGCTGAGTTGGGGATGAATAAAAGTCCTCAGGGGTTTTCTGGGATTTGAATGGATTCCACATGTAAAGTTCCTTGGGAAGAAGGTTTTTGTATAAAAGACAATTCTAAATATTTGTATTTACACAACTGCATTCCTTCAAAGATAAAAGAATACCTTCAATTTGTAGCTTAAACAGTGTAAATCGTTTGTTATAGGTAGTTTCAAATATCCTATTTTCTATGTCAATTTTTATGGTCTTACAATTACAGTTTCTTACAGTTAAAAGGCTGTTTTTCTCCCTGTTGCTAAGAGAAAAACACACAAACAGCAAAGCAAACTAAATACAGTCAGTTTAACTATTCATAAGAAAGCGACATTAAGACCAAATAAAACCCTTTCTCTTGACTTTTCCATTTGCAATACACACATTTCACAAAGCAAGAGTAACATTCTTTGGACAGAGCATAATTAAGACTATGCACTTTATGGCAATGATAAATTGGGTTCGTAGAGCTTTAATACATGCCTCAGAAAATAGCGTGGCTGTGGAGCTGGGTGGCTTTAAATCAACTCTGTGTGTTCAAAAGCATAAATTCCATAAATTTATTATTTGATCTTGGATGCTGTTTTAGCTACGACAGTGCAGTATTTATACACATCCCCAATGCTGGTCTGATCAATGTCATTATAAATAAACATAAGCAAAAGTTTTTTATTGTGCATTTCAGATTTAAAATAAATGTCACCCACCCCAATGGCTTTGGTTACATTGCTGGCTGCAATTTTTCAACCCTGCAGTTGTAAGGCCTTGGGGGGAATGTGGTGTTATCCGTGGTTTTTCCTTAGTTTTGTGTGCTTCAGTGTTGGATACTGGTAGTCAACAGTGAGGGCTTTTCATGTGGAAATACCTGCTGCTTTGAAATTCCTATACTTCTTAAAAACAAAAGCGTGGAAAAGATGAAACCCTGAAAACTGAAGAAAATATACAAAGGATAAAAGGAAAAATGTCGGTTTAATGGAGTGCAGATGAGAGCAATGTATGTGCTGCTCCCACGTGCGTGCCTGAAAGTGGGAACAACTTTTGAGGTGTGCTCACAGAAAGGGTGGCTGTGCATCTCTGTGTGCACGTGGGATCTGGCCGAGTCTGGCAGCGTGAGCTTTCAGCTGTGGAATGTACAGGTATCCTCAGGAGCAAGAGGAGGCTCCCTGGGGAGGCAGAGGAGCATGTGTGTTGAATTTTACTAGTAAGGTGCTTGAATTTAGAGAGTGAGAATCTTCTTCTCCACCTCTCCCCATCCACACCAAGAGGCACAGAGTTAATGCTGGGTACTGCTGCATCCCAAATGCAGGCCGTGTTTTAAGGCATGTTATCTGTGTAACTTAGTTTACCAAGGGGCATTAAACAGATGCAACTGTGGTGGATGTTGACATGTTATGATGGAGAATGTATGGAGTGTCTAAGTGTAGCTAACAAATGAAACAGTAGTATATTTTTTCCCCAAAATGTGCTGCGATGGACACTCTGGATTTATGCCAATGTGTTCCAAATCAGGAATTTTAGTTCACCTGAATTTTGTTCAGATCATGTAGGATACAGTTTCATAACTAAAATAAAGTATTTGAAGAACTTTTCTTCAGCTTCTTACCTCTGAAACTCCATCTGAAAAATCATCAGTTTCCTGCCAGGAAAGAACTCTTTGGAAAAGCAGAAATCCAAAATAACTGCTGTGACTTGCAGCACAATGTGCTCCAAGACACAGCAAACATAACCAGCCAGGTCAGAGCCATTCTTGCTACTTCTACGTATGTCAGATATTCATAATTTCCTACTTTCAACTGATGATTTAAAACAGAAAAGATGGCATCTCTATTTGTGTGACTTGGAAGATAATCTGATTCCTTGGATTAGATGATTTCTGCTGTCCACAGAAATATTTTTTAGCTCCTGGGTGACCATCATTGTGGAGACTATATTTTTTTCAGTAGGATAATCTGTATTATTGGAGCAAAGCCTCCCCAGCACAGAACTTCACTGTAAACATCCCTATTTTGAAAAGTTTATCCCAAACCACCTCAGCTAAGGTTGTGCTTTAGAAGCTCATAACATCTGTATCAGCACTGACCATCCTGGAGGTGAGTCCAGCATGTTGGGCACAGCAAAGCAGAGCAGGGATGTGAGTAAAGAGTTCAATTATCCCTGGATGCCTTATCCACTAAACGAAAGCAAACAAAAATGCTTATTATTGTCTTTTTGGCAAAACAGTCCTTAGGTCCTTGCTGCTTCTTTCTGCCAAAACTTCTCATCTGGGTTTAGTCACCACTTATGACTGTAAGACTAATAAATGTTTATCTAAACACTTATGTCAAGGCTTTCACTATTGCTTTGGTATAAAGAAAAGTACATAAATTCTGTCTCTTTCTAACAAAATGTGATCCTCATAAAGGACTAAAGACACTTAAATATAAACGTTGGGTTTCTCCTGTTTTCCCCTGAAGCTGTGAGAAAGTTGCTGACGTCATGCAAGCCCCCTCACCACCTCTAACCTCTCCTAGACCTGCCTTTTCAAATCCAGCCAGCTCCTGCCACCTTCCTGTGCTTCTAGGCTTACACCTCGACCTGGACACCCCTCCTGAGATCTTCCCTTTTATCCTGTTTTATGAGCCTTTGAGTGACCTTGTCTGAGTCCTTGTGCTGTTGCTGCCTTTCACATGGATGCTGCTCTGCATCTTGTGTGTCAGGGTGTTCATTCCATAACTTGTCACTGAACATGATTCCAGCTGTTTCAGACATTTCTGTGGCTCCAAACACTTGTGGAATAGTCTGTTTTCAATGAGTAGTCCAGAGACACTGGGTCCAGTCTTTCTAATGTTATTGCATAAGGAGCAACATAGAAAAACATCAAGAATGGACTTGTCTTGCTTTTTAGACCATGTTCCCAAGGATTTTGATTTCCAGCCAGCTATGGTCAAGTAATCCCTTGTTCTTACAGATGAGCAGTGAATTTCCAGTAGGGAGTCTCCACTCTTTGGACACTGGTAAATCCACATGTAGTTTCATCTCTTCCAGGCATTTCTCCTTGCTTCCTGCCAGCCAGTTTCTCTTGAACACTTTGATTTTATGTAGAAAGCCCTCCTTGTCTCATTTCTAAGCTTCTTGTTTTTCTTCCCCACTTTGCAAATGTTTCTCTTTAGACATTTTACACTGTCTCCTTTATCAGGTGCTTAAATCATAAAAGAAATAAGTTCAAAAACTCTCTGTAAAATTGTCCAGTAATCAAGTTGCTGATATCTGATCACTCTTACTTTAAATCTGAGTTTTGAACATTACTCAACATACGTAGGGCAACTTAGCTATGAACTGTAACCTCCTACTCAGAGGATTCTTGGGACTTCCTCACCAAGGAGAGCTTTTGGTAAATGGTCCAAGCTGAGGAAAAGTTGCAGTTGAAGCTGAAGATTAGATTTTTATATTTATAAGGTGTTCAGGTGTGAGAATGCTTCTGTGCACACCTGGGGGCAGTTGTTCATGCTCAGTGCCAGTCTGCCTTCAATATTTTTGAATGCTCTTGGAAACACTTGGTTTAATCTTCTAAATATGAGGCTCAATTCCATACTGTGGTCACTAGTACGGGTATGTCCAAATGAGCATCCACCTAATACAGAAGTAACCAGGGAGGGACTACAGATCAAACTTCAGAAGGATGGTTGGATGGTTCTATACCCCTGGAGTGCCTACTGGGTTATTTCCGTGCTAAAAGCAGGTGCTGCTGCACTCCTAGTGCCACTGGTAGCTGTGCTGCCTCCTGAGTCATCCTCTTCTGCACTTCTTGTATTAATATTTGTGTTGTATTTAACCAGTATATTACAGGCAGGCCTCCTTTTTCTGTAGCACTTATGGTAGACAAATGATGCCATATTTGAAGGCTGTAGCCTTTATTTGTGGCAGTTCTACACCAATAAATCCTCTTGATGCTTAACTCTGGATTAAGAAGGCAATCAGCATTCCTTTTCAGTAAATGCTGTCAGAGTGACTGCTGAGCTGTACTTCATGCAGGGAAAGCTGTGGCAGGGGGTGGGTGGGCTGAACAGCTCAGTCCTGCTCCACTGCCTGGGACAGGGAAAAGAAGCAGTGCTGGTTTGGTCCCCTCCCACACCATCCTGGCACAGGCAGCTGAGTGTTTGAAAGCAAGTTGAATTAGAGCTTTGAAACAGGGATGAGGATGGCAGAAACTTGGTACCATCCTGACAGCTCTGCCTTGGGTGTCTGTAAATGCACTGACAGCCAGAGCTTTCTTTCTGGTTTTGGATTAAACTGTTCCTAAATGTTTGGATTTTCAGGGATACCATCCAGCTGTTACATACCCCCTTGTCTTGTCTTTCCTCACCATGTCCTTTTTCAACAAGATATCAGTGGTCTGAGTGCAAGCAAAGAGGAGATGTTCCAGATTCCCGCAATTCTTGGAACTGTTGGGATAAATTCTGAATGCACCCCATGTTATGTAAGTGTACTATGTATAGGGTATTGTCTGAATCTGGGAGGGTGAGACCTCACACATGATACAGGATGATCTCATCTGGCTGTCAGGAATGTGTTTCTCTCTGGACCATCTGCTTGCAAAATCCTCAGATAAGAATTATCAAAAAATACCAAACTGCAGAGTGCCCAGGATGTGATCCTGCTTCATATCTGAGAGACAAAAAGCCATCAATAGGAAACAATATTTTGGAGTGCCAGTGCTAGAGTCCCTGAAGCCACATCAACTTTCTTGGGACAAATTTCCAGACTGGCATCAGCTCTCAATAGTTGATTTGAGTTGAGATCAGATGTGGCCAAGAGGTCAGAGTTCAGCTTGACAGTTCTTAGGAGTGTCAAATGCCACATCCACTGACTGCAGTACCAGCCTGAAGATGAGGCTTGGGGGGTTTCAGTTGTTGAGGTGAATTCTTCTTCTAGGGAAAACGTGTATGAACAGCTAAAACCTGCAGACTTTGACTACCAGGTGTGAGATGGGTTTGGAATAAAATTTTACTTGAGACATCTGAGTGTATCCAGTCCATATGTCAGAACAGAGAACTTCAGCAGGGTGGAACTTTAGGAAACATCTCTCAGGGAAGGTTTACTCTGTAAAAAAAAAAAAATTTTTTTTTTTTTAAAAGCCCAGCTGTCCAGGAGAACAGTGAGAGAATAAATCTTAGTGTTCACTTCTGCCCATACTTTACACAGAAGGTTGTTCCTCGGGAGTAAAAGATGCTGTAGCAGATGAAAGTGATTTTCTCATGTGGTAGAGGAAACAGGGAATATTTTGAATCTGAGCAAATACATGATAGTTTCATCAAAAGGGCTTAACTCTGAATCAAGGAATTAATCCCATCCTGCTTAGCCTCTCTACTAATATGAGTACTCCCAATTTTGCAATGGAAAAAGAAGTTCTTGTGTTGTACTGGATACATTGCAGAGGTGGGTCTTGTGGGGCAAGAGGCTTCCTCAAGAAATCTGGAGGTGGAGCAAAACCAGCTTTGGGGGTGGGGTCTTAGCTTGAATTCTTCCACTTTTTTGGCTTCTATTGCTGGAAATTTACTGTTTGCTAGAAGAGGCAAGTTGTTTTCCACAAATGGGATGAGAGCAAACATACTTAGCAGTAAAAATCTTAACCCATTAGAATATTTTGGTTTATTTTAATACCTCTTTCCTCCATCTAAGGTACAAATCAAGCCACTCTTGCTTCATAATTCCAGCAGAACAGATTGCCCTACTTGCCCTTCTCAAGTATGTCTTGATGGAAAAACAAGAGACTAGGAATAATTTCAAGAGAAAGTGTATGAACTGCTTGCATGGTTAATATTTGACAAATTAATCAAATCTCTAATTCTAATTACCTCTAAGGTTTATAATGAAACCTCACATAACACTTAACAAATGCAAGGACTGACAAGTGGATATTTTTCCATGTTAAACTTCCTTCCTGCCTCACAGGATCTGCTGAATAAAGTGAGGGACAGCCCATGTGTCTCGGTATGAGCTGACTGAGTTACAAATGCTCATTAAATCAGAAGGTGGAGGATAATACAATGAGAAGTGGGTGTTGGGAACTATCTGAATCATCATTTATACATAAACTTGATAAGCACTGTAGACTGTTCTGATTATTTCCTATGGCAGCAATTCTGTGCAAAAAGGGAGGAAAGGGAGATCTGTCCCATCAAATACAGAGGAGGAAGCAAGAGTTGCTTTGTGGTGCTTGGAGCCACAGAAAGGCAAATGTCCCTCTCTTTTGCAGTGCTGAGATACCACCACAGCTGATGAAACCCACATTTTCTAGAGGTCTGCCTTTCTTTTTTTCAGCAACCACTTTATAGTTTCTCAAAGGAAGGGGGATTTTTAGAGCTCTAGTATCTCAACTGGAACTGAATTTAGATACTGAAACAAACTGCTAGTAAAAAAACCCCTTCAGTACCAAGAACTTGGGTCAGTATTGCAAAAGCTTTGAAAGGCACCAAAGGATTCAGAACTGAGATTGAAATTAGCTCAAATCTTTTGGCTGGGGTAATCCCAGCCTACATCTCTTCTCGGGGATGACATTCTGTTTCCAGTTGCATCTGTGTCTGGAGCCCTTTCCTTTGAAAGAGGTCACTCATTTGAAGAATGAGGTGTCACAATCCATGGATCTTCCAGCAAAACCTGGAGGCTGCAGCCAGAAGCCTGTGAAACTTGGAAACTGAGATACCTCAGCACACCTAAAGCTTCAGATAAAACAGATATCTGTTAAATGTCTCCCAAAGTGTGGGGGTGATGCTGTTTAAGTGGGAGCAATGCACAGTTTGAGCCCATCTGGTGGATTGCACCATGGGAGAGAATATTCTGGATGCTGGTGAGACAGCAAACAAAAGAATTAACAGCCCCAGTGTATCTCAGACTTACTAAAGCATCTTAATTCTTGCTGCTATTGGCATCTCTCAGCAGTGTGCCAAGGGCAAGATGTAACTTCCTTTAATGTTGTCAGTGTTGGATGTTTTGTGGACACAGGTTTGGGAGTGGACAAGCCCCATGTGGACACAGAAGGGAGATGGTGCTGGAATACTTTCTGTTCTCATCCCTACGTTTTCATAAGGGAAGTGGCAGGTTGGCTTCTACTAAACGCTGTGAACATCTACTCCAGTTGACTTTCATGGTATGTGAGTAGTTTCCAGGTCTTGGAAATTTGACCTCACTGACTATTGTGTGCTTTCTCCTTGGAGGTAAATTGTGACTTAATTACTGAAGTGTAGTTTAGCTACGAAATCCTGCTATCAGTCATTTGAGCCATGAGCCAACTACTGGAAATGCTCATGGTGGTGCCAGGAATGTCCTGCTTCCCTGCCTGGGAATGACACCACCTTCTCTGCTAGAGCAGGGGGGATGAATTGATGCCCCTCTTTTTGATGGTATCAGAAATGATTAGCAGGACTTGATGGGGTTATTTGCTGCACTTTGAAAGATTGTGGTGTTTTAATTGGCAGTACTACTTTAAACTACTTTAAATTTTGTGTCTTGAAGTCCAGTCATGCCAATTTGAAGGTGTTCAGTAATTCTTTTAATGGAACTTTATTGCTTTTAAAATATTTCAAAATAGTTTGTTGTTTTGTTGGGTTTTTTTAGATCTGGTGTATTTGCTAAGCTGAATGAAGCAATAATCATTTTGGTCTTCTAAATATTAGCTTTGAAGAAAACAATAAATTGTTTTCCCCTTAACAGCACCTCCCTTTGATTTCTGTTTGTTTTAATTTCCTAGTTCCTCTGAAGTCCAGAGGTTTTGTAGTGTCAAATGATGGTCGTTTGGGAAACTGTTGATATATATAAAGAGGTAGGAGTTGAATTTTTCTATCTCTGATTAAATAAATTTCTCTAATTTCTCCTTAATGAGAATATTTCTTGTTTGTTTTTTTGTTCCCATCTGGGGAGATTTTTGAGCGGTGACGCTCTAAGAATGTATGGCTGAATTATCTGCTGCTGCTTTGATTTCAGTGGAGCTGGGCCAATGAAGACTTTGGCCCACTGTTTGTCCACGTTTCTCAGAAATGCTTTTCTGAGCAGATTTGCACTGTTTCCCAGAGGAGAACTAACTCCACTTCATGTATTAATCCAGGCAAGTTTGTAGAGGCCAAGTGTATATATGGGACTGAAGGCTGCCTTGTCCTTAACAAGTTTTATAGTGTATGAAAGTCAGTAGTAACCTTCAATCTTCATAGAATCCACATATAAGAATCATAAGTCGTTTGTCACCTGAATGTCTCTTCTCCCCCTGCAGCTTTTGAGCTTATAAACCAACTTTGTACAGATCCCAGGACAAAATCAAGCAGTTGGAGGTTTCCCATTTAGATTTAGTGAGGTTAAACCTGGTCTGGGAGCTGAAGAAACAAGTGGGTGCTTGTGGAATAGCTTTAGCTCAGCTATGATATACTTACATAATAAAGATCCCATCATGGAATGAGTAGGGTGAAATCTGATGCCTACTGCCTTGTGGTTTTTTTCCTACTGGTGTAAATGATTTCAGGAGACTGATGCATCTTGTTGGAAAACTGTCAATCTGCTATGGACAATTTGGAGGGATCTTTGTCTAAATCTTCCCAAAAAAGGTCAGCTGGAGGGAGCTTGCATGATGTCTTGTGGCTGTTGGACACTTGCAAAGCAGAGGAGCTCTGCCATGCTTGCAGCTTCAACCACCAGTGCTGGGACGTCTGTGGGATATAAACATTTGTGGTCCTGCACTGTAGCTCACCAAGCTCTGAGCACTCAGCTGTGTGAGATCAGCCAAACTGTGGTGCCAGGCCCATCTTACTGCGCTTTCCTTGGGCTCAAAATTTGGATATTGAGATCAACCAAAAATATGTTGCAATGGAAAAGTGGGGAGAGAGTCCTTCATTACTGCAGCTTTCAGACTTTGTTGCAAGTACCAGGCCGGCTGACTGCATGTCTTCCTGAGAACAGAGAGAGTTGCTGGCCTGTTCTAGTGTCCCTTTTTGCACAGCTGGCAGCGTGTCTCCGCTTGCTCATTGGATGTGGAGCAGTTGTGGCATCTCTCCCCGCTTTGGACAGAGGCACAACATGGATTTGTATCCCTGTACAAAAGGCCACAGCCTTACTGACTGTGCGCCATCATATGAGTCACTTCAGAATAATAATATTCAGAATAATAACAGTCTGAGGAACTGTGAGAAAAATCCTGGTAGGAACAGTTTTCTGAGTGTTACCCCAACACTGCATCCATCCCTTCCTGCTTTTTCCCAGTGTCTGCTGTTGCAGGCAGACTTAGGAGCAGCTGACTGAAGAGCTAAAGGGATCTTTCTTAAGCACTCCTAAAAGAGAGACCACCCAAAATTCCTGCCCAAAGATAGGAATAGTAATTAGGGATGAGAAGGAAGATTATGGCCTACTGCTGCTTAGAATAACCTTATTTTTCTCTTTTTTTTTTTTTTTTTTTTTTAGAAACTTTTCATGGTTATGTTGGTAAGAGGGTACTTGTGTTGGAGACTAGAATATGTAAGCAAATACTGGAGCAGATGTGTCTGCAAGTTGTTCTTCCAAAAGGGGAGCTGGATATTTTTTGACTGAGCAGCTCAGAAGTTCTGGAGGGTGTGTGGGTGAACTCACCACCCCAATATCTCTTTAGGAGTTTTCAGTAAGAGATGTGACTCTCCCTTCCCCAAAGATGGGGACAGTGTTATGCTCTGGTGTATCTGAGCACTAAAGGTCTATTCTCAAGCAGACTGGATGGAAAAATCCCTTCTCCTTCCACAGGGCCTGAGCAGACAAGGTACGAGCTATTCCTCTTACACCTGTACTAGCCCAAGAACAGGAGTAAGTCTGGTCTGCCAGATCTGTTTGTCCCCAGGACACCGTAACCATTTACCATAAAACACCAGCCAGTGAAGCTTCCCTGAAACGCACTCTGGATAAATATTTTTTTCTCCTTCGTCTATTTCTGTAAAAAGGGTCTTTTGATGAAAACATCATGAGTATGTTTGAAAAAACCATCCCCTGAGTAGTTATTTACCGAGTCCTTAAATACACAGGCTGAATAGTTGATCCTGTGGAAGCGCTGCCACTGCAGACGAGGCAGAAATGCCCCATTCTCAGCCCAGAGGCTCCAGGCATTTCCTCCCTGTGCTGCAGACAGGGATGTGGCTCTTCGTGTGGAGGTCCAAGGGGGGAACCTCTGCCACCACTCCCTGTCTAACCTAGTGTGTAGGGGACAGTTGGGGTCTCAGCCTTGAAGGACCGGGGACACTGAAATCTGCAGATGTCAAGGGGCCTTGGGAGTTTTCAAGACACTATTTTTCTGATGAGGTGTAGGGCTGGAGTCAGTGTTGTCCTTGAGTATTGTCTAACAAGAGCTTTAGTAGAATTTAAGGAGTCTCAATGCTGGTTTTGTACCTTTCATGTCTCTGCCCAGACGTTCTAAAAGCCTCAGGCAGTGAAGCACAAGGGTCACCATCTACGATCAGGATGAGTGTCCCCTCACTGAGAGCCTGTTTGAAGCAAACAGTAGTACGGGAATTGCAGCTTGGGTGGAATTCTGTGTAATGATTGACTTGGCAAAAACTACTTCAGAATGCACCTTTTACTAAGCATGACCTATTTTTGCTGCAAGCCAAACATAGAGACATATGTAATATATATAAAAATAGTTATGGAGGTGAGAGGCTGATGAAAGGTTAACCCATAAGCAGTTGATAAATCCTTGACCTGTTTCACATCTCACTGAGCTTTTTATGGACTAAGGAGTGTAAAATATCTGGGAATCCTGATGACCAGCAACACTGGAGATGAATAACTGGCTCATACTGAAGAATGAAATAGGAGCCAGTAAATGAAAATGGTCTTGGTTTTCTTTGGCTTTTACAAATGTTATTTCCACTCATGGTCTGTATCTGCTATAACACTCTGGGAGTGCTGGGAGGTATTGGTTGTGACCAGCTGAAACGTCTCATTAGCCAGCAGTTGATCGTTTTTTATCTCATGTTTGTCCTGATTTAGAAGAGGAGGCAACACCATACTTAGAATAAGTTTTTAGCTACAATTACGCCTCATGTTGCCTGAAGCTTATACTAGGTCAAATGGGGAATTCAGAAATCATATTTGGAGGAAAGCAGGAAATGCTAATGAGCTGAATCAGCTAAACTAAGTGTTCTGTTCTTTATGCATGTAAGACCCAGACTAAAATACATTGAAGGTACTGTGAATCACTCAATCAACCAAGTCACTTGAAGAAAAATAAAAAAGTTGCCTTTTCTTAATCAGTGTCAGCCTGCATCTTGAAGTGCCTGGAGCAGCTCCTAGTTTGGTCCTGTGCCACAGAACCTTTAAGGTGTTTAGGGGTCTGCCACTGACTTTGAGTGTCTAAAATAGTGAGACTTAGGGCCCAAAATCAAACGATGCTTTCTCAAATAAAACCTTTTAGCCAAATACTGTAGTAGAAATCATAGCTGTCCAACTGGTTACCTCCAGAAGTTTATTATTTTTTTGTCAAGGATAAATAACTGTTGATTCATTTGGAAGCAGATCAGTTTTGTAGTTGATTTGATTGCCTGTCTAATCATTCATTTGTGATTGCTTTTTCTGTTAATTACGGTATTTTTTAATTATTCAGCAAGGCTTGGTATTTTTTAATAAAATCTTAGCAAAGAATTTAGGAGTGTGTTTTGGCTGTTTTCTCCACTAATGAAGAGGTGCTATGTTAACACTTCTGCAGTGCCAGAGCAGCACAAAGTCACTAGAACCTACCAGTGAGCCTTGCTCTGCCTATCCAAACACAGTATAGATAAAAATATTGGCTATGGCTGTGCTGTTGGAAAGGTGGAGGGAATATTTTGTAATCTGTAATTGCTTCCACGGTGTATTTTTGTGGGGCATTGAAATCCTTGGTGAAAGTGTGAATTTATCAATATATTACTCTCATGCACATGTTGAAACCAAGAACCTTTTGAGGTTTAATGATGTATTAAGTCTTTCTGCATGACTTTGGGAAAGATTACTGAACAGATCCCTTTTATGCTACCAGTGCCCTGCAAAGTGCTGTTAGTCTAAGATGACATTCAGTTCTTCACCTTTAGCTTGGCAAGGGAGTGGTTCAACCAAACCTCTTTGTATAAATAGTATCTTACTTCCCCAACAGCCTCACTTAGATACGCGCCCTAAGTTAGAGCGGACTGAGCTGAAAGCCTCCAACTTCCCCTGTCCCAAATCACTGAACTCAGAGGTAGATTTGTGTGGGTAGGAACTGCCTATTTTAAACAATTATTTTGAAATGTGCAGTTTAAGGGCTGGAAATCGTACATCTCTTCTAGGCATTCTTTTATTTTCACAGTTCTCATGCTAGTCTCAATAAAATAACGTTAATCATGCTTATACCCAGTGTTAAGGGGAGGATGGTTTTCTGTTCTCCCCTGCCCAGCTTATCTACAGGCCACAGTGGTGGACCAGCAATCGCAGCACAGTAATATTGATCTCTAATGCTGTTTTTGAACACTTCAGTGGCCTGTTTTAAAATATCATCTCACACTCATCCATGCTGTCATGCAGACAGCATTTAGTCACTTACTTATTCATGTGACAACCTGTTCTGTTGCTGTTCCCATGGGAAAAGCAGATGTTTGTTTCTGCTACTTAAAAAAACCTCGGTGTGCTCAACAGCCCAAAACAGCTCTGTGTCCCATTCCCAGTGTGGGCCCTTTTAACTCTTTTAAGTTAACTTGAAAATGTCTCTTTTGTACTCTTATAGCTCTTGTCCCAAAGTAACAAAGCTCACAGTCACAGGAGAGAACACGTAAGGTGTTCAAAGCAGCAAAACCATCTCTATGTAGTCCTGAGGGTGAGATATCAGTCATCCCTCAACATCAGCGTCACATGAATATGTTGCTAAATTAAATTTAGTAGTTTAGCAAGTAAACTACTGCTTGGGAATCCACTGGAACTGCCAAAAACCAAACCAGACTACCTGCTATGATGTCTATTGAGTAAACCTACTACTCTGGGTAAGGAATAAGCTGCTTTTCATATTGCCAACTGTTTTTTGAAGAGGATCTCCCAAAAGGAGGCTGCATGAGGATGTGTGTATTGGGGACAATAAGAAGAAACAGTGTTAGATGTAGCAGTGGTTCTTGAGAAAACGCAACCATTTGAGCATCATACTCAATGGTCAAAATGACTTAATCTGGGAAGACAACAGGAGGGGCCTAAGGGCTGATGTCATCACTCCATTAGCCTTGGGAGCTGCTGGCTGTGATGGGAATGCCAGCTGAGTGTTGATGCCACTGTCTAGCCAGCACGAGTATGGTATGGCTTAGGATCCTTCACATCTAACTTTCTCCTTGCACTGGCACAGGTTGCCCAGAGAAGGTCCTGCCCCATCCCTGGGGCCAGGTTGGACAGGGCTTGGAGCCACCTGGTCTAGTGCCTGTGGCAGTGGGTCGGAATGAGATGAGCTTTAAGGTCCCTTCCAACCCAAACCATTCTGTGATTCAAACTGGTGTATAAATGTACATTTTGAGCTGTCACTTATCAGTGTAGACAAAACTAAGCTGGGCTGAATATTATATTTAAAGCGGAGAAGATAGCACTGGCTGTGGTTACAGGCTTCCCACAGTACTAGGGAAACACATGACAAATCCAAGCCAATTATTTTTCCAGATTTTGTGCCAGAGTTCAGTTTGCATAGGTGGCAATATTGGAAACTCTCCAGAGAAAGCTTTTTGTCTGACCACTCATTTCTACTTGCTCTTCTCATCTTGAATCCCACTTGGGCTGAGCCTGAACCTGCCATAGCTGACACAGCCAACCTCTCTACTATCCAAAACCTCCCGTTTCACACCTACCACAGATCAAGACAAGTGAGTCTTAGAGACTGAGCTGGGCTTTTCCATTTCCTCTGCTTATCAGAGCCCAAAGCCCTCTTCTAATGAGCTGAACTCATCCAAAGGAGCTAAAAGGAGAATGGGGATTATTGGCTGGTTGCTTTCTGCACAAACATGTAGTTTTTCACCACTGACATGGGCAAGTAAAGTATCCCATGGTGGGTTAAAACTCACCCACAGGGAAATGTGTGTTTGCTTGGGGGCTGTTCTTGCTTCTCTCCAGGCAGTGTGGAGGTGAGAGGAGGAGGGAGCTGTAACTCCTTCCCTCTGCCATCAGGAGCTGTGTCTGCACCCTGGCTGAGTGACTGACACCTCTGAGTAGAGCACTGAGCACTTAGGACGGAGCCTTGGGACGAGTTCTCAGACACTCAGTTGTTGAGAAACATTGGGAAATTGGGCTGTTGTCCAATATCTGAAGATACAGAATAGTCAGGTTGCACGAATAATAAAAGTTCTGAAACTCTTATATAGGTACTCTTCTAAAATACACAAATACTCATATGGAAAAAAAAAGTCCCGGTGGTCTTACTCTTTGAGCAGTTCTACCAAGAGGCCACCCACCCTGGTCCCTTTCTGGAAACCAAAGCTCTTGGAAGCTGAATCTTTTTCACCTGGGAAGCTCTTTTAGCAGTCTTGGAAACATGTCCACCTCCTTTCAGAGCAGTGAGTCCTGGCTGTGCCTGCAGGGAGCCAACATGGATGGGCACAAGTGGGGTCACCTCTGAAACTCAGGGGTGTGAAGGGGGTGATCGATGGGTGAATCCACAAGCAATGCCCCACAGGTTGAAACCTCTTGTGCATTGTGTGCCTTGAGAGCAGAGGTTAAGGCTAAGCTCTCCTAAAATTCCTGAAGCCTGAAAGCTTGAACAGCCTCTGTAAACCTTTGCTGATTGATCTCTTATATTGGAAAGCAAAGGAAGAATCAAAATCTCATGGCTGTGATAATATACTGAGCTCAAGCCTTTGAAGGCTGAGGTTCTTCTCTCCTCCAGAGAATATTAATTTTGTACTGAGATTCGAATAATCAGACAATTTGCATCCAAAAAGAAGAGCAACTAATAGCACTGGGTGAACTGGCTGATCTCAGGTGTGCAGAATCTGTTCCTATGGGATTCCCACTGGAGAGGGTTCCTGACTGCCGCAGTAAACAGCCTGAGGCGTTTGTTGACTATCTAAAACTCTGGTTTTCTTTACAAATTAAAACCCATCACATCTCTTACATTCATTTGGCTCCTGGCACTGGCTCAGTTGTCACTCTGTTATACTTTAACGGTTGCAGTAGTCACACTGAAAGCCCCAAAGAATTTGAAGTGGTGGAGCAGGAACAGCCCAGCTGTTGTACAGTCCTGATACAATGTGGCCGCCTCTGACAGAATTCACTCTCTTGCCTTGTCTATATGAAATCTGGCTTTTACATTAGAACACAGTGAAGGTACTAAAATAGTGTGTGACAGAAGTCAGTAGATTATTTTTTTTTTTTAAATTGGGAAGACCTGAGTTCAGTTGACAATACTCACTCAGCTGGGACCTTTGATTATCATTTATTTAAAGCAGCTGAATTTGACTCTTGAGACCAGTCTCATCAGTTTACTCATCTTGTGAGCTCACCAGTGACTTCTACCACCAGAGCTCCCTGCCACTGATCTTTTCACTTATAGTTACCCTTTAGCTCCCATCTATTTGTAAGTGTCCTTCCTAGTTCCATCTTAGATTTGCAGTTAAAGCCTTTAAATGCACACCTGGGTTTATGCCCTGTTGGTTTTGCTGAGATGACTCGTGTGTTGGGCATATGGTCGGGTAACTCACCAGAGTGGATTTTAACTATGTAAAAAATGTTTTCTCTGTTCTCTAGTCAAGGAGAAACAGGAGCTGTGCAAAGCTGGAAGGCATTGCCAGCTGGAAGCGAAGGGACCCCTCTTATTAGAGGCCTCATGAGCCTGGGGTTAGAAAATTAAGCTGAAGCATAATAGGAGTATCAGCATAAGGTAGAACTTGCCAGTGAGAAATGAAATGCTGACTGAAACAAATATCCTTCCAAACCCGTGCAGCTGGATTGATTGACAGGCTTGATTACTCATCCTTTCCTGTCTAGACAGAGCTAGTTTTGAGATTTCATATAAAAAAGTTAATACTTATCATGTTTGATGGCTGTCTTGGTGCTGGGGTGAGGTTTCATGAATTACGGTCAATTTGATTGGAAATAGAGGTTGAGAAAGTATTAGTAAAATGGCCTTAACCTTTTGCTGTATCTTAGTGGAAGAAACATGTTCTTTTCCATGGGGGCAGATAAGAGGGAACCTTTTCTGCCCTCTTTTCAGAGTTCAATTACATCAAATGCACTTGGCCTATTCTGAGCTGGCATATTTGGGGAAATCACGGTCAATTTGTCTATAAATAAGAAATATTGCACCACATGAGGTCTTCATATAAACCTGAAGAAAAGCAAAGCTGTCAAAGGTATCAGAAGTAAGGAGAAGGGAAGCAGATTAATTTGTACCTGGAAGACTTTTGTATCTTGGGGATAACATGGCTTGTTTAGAAGTATAAAGGGATGAGGAACCCCAGGGCTGGCTGTGTGCTGGGCAGTCTTTAAAGGGGGCTGTTTGTCCATCCAGTCAATTGTAGGTGGAGCATCAGAGCTGGAGGCCCTGATTTGAACAAGTCCAATGTGTTTTGGTAGACTCCAATAGATCCAAGGCAAAAAACAGGAGAAATGGATTTTACCTTGTCAAGAAATGGAATTTTGTTGGAGAAAGGGGGTTCACTCAAGCTTTAACAGGTATTTGAGCCATTCTTTCATCTTTTATGAAGAGCATTACACTAAGTGCTCACTGGCTGCTGTTCCAGGAAGCTGGCACAGGCAAAATGGTGAGGAGCTCATTTAAATAGAGCTGGCCTCATTAGCATTCCAGATGCTGAAAATGTGCACAGCTGGATCACTGCCCAAGAGCAGGCCTCCTCAGCTGTGGCTTTCTGCTGGCCTAAAAATAAAGTTCAAACTGACTTTATTAAAAATCTCTCTCTATATATACCTATATAAACACACATCATGGCCAAGCTGATGTTTGCCTGTTGCCTGCCTAAAGGATGAAGTGCTGCTCTGTCCTTGGCTGGTGGATGGTGTCACACTGTGAGACCTACATCCACGCCCAGGTGTTGAGGTGACATGTTAGGTTTGCCTCACAGCGGTGCTGGGATGTTCTGCTGGTTCCTGAGCTCAAAGAACTGTCACTGCAGAGTACCATATCACCCTGATTAATGTGGCTGTATCCCCTCTGTGACCAGGCTGGAATTCCATCATCCATGTGCAACTCTAACTTCTGGTGAGTAGGGATGTTTTGAAACCCAGCTCTTTCAGCAAAAGCTGTAATAGGTGATTGTATGAAAATAGCAACTCAGATGAGGTGAAAAGCAGATCAAATGATATTAAGAACTACCAGAACAGGAAAAAGAATAAACCAAACTTGTGGCAACATATGGGTCCTCAGCACGTCCTTCCTGTAAGGACCACTTGTGGTATTTGATACTCAAAAATAATAGAATAAAGTATACAGAGAAGGGCAAAAATAGATGAATGGTGCAGAATGGCTTTTGTACAAGAGGTGACTGAAAGTGTTATTTGTTTTAGTGTGGAACAGATGAACAAGACAGAACTCTCTTTTATCTGCATGACCTGCAGGGAGAAAGTCAGTGGGGAAGGTGTAGTCACTCATGGTTTAAAAATCAGAGGCATCAAATTCAGTTGCTACCTAGATTCCTCAAAACGAATGAGAAGAGATACTTTGTCACAGGACACATGAATCAGGTGTGCAAGTTGTTGCCAAGTGGCTACTGAATTTAAAAAAAACCCCAAACTTAGGAGAAATCACCAGAAGGAAGATTTATTGGGGATTACTTAAACACAAAGGTCTGTTTAAGCATGTGGACTCTGCTCAAGAAGCCTGAGCTGCACGTGGCCAGGAGCAGAGAATGGTGGGAGGTGTTGCTAAAGGCCTGTCCTCATGTGCTTCCCCCATAGCTGCCTGCAGCTGTTCAAATGGGCTTGGGCGGCCCCATGGGCTGATCCGAGCCCTCCTAGACAGGTAAGAACTTCTGGAGTCAGTAGGCTGAAGTTGAAAGGCTGGCTGCAGGGTTGCAGAACTCACTGAAGAGACGTTATATCTCATGAACCACCGTTTGAATTGCTTTCCTTGGAGGAGCTGGTATTCTGGGCTGGACTTCTCAAAAGGCGATGGGGGCTGGGTCGTTCAAGATACTTGTTTGCATTTTACTCCTATTATTTTAAGGAGAAATATGTGTCCTTATGGATATTTCCAAAAACCAGTGATGTTTATTTAGATAGCCCTGTGTGTCTAGTTCTTTATGCTCTGTGTTGTTGGCAGGAAGGAGCAGCTTTCTCCAGCTACTTGGTGAAGGTCTCTTTCATCCCTGCACTCTGCCCATTCCCGGGTTTCTAGACATGAGGGTTTCTACTTGGGATCTTAAAAATGTCTAGTCTATCTATCCAAGCAAGTCACTCAGTGACACAAAGCAAATGAGAAGCTTCATAAATCACAAATGTGAACAGGCTTGCTTTTAGGGGAAAGGGAAGAATGAGAAAAAGCTTACAAATGTAATTGTAAGCCTCTGCCACAGAGGCTGTGGCAGAACAGCATCAGTGAGTGTTGCCCCAGGCAGAGGAGTGATGGCTGCAGAGGGTCAGCAGTGTGCTGTCAAATCACAGCTCAGACAGGAGTTAGGCTCCCTTCTGAAGGGTGATTCCAGTTTCCTGGAGTAATGCTGCACCTTCCAAGGGTGTCTGAGATGGGAAATATCTGTCTACCGTTTATTTACCTACACATGGTGGCTCAGGGAGTGTGTTTGCAAATTATCCCTGTTCCCAGTAAGATGGTGGCATAACCACTCTTTTCCAGTCAAAGCCCAGTTCAAAGTTGGTCTTGTGGGTTTATGGTTGTCTAGTTCCCTCTCAGTTCTGGTACATGGGCTCACTTTTAATTAAACATCCATCATTTGAGGAACTAAAAACAGTCCAAAAAAGTTTTGTTGACCAAAGTCTGAAAATATGAAATGTTCTTTGGGGGGTTTTGGGTGTGGATTATGAGGCAGATTTTAATAATATTTAGTATGTCATCTTCAAGCAATGTTTTTAAACCTCAAAACTCCAGGGAAGTTCTGTAGGCTTTAGCAAACAGATGTTAGCAGTCAGGAAAGAATTATGATTCCTGCCCAAAAATATTCCCTCCTGCCTATCAAGACATCCTGACATGTAACACGTTTGAGATATGCCTCCTATGGAAGGGACATCATGTTTCTGCAGGTCTGTGAATCAACCCATGAAAAAAGAGGTTTTAAGTCCCTCCTTATCCATCATCAAGGCAATGTATCATTTGGGATGTCCTGATTAACAGAGCATGTGTGCAGATAGATACACTTTGTCCCTACTAGTAGCTGCCTAAAGTTGTTTGACTCTGCTGCTGCTTGTAGTTAACAGTCTTGTAACTTAAATATGTGCACCAAGATCCTGTATCCTGAGTTCTGCAATCTGCTTCAGGAACGAGTAGGAATTATTAACTGTGAATCCAGACCCCTGCTGCTGTGAAAACTGGGGAAGGTTTGGCCCTAGAGGGCTTGATGAGGGGAAAAGACAATATCTGTTTGACAGGAAGGTTTAGCTTCACCTCTAAGGATTTACATCAGCTTTCTGTCCTTTTTTTATTTAAAGCTCGAAGGTAAAGGTATACAGAGGTTCCTGAGACAGCAGGAAACTGTGGCTCAGTGATCCAAAAGGACTGGGAGCTCCTGCTGTTTAACCAACGGTATTGAAAGTATCTTCATGAAACTACCAAGCAACATGGGGATAGTTGAGTAGATGCCTGAAAATGAGTTGATGTTGTGCTGACAGAGTGAGAAACCAAGGAGTGTCTCTGCCCTCCCATGCAGAGGCACCACATGATGGCACAGCTTCACTGGCTTGGGTTGGTGCAGCTCCAGCTGCATCCTTCCCACGGGGCAGCACCAAGGATCTGAGCCCTCTCTCTTCAGAGCTGGAATGCCTTCAGATTTGATGGAGGCATCTGAAACCCTGCCATTGCTTTCTCTACAGCAGCCCCTCAGAGTGAGCAGTATGAAAACCTGGGGGCTTTGAATCCAGGGCGCTTCCCAGTTTTGCTGTGTTTCCACCCTTTCCTGGGCTATAAGGAAAGGGAGGGTTGATGGCTCTGTGAAGGGAATTGTTACCCTTGTTGGCTGTGGTGTACCCTGCTAGCTCAGATGTTACCTTCAGGTGTTCTACTGCCAGTATAAGTGGATGTTTTGCCATATCTTTGTTTCCACACTGCATTCCTGTTCCTGAAAGTTACCTTTCAGTGGGAGTTCCAGCCTGACCACTTCTTTCGACTGCCTTTTGAATGTTCAGCTTCTGCTCTTTAGGTCTAGAGACAAAGCCAGGCAGGCAATTCCAAAGGTTTTAGGTTTTCTTTTATTTTTTTTGTCAGTGGGAAGCACAGAATGCTCCTTGGTGTCTCCTTTTCTGTTGCTCACAAAACATACGGACTGATTTTTTTTTTATTATTTATTTTTAATTTCTCTGGTAACCCAGTGTCCACTCTTGGTCTGAATTGATGTATCATTTTGCTTCTTCTATCTATCCAGTGGATCCAGTTATATCTCCCCTTTTATCCATCTGCTTGCTTACACTTGCATGATTGTTCTTTCAGCGAACGTGAGAGCCCCAGTTTCAGTGTGTTTGAAGTGATGATTTTTGAACTTTTATGGTAGGATTTATTAATAATTTAAAATTGAGAAAAATCCCTCTTTGAAAGAGCTCCACTTAATGTAAATGCTAAATTTAGGAATATGTTCCACCAGTATTTACTTTGATAGTCATGGCCACTCTTCACATGAAGTTTGCCAGGCTTTTATGTGACAGTAAGGTGAAATTGGCTGCCTGTGAAAAGTAAATATATCTGACTGATACACACTAATTTTATCTGTGTGGTATTTTATATGACCTCTCCATTCATCTTCAAAAAAATCTTCCTGTGTCTGTACGATATTGTACGATATCGTCTCGTTTTACAAATGATTCATCCTCCGTGGTGGTGGGGAAAGGATGTAGGGAATTCCTAGGAAAATGTTGCATTAACCTAACCATAGCTTCAGTTTATTTTTCTCCTGTGGAAATACATAATATTGTGGATCAGCTCTTTGGAGACCAGCCCAAACTCACTTGGGTACTTGAAATGAAGTTCCCCTTGATTTGGGATCTGTGGGGGAACTATTACCTAGAGAGGTGTTAATTAAGGTTAAGAGGATTGTGATGTCTTAATTATGTCCATGCAATCCCCTGTAGTTTAGAAGGAAGCTGTCAGGGAGGCAGTGATGAACTTCAATTAGAGAACTGTCAATAGCATAGGCCAAATAAATGTTCCTCTGGGACTGATGAGAAGGAAAAGAGATGTTCCAAAGCAATGTTAGCAGTAGTATTTTTGCCTAACTCAATCCATAAAGCCTTTGGAAAGGTTCCTTTTAATACCTGACCTGGCTCAGGACATGTTCCCAGGCTCCAAAGAAATACATCAGCATGGTTTTTGAACACGAAGCCAGCCATGTGCTGGCAGATTTGCTGTTTTAAGGTGAAATTCCTTAAAAATGGCTCTGTCAACCTCACAAAAATCAGAACTGCAACATCTCAGTTGGGAGAAGTGCAGCATAATGGTGGTTATAACCTCCTGCTGTCTGAGCCACTTAAAAATGAATGACATGCTGAAGAAAGGTAGAATTTGCAGATTTATTTATTTATTGCCTTCACTTCTTTAGCAGCTGGATGTAAAGATACGTTAAAGAATTGCAAATCCAAGAAAGGTGCTCCCTGGAATGTTTTTGAAAGCTTCCAGAAATAGACTCTGACGAGCTTGGATTGAAAAGTGCAAAATTCCAAGCACAGGAGCTCACAGGTTTAGTTAGAGGCAAAGAAAGCTCATGTTTATAGCTGGTTTAGGCCTGATCCAACTCTTGCTGGTGTCAAAGGAAAGGCCTTTGCTTGAGTTCATCAGCAAAGTTCCCAGCCCTGAGAGAAGCAAGATTTATGGAGAAAGCTGTAAATGGGCAGTTTACACCTTTCTCCCTGTTTAGCAGGAGGAGCTGCAGAAGATGAATATGCAGCAGTTTTGCTGCTGGAGGCATTTGAAGCATGAGAAGAAGCAACAGTGCTGGAAATGAGTGCTCAGATGCTGTCCTTGCACTTCCAAGGTTTGAAGAGAGTAAGCAGTGACTGCCCAAGTGGTGGACTTGGAAAACAGTGTCTGGCTTGGTATGTTAGGAAAAGCATCAAGTGTTTCTTTTTTTCAGAAGACAGGATAAAGTGTGACAGCAGCACCACTGGAGCATTGGAGACAGGCCAGACATACATATTTGGCTAGAGAGGAAAAACAACCATCTTTCTAGAAAAGGATGTAAACATTAAATTGTAGCTTTCTGTCTTATCCATTCCTGTGACAGAAAGGAAGCCCTGTCTGAACTATTCTGCTACTCTGCTAAAAGCTACTGTAATGCAGACTGTGTTGAAAAGGAGCAATTTAAGACAGAATTTTTCTTTTACTGTATTTTTCCGAAGGATGACTTTTTCACATAGGTCCCTTCTGACTCAAGAAGGGAGAAATCATTTAGAAGGAAATAAATCTCTACTGATGGCTACTCAGAAAAGCAGCCAGTGAGCATGGGTGATCTAATATTAATAAATGCCAGGGATGATGCACTGAGTAACTTTGCAGTTGTTTTTGTTATGCCATTAAGAAGTTCAACTTCAGGCTTCCAAGAACCACAGGCACACTTATTTTTTGGGGTGTGTGCATTGCAGTGGAAGTTAGTCTGAAGTATCAGTACAAGGAGGGAGGAAGACTCCAGCAGCATGTTGTGATTATGGTACCCTCAGTTTGTAATAGGTGAGCTGTAAGGCTGGGAACCTGTGGAATGCAAAGGGCCTTGCACCCCTTCAGCAGTGCAGGATTTGGCCTTGGAGTGGCAGCTGGCCGGGGATCTGCTGGCTTTGGAAATCAGGGGAACTCCTGTTCAAAGAGTGACTGACCTGCTGTCTAAACTGATTTACTGCTGCACAGTCATGTCAGACCAGAATGGACTTGGTCCATTCCTTTTGTGAAGTCTTTGTGGCTCATTATCCTCAGCCTGGTAGCTGAGCGCAGTGGATCTGTTCCAGTTTGAACTGGGTGCAAGCAGTTTTCACACACTCAGGACCCCTTTGTACTGTGACTGATCCCCCACCTTGTGCCTTCTATTTCTCCTCCAATCCAGCATCTTCACCTCAGGCCCTTTTCTCATATCTTGTTAAAGCTGTTGAATACAAAACTGTTTCTGTTCAATCCTCAACTGCAGTCAACAGTTGGAAGACCAATCTAAATCTTAAATCACAAATTTCCAAACAGTACTGGAGGAAGACTTTTATTATGGACTTTTAAATTGTCACTATTTCATTCTGTTGTATATACAAGGTATGTAAATATCAATTAACCATAATTGATATTATAAATCTGATTAAACAATTAGTAGAGGAAAAGTTCTTCCCAATATAACATTGCAGCTTTGATTTAAAGGAAAGACAAATAATGAACTATCTCATTCTTGCTGTTGGACTTGAGTCTGCAGGGACTGAAGAGCACTGGATGTGATTTTGTGAGTTATTCTGTGCTATGAAACAGAATGAACATGGGAAAATACAGGAGAGGTTTGACTTCTGATCATCAAACTAAAGTGTGAGGAGATGGCAGAGAGGGAATTGGGAAATGTATCCCAGGCTGCTTATGCAGTGCTGGGATATCGGTAGGGAAATGTGTGCTGGGAATATAAACACTCCAGGTCCAGATCCAAGGCTACCAAAGGCAATGAACAGGCTCCCACTGACTCTGTGCCTTGGTGTTAGACCAGACTGCTTCCTCCACCCTCCGAGCCCGGGGCTGGAGTGCGTTTGTCCGGTTGAGTCATCCGGCCTCTCGGAATAGGAGCCTCACGTTAACGCATCTGGAACAGCGAGAGCCTGGCCAAGGGCCTGTTCTGATTTGGTGAAATATTCTTGGCAGCCACCAAGCATTTTTAAACCAGTCCTTCATTACATACAGTTTTATGTGCCAAAGTATGCCAGCTTCACTTTATGTGCAAACTGTCTGAAGGGGAGTTCTGTGCAGATTGATATCTGTGATAACAGCAGGAGCTGCTCTGCCAGGCAGGCTGGGATAGCAGTCCCAGGGGATGGGAAGGGCCATTTGCTGTGTCAGGCAATGTCATTTCTGTCACCTTTCATCCACCCCATTTATGTAAGCCCAGATCAGGGCACAACATCTCAGTCAGGTGGACTCCCACTGACTTCTGTGGGGGTCTTCTGGGACAGAGGGGCTTCTCCAAAATGAGTTCCATGCCCTGAGGCCTTGCAAGGCACTGGCTGCTCTGTTCCATGTGTGTCCCAGCTGGTGTCTCCTGCAGAGTTGTAGAGCAAGTGATGGTGATGCTGTTGGTGGCTTTTTCTGCCTTTAGGGGAGGGGATAAATGCCAGTTTTAGAAAACTAATTTTAATGAGTCAAAATCACTTACCAGATCATTACGATGCTAATGGCCAAGACAGAAGTAGCAAGTTTTGTTTTCCAAATGTGTTTGGCAATACTGTATGATTGGGACCACCGCTCCCTTTGGCATAGCACTGTTGGACTTGCTGAATTTGGCCTTCTAGGGTCTAATATTTTGCTGTTTAGCATTTGTATGGCTTGTTTGTGTCTTTCTCTTTCCACAAACATCAGGGAATCGATAGAAGTCTCTTTTGCAAACCCTTCCTGGGAAGGAGAGGAGGAGCCAAATGCAACTCCAGTCAAGAACCAACTTTGCAGCTTTTGCCTTCAGTGAGGAGTCAGTGTGTGAATGGAGCAGTTTTAGTAGCACAAGAGCAATCCTAGATGAGAGGAGGGTGATAGGTATGTTCCTTTGTACCCCCTCATCCCAGCTCTGTTTGTTCTGGAAGATCAGCAGCTGTTGGTTTCCCAAGGGAAAGCAAGTTTACCTGCAACCAGGATCTTCCTTGGCCCTGGACCAGCTTCTACATATGCTGACTCCTCCCAGTGAGTGAAAGAGCTGCAATTCCCCCATGCCCTCAGCTGGGGTGGGGGAATCGGCATGTGTCTGCTATAGTGGAAATGTGGAAGTAGCTGTGGTTCTTACAGGTGGGAATAAAATGTGTTTGAGCAGTTTTCACACCCTCATGTCAATCCATAAATATATTGCCTTTCTGAAAAGAGATCCCTAGCTCTGTTTGCCTGTGCCCTTCCCCAAAAGGGGATATGTGCTCCAGTTCCAGGAGTGACTTCTTCCAGGACCATTACTTTTATATGGTTGTCTTATCCTCTGTGTAAATGTGGCACCTGAGCAAAGCAGGCACTTTCTTATGCCTGCCTGCCTTGTCCATGCTGTGATAGTCCCTTTGTGCCTTCTGGAGGGGGCTGTGTATTTGCAGCGTTCATTTGCAAGCCCCTGAAATGAAGCTCTTTCATTTCTGTTGCATATATTTCTGTAGTGTGCAGAGGGAAGTGTCACTGCCTGAAAATTCACATTTAAGATAATATTTTATCTTCTGCCTTCTGGAAATGCAGTGTTTCATTTGACCCCAGATGGGGGACAGATCACCTCTATTTCTTGATGCACTCGGAATTTTTAAATCATTTTGGATGGATCTGTAACAGAACGTGTTTTCAAGTTCAGCCAGGGAACCAAAGTGTAATTATTTGCACAGCTGTAATCACAGTTCAAAGGAGATATGACTCCTCTTGGAGCCCCAGGTGCAGAGCCCTCATGAACTCTGCATCCATGGAAATGCAGGACTGACCATGGCCCTACTATTTTGTTGATGGCTGCAGCATCCTGACTGACAGGTTACATTTTACATTAAGAAACTCAAGGTATGGCTACACTATTTTGGCAGCCAATACAGGTCCTCCTTTGCTGTGCTGGATTAGTGTGGCACTGACCTCCTTATAATTCCATCAAGGGAATCTTCTTCCCTGTTAAAAATCTGACTGGCATCAGGATGCATTTGGGCAAGGCTGTATAGAGCTAAGGCAAGAGAGAGGCTGCACTTACATGTGTGCACCTGCACGGGCCCCAAAACTTCTGCCTCCAAATTCCTGTTTATAAATAAATAGGAGCAGCTTTCATCCTGTTAGCAGCAGTCCAAAAAACTGTGAAAATCAATGGGCTTTTTAAAAACAAAATTTTCCACAGGAAGGTTGTGGAAAAGTACGAAAGTATTTTTTATTACAACATTTTTTTAAATGTTATTAAACTTCCAGCAAAATTGTTTTTCAAAACATTTTTCATTTCTGGTAGTCAGAATGTACTCTTGATATTTGCATTAAAGATTTGAGGAACCTTCTTAAAAACCTTGGTAAGGTTTGAAAAAACAATGTCTGCTTTAAGTGCTTTCAGAACAAAAATATTTTACAAATCTGTTTATTTTGATACTAGCTAAATAAGTTTATGTAATTTAACCAGCTTGTCCCCTTGGCTTCCTCATGCCTCCAGTTGGAGCCAGTGTCCCAAGGAATGTGGGCAGGAAGCAGCCTCAGGAGAACACTGCCCATGTTGCAGGGTGGAAGTTTCTTCTGCTCTATCTGGACCCAATCATCTTTATTTAAAAACAGAATTTTCAAGTGCAGGCTGTATTTTAGTTCTTATGTGTAGAGATGTGTTTGATATGAGTGCAGAAACGTGGGGTTTTTTTAGGCATTTTTCTTGTTTGCAGTCTGTCACATTGTGTTCTGCCCAAGTGCTGGGATGGATGGCACCTGTTTTATCCAGGCTGTGTGTAAGGACTGTTTTGTGTTCCTTTCAGATGAAAATGTGACAGGAGGGGGCTGGGAAATGATGTGAAAAGGGGACCGAGGTTGAAGGTCCAGATAATTTGGCAAAAAGCCACATGATTTTATATCATTGGAGAGTTTGATGTGTCCAGTTTTTCTGCAACTGGGTTTTAGTGGAGATGGGGGAATTTCTGAAAGGATTGCAGAGAGCACAGCACAGCCAGGCAGCTCTGTGGTGCCTGGGAACGTGAAAGAGAAAGTTTACCAAATTAAACCTGTTGCCTTTGCTTTTTTCTTTAATACTGAGTTCTATATCTGGTTTCAATGGGTGTTTATTCCCAGCTTGCTTTATAGAGTGGTTATTAGAAAAACAGCCTCTTAAAAAATTATTAAAAATGATGTTTCCATTGGCAGGGGAACATTTTCCCAAACAGGGTATGTAATTACTTTTTTAACTAGCGAGGGACCTGCCATTTCCTTCAGTCACTGACAGTGTTGCCTCTCTTTAATGACTGGGTGCAGAGATTTTGTTATGAAAGCTGTTGGGAGACTCCAGCTTTAGCTTGGAGACTTCCTTCTGGGGCATGCACTTCTGCAGCAAGGCTGTTTGAACAACCCCATGGTCTGGGCAGATGTCCAGCTGGATGTATTGATAGTTTGCTGGAAGGATCCAGGAAAGTTTTGTTGCTAAGTTGTATCTTGACTGGTGAATCCTGCTCAGCGGTGGTTTGAAATATGCCCAGCCTGAGATTTTAGCATTGCTTGGGGTCATCTGTCCCACTTAATTCTGGGGCAAGGACAGAAAGGTGCTCTTGTGTTGCAGCCTAATTGCTACCTTTTTTCTCTCTCTGTGATTGATGACCCTCAAATGCACAAATTACACAAAGAGAGACCCTCAAATCCTGGGAGAAATCCAATGCTTCCCTGTCCCATGGGAGTTTGGGGGAGTTGAACAACGAACTTGCTGCATCCTGGCTACCTATGTCTGTTGTTCCACTTCAGTTCCCAAAGAGACAGAGGCGAATCTCCAACAAAGGGCTGAGGCTCCAGTTTGTGAGAATTGAGTGTCTGTAGGTTTTCCTTCAAGGAAACAAGTTATAATTTCAAAGGAAATGTTTAAAAGCTGTGTTTATTGTCAGGTAATCTTCTCTGCTCAAATCCATTTGTTCTGGTGTGCCCATGTTTGTGATGCTGCACTCCTAAGCATGACAGCAAATACCAAACCTCATAGAAGCTTGTGACAGGATGTGGCCTCAAGGAAGACCAGGGAGGACATGTGCCAGATAAATCCCTGTCAGGCTGTCTGGGGCTGGTTAGACGAGCAGGAAGCTGAAACATCTGCTCTGCTGTCGAACACCGCTCGCTCCAGCCTCCTGCTGCCACCCACGGCCTCATACGTGTGTCCCGTCCACCTGCCCTGTCCTGACATGTGCTCTGTATGTCTAGACAGGAGTCTGTGCCTCTGCCTGACAGCTCAATCAAAGTCATCCTCCTGGGTTGTCTGGATGCCCTGGAAATGCTTGCTCTGGGACACAAACATTTGTGGCTTACCTAGAGCTGTGTCGTAGCCTTAAACCACAAATATTGTGTGTCCTGGCAGTAACCTTGCATTTACAAGCGTGTTGGCTAAAACAGCCACGGGGATCTAATCCAGAGCCCTCTGTGCCACCCCGGCTGCAGGGATGAGAGATCCCCTTTTCTGACACTTCTACCCAGATGGTGTTTCTACACTGGTTGCTCCTGCAGTACTTGCAATTCCCATCTCTGATGGCTGTTAATTAAATGGCAGGCTCAGTGCCCTCAAGCAGTAGATTGTAAGACAAGGAGGTAACAGGCTCTGTGTTTGTGGCCCTTAGCAACATGTGTTCTGTTTCAAGCAACTCATCAACAGCATGATACTGGCAAATTAGTGGGATTTTAGGGAAAAGCGCATCTAGAAGACTGGCAGAGTGGCATTGTCACAGGAAAGATTTAAATGTTAATTGTGAGTAACTTAACTGAACAACTCTAAAGAGTGTATGTCTGCTGCTGATTCTTTAGTTCAAAATGCCAGGATTGCCCCAGAAGAGACTGAGAGCAACTGAGTCCGGGAGGGGATCCCCACATCCTCAGCAGCTGCTGCCCAATCCCACAGGGAGACCCACTGCTCCTTCTTTCCTCAGGAGCAATAGTGGCCTAAAGTGTCTCTGTGTCCCCTCTCTTTACCTGCTTGTTTCTGACCCAGGGCCTAACACACGTTTGGTAAACCAGTGTGGTAAATTGGACCAGTGAACTGCTCCAGGCTATAAAATAATCCTTGATGCAAAGTCTAACCTGCTCTGTTCACTAGTGCTGTGTGCTGGGAAGCCCTGAGATCAACTGGGCTGGCAAAGCAGAGGGGATGACTGATGGAGGACAGGCAAAGGTGGGAGCTGTTTAAGCTGGCACAGCTGCTCAGACTAACCTGGGCTGCCTTTGCCAACCACCCCAAATCCTGCTCACAGTGCTGCATGCCTGTGGTCTGGACAGCCAGGCATTGCAGTCCTTGCTTAATCCTTTGTCCATAAACTCCCTGTTCTCTGGTCTGCCTTAGCCACAGGGTTCAAACCAGTGCACCTTCCCAGAGCTCACAGAGCATAGCTTAGGGCAGCATTTGCCCCTGCCCAAGAAATCATGGTTATAGCACGCCTAGAGAGTGAGCTGTGCTGACCAGGTCTCCTCATGGTGAGTCAAACCCAACACATCTTTTTTCCAGGCTAGTAGGTAAAATGTTGATGGTGGGATGGATGGTCCTACTTACAAGTGTCTAATTCTTTGCAAACTCAGGGTCCTGCACTCAAGGACATGTTTCCAAGCTGCTGCCCAAAATACTAAGCAACAGAGTGGTGAATATTCTCAGCTCACTTGTCCTTGCCTAATGGCTATGGTATGGTGAAAAGAGAGGGAATGAGAGCACTGCCCTCCCAAAAACCTGGGTGCTGGGGTCATCTCCTGCAGAGCAGGATCTGCAGGTTTAAGTTCCTACAGACATGAGTTGAATACCTTTGTGATTGCCACAAAGCACTGAACTGCCAGATAAAGAAGGGGAACATACAATTGCTTCTTTCTTTTCCAAAAATAAAGCTTTTGGAGTTGGAATCAAAAGTGGAAGGAATTGCTCTCAGGTTATGGTTAAGTTGTGAGAAGATTGGATTCAGGGACTACTCTGGTGCAGTTCCCAATGCAGAGCAATTCCTGTTCAGTGGCTGTAAATCTGCCCAAACACTTCACAGTCCATCGAAGTTGGCTGTTTGAGCTTCAGTAGGTGAAACTGCTCTCCAACTCTTCATTCTGGGTTAGTGAGGGGTGATTATATCCTCAAATATATGCTATTAATTACAGGAAATACCAGCCTTCAGCTATGCTCAGCATTGTTGACCTGTGTGCCATTGATCCTCCTTGCTCCAGAAAGGCCTCTTTGACCCTGCACCATTTTTACACCTTCTTGAAATTTGCTGTGGAAAACCACTTTGTGTGAATCATACCTGGCTTGTAGCAAACAGTGGTGGCCTTACCTATGGCCTGGGAGGAAAAATGAGAGGGAACCCGAGGGCTTTGGGATGAAAGGCATATAAAGGATTCTAATGACTTCATATATTCAGAATCAATCCTTAACTCCAGCGGTGAACAGGAGCAGCCAATGAGAAAGGCTAAAAGCTGGATTTTACTCATACTGGCACCTCTGCAGCCAGTCCCAGCAGGGACAACTCTGAACTGTCTTTTTGTTTTAATCATGATATCCGTTATTGTTATATCCAGCATTCAAAACACCCCAGCCATCAGACCAGGCTTTTTCAATGTTGGTTTTATGTCAAACAAAACATAAAAATGCTGGTTTGCTTTGCAGTTTTGTAAACAGGCAAGTGGATTGTATAGAGTAGCTTTGTTTGGGGCCTGTGGACTCTGAGGCTCTTTGAAGATGCCTTAAATAAACATCACTTGCTGGTAGCTCGTTATCTAGTCAAACAAGGAGATTTTATGGTTTGAGGCTGTAGAAAGGAAGGAATCAGCCAATGTAAATAACAGTGAATGGTTGAAGGAAGAAGTAATGATTTTTATATTCGTGCTTGTCAGAAAATGAAGTTGGGAATTGCAGAGTATCTGTAAAATCTTTAGCACAGGCATAAGTGTAGCCTGTGGAGCAGTGGATCTGCCCCTTTACTGAGAAGTTAAATTCTGTTTAAGTGTTTCACTGGAAAAGGACCAGGGTATGAGTTTCTTGAAACCCTAATGGCCTTACTTCATAAACATTTAATAACAGCATCACTATCTTAGGCCTACTTATGCATCCAGAATACCTTAAAGTGAGGGCTGGAATAAGACTTAAAGAAACCCAATAAATGGACAAAAGGAGCAGTCAGAGCCAAGTTCCTGCTTGGCAAAGTTCCTCCAGTGTTGGAGCATTTGGCGGACAATATTTAATAAAGCGCTTGCATCCACACTTAAAGCCTTACACCATTAATGTTCCTGCCTCTCTCATCCCTATTGTTTTCCCTCAGATGCTGTTGGAATTACAGAGATGACCATTGTAGTTCTCAAGGTACTTGTGTCAGTAGAAAGCAGAGGTGTTGGGTAGTGTTTGTATCTGCTGTTGTTTTGGATGGGCTGGTTCTTTGCTGTGCAGAGATGAACTCTGAAGAACAGCAAAGGATGGAGTTAAGACAGGGAATCTTTTCCCCTTTTCACCCAGGGATTTAAAAAAAAAAATCAGCATTTGCTTTTTCTTCTTTACAGAAACTAAGAGTTTAGGACTACACATAATTTTTGAGGTAATGTTTTTCACAGGGTAAAAAGGATTTTTTTTTTTCTTTTGAACTTTGGAGTTAGAGGGGGAATGCTGAGGATTGTGAGGGGGGTCAGAGGGGTGTGTAGGAGATAACTTGTGCTAATTTTTTGTCCCATCTTCTGTTGCAGAGTGTAGCCAGAGCTATTGCCTGTGCTGCTGCATGGCCTGGTGTCCCCAGGTGAACAGCACTGAGTAACCCCCTCCTTGCTCGTTCAGGACCTGTGTTCTGAGGGGAAATCCCTTCAGCCAAGAGCAGAGCACTCATAACTCTGCTTTACATGTTGAGAAATTTAACTGCTATCTGTAGAGTGCTTTGAATGCACATTACATGTTGTTTCTAGCTCTGCTGAGAGCCTGAGCAACTGGAAGATGGCAGGGAAATGGTTAGCCAGCAGTCAGGAAGCTTCCCCAGCTCCACTCAAATGATGGCAACAGGCCACTTCCCCTGTCCTCAAAACTGAAACACTTCACAGATGTCCATAAAGGAATTGATTCAGCCTGCTTTATCCTGTGTAGCTAAACAGGGTTACGAAGCTGTGCTTTCTTATTAGGAATTGTTTTGCCAGGGGGTAGTTTGTGGACAAAACAATTACTGTAGTGTAACATAGGAGGTTGTTTCCAGGTTTAAGGTGACTTTCTCACTCCTGATGTAGGAACAGCCAAGGCCAGGGAGTGGTGAAGCACAGGTCCTATGTGGGAAAGTGAGCCAGGCTGTGAGGCTGATCCATGATAACTGTGGGGGCCAGAGTGCTGTTTTCCTTGGAGAGAAAAGTGCCTGCACTGGGCTGGCTTAGGAATGAGAGGATGTGCTGAATAACAGGACCCTGCGTGGCTGCCCAGCTGATGTACAAAATTGGTAGTGACACCAACATTTCAAGAGATGTCTTAAAACACAAAAAACTTGAGGATGCAAGCTCCTATCCTTCACTTGGATTTGAACACTATTTTTACAATTAGCCACACATGGATGTGAATCCCTTTGTTATTTTAACGCAGTCCTTAGCAATTCACTCCTGTTCATCAGGCTTGGAAAAAGGACACATTGACCAGAGAGTACCCGAGGCAGGTGTTTTCCTGGACAAATGGTTTCCGGTTACGTGGGGCTGGAAAACTCATAGGCTTTCTGTAGTCTGTTGGTGCATGTTCTTCCCTCTTGGCTTGTTTTAAGCTCCACAGCATTCAGGAGCTCTACCTTGATGTAGACCTGTCCTGTGCCTACCTAGCACACCAGGTTTGATTTTGGTAAGGGATGAATCAGAAGAAAAAAGAAGGAAGGCAAGAAATAACAAAGTAGAGCTCAAAAATAATTGGGTTTAAAGCATTATGGTTGCTCAGAGCCAAGGAATTCAATTTATCCCATTGAAAGAAAATGGATGTTGTACTACTCTTTCCAAGTATCTCATCCTCTTTTCCATCCCTCACTGTTATTCATTTGCACTTCATTCCTCTTGTTCCCTCATATCTGGGTGATAGGGAAGTTTTCTTTTTTATTTTTCAGATGGGAGGAATATAAGGCATCTAAAGACTTGCACAGGGTCAGATCAAGGGCTCTGTCTGAACCACACTTTACTGTGTTATTTATCAAAACAGGTCCTGCGCTTGTGCCCATATTTCATATTTTATTTTTTTTTAATCCAATGGTTGCATCTGGCTTTTTTTGAACTCAGAGTCATCTGTGGGTGATAAAAATGCCTCCCTGTGTCTTTAGTTTGAAATTAAAGGTAGCAAAAATTCATCTTTCTGTACATAACTTCCCCTTCTCCTTCTTCCCCAGACTGCAAAGTCCCTTCCCTGGCTGCTCAGCCTAATGAGGCTGGAAAGGCCACTCTGGCTTGGTGCCTCGCTCTTCACCTGCCTGGGTGTTTTTCCCCCTCCTGGACATGCTGTAGCCTGTGTCCAGCACCAGAACTGGCCTCTGGAGACAGAAGTGCTCTAAGACTGTTCATCTTCCCTCTGCAGCCGCCCCGGGGAGCGACGGCAGTAACTGCGGTTCCTGACCACAGCAAGCTGTCCAAAACCAACAGCTTTTGTGTGAAATGCCCAACAGAAATTCAAGTTTGGATGCTGGCTGCATGGTGAGGGGTGAGACTCGAGGACATGGTTCTCCAGGGGGCTCACCAGGCTGCAGAGCAGGTCTTTGATTTCTCTTCATCCCCAGCAAACTGACCCTGTTTAGCCCAGCCACCCTCTCCCCCTCCCTCCTGGGCTGAGCATTCAGTTGCCCTCGAGTGCTGCTCCATGATGGGTGTGGATTTATTGGAAATCCAGCAAGTCAAACCTTTGAGATGTTTTTCCAGGGGCTGGGAGCTGTGCCCTACCTGCTCCACCCTGGAAGCATCTCATGGCAGGCTCGGTGCTGCAGGGCAGAGCTGCCAAGGGAAGAGGGGAACAAAGGGGGGGAACATTGAGGGGCCTGGGGTCTGACAGCCTCAACAGCAAAGGACATGCCTGAGGCTGTGCAGCCCCTTTTTCTTTATAACCTGCAAGAGGAGGTAGCAATGGGAGTTGTTTTTCTGATTTCTTTTAAAAAGAACTAGGAGCAGTTTGACTGAAGACATTTTGTTTGGATTTCTCCTGATAATCTGGAAAGGGAGGACTGGTGGAGGTTTTGTCAACAAAGGAACCATGTAGATAAAGCTGCTGAGTCAAGGGAGAAGAAGGTTTTCTCCCAAACAATTCGTGCTGTGGGCAGACCCACGCTGCCTTAGGAAGGCTGTGATATGAATCCCACCTGGGAGGTCTCCAGCAGCAGGAAAGGGGAATCACTTGAGCTGAGGAGACTGTTTCCTCCGCTTTGCACTGCTCTCAGTTGGAGACAGAACAGGACCTGGTTAAGTGGGTCTCTTGCTGGTTCTTTAGCAGAGAGGCTGGGGCAGAGACAATGCATTTACAGTCGTAGGTTGACCCTGCTAAGGCAGAGAGCCCTCACAGAGATGCTCATGTCTCACTGGGAGCCCTCCAGCATTGCCTGCTGTGACATACATGGTCACACTGATAGGTACAAGTGCTTGCTGACAGCAAACCTTGCCATGGAGGGATGCTTTTAGGAGAGGGAAAGCAAAGCGCCAGGTTTGCTGGATGAAACAGGAGTAAGAAAGCCAAGCAGCCAAAGCTTTTTGCTGCCTTCCAGCCAAAATGTCTGTACCTCGTCCCGTGTTCTTCCTTTGAGGACTGTTTTTGCGTTCCTTTGCTCAAGGGCAAATCTTGGTGCTCTACCAGAGATATTCCTTGTCCCTTTTCCCCATTCCTCCTGGCCCTTGATTCCCCCTTCCCTGGGAGGGGATGGAAGTGAAGGGCTCTGCATGGCACATCTCCCTGCCAGGAGTTTTGCTTCCTTGGCAGAATCCTCTGCTAAAGACAGGAAGTGTTCTCCAGGCTGGAGGTGGCTCTAGGTCTGCTTGTCTCAGGCTTTCTAGTGACTCATCTGTCTGCAGCTGATACGATGTGGTCTGATGGATTTTTTTTTGAAGTGCAGACAGCGTTATGTGTTGAGATATTGAAAGGCTGATTTCTGTTTTGACTGTTGTCATGTTGGCTTGCACAGCACAAGGTACGTGTCACTTTTTGGGCTTAACCATTCTCATTCAGTGATTTTATTAATAGCTTCTACACTCATGAATGAAAAAAAAAAGGGGGGGGGCAACTTGTTGAAATTGGAAGGAGTAGGAGGGAACTTCTCATTTTTTCCGGTCTGCTGTGAATTTGAAAGGCTTTCCCCAGAAAGAGAGACTCGAGGAGGCTGAGTTTCCTTCTTCCTGAATGGAGCCTGGGCTAATTGCAGCAGATCTGAGTGGCTGTGTTATGCTACAGCACATTTTGAGACTTATGAATGAAACCTGTTACACATTAACATGTTAAATGTACACCCACGATGTCTGGAGCTGTGCGGTAATAGAAGCTTCAAGGCTTAGAATTTAGAATAAAAAAAAATAGGCCAATAGGTTGCCTTTAAGCTCATAAAAGAGATAAAGGTAACATACAAATTAAAGCACAAAAGAAATCAGTTTAAAAGGATTGTCTCAGACAATCTGAAAGCATTTCTCCTGCCACTGATGATTAACCCCAGAAGTAAATGATAACAAACATGCCATTTCTTTTAGAGGCATCTGCTTCTTTTGGTTTAAACTGTAATTGCGTGCCTTGACCCTTCTGTGATTCCTCAGTTTTCTGAATAAAATGAACCTGTTAAATAGCTTGGGTGGCACTTACAAAAAGCCCCCCAGGTTCAGGAACTGTGCAGTTTCCAGATGAATGTTTTATCATGCCTTTCAAGGGCAGCCACATCTCATGTCCTTTACTGCTGATTTTCCACCAAGCAGAGCATCTCTTCAGAAAATTATGAGCTTGTGAGGGAGAGGATTTGATCAGGACTATCTTTTGTTGCCTGAGTAACCCCAAAGTTACAGCTGGAGGGAACATGTGCTAAAGATGAAGAGGCTGGGAGGAGGATTAAAGTTTCAGCTCTGTTCACAGTTCCTGGTCCTGATCCAGCCCAGTGTGAGCATCCAATCCAGTGGGCTGCAAATGACACCTGTAATCGCTGGTCCTCAAGTGCCTCACCAGGATATTAATAATTCTCTATGTCAGAGGGACAGAGGAGATGAATTGATTGAGATGCTCAGATTGCTCATTAACAGAGCTGCGGGAACAGGTGGACAGGACTGCCCGAGCCACTCACTTAACAACAGATACTGGAGGGTAAACAAAGCATGGGAAAACTGGGAAACAGCTGAAATGTTGGGGGAACCCCCTGGAGATCCTCACAGTTCCAGTGAGATGGTGTTGCATTCCTTCCTCAAAACAGCAGCCCCTGAGACTGAAGTAACAGGAGAAAGCAGAGTCCTGCTCTGGAAGAATTAGGCAAAAAGGTGGAGGGGCCGGGTTATCCCTCTGGAATTTTTATCGTCTCCAGCTGCTTTCCTCCAGGCTGATTCACCTCTGTCTCTAAGGAAACACGGGGAAGGGATGACATTTCAAGCAATCTGGAGGGACTCACAATGTGCCTCCAGGGCTCTGGGTGTATAAGGAGAAGAATGTGAGATCAATTACCTGTGCTGTTTAGGTTGGCTTTTCCCTCCCCTTCCTTTGCTGACCTGCAACAGAACTTGTATTAGGTGATTCATCCCCCAAATTCTCTTGGTTACCATGGAAGACTTTGCAAACAGTGTTCACATGTGGCATAACCAAGTCACATGTACGTGCACTGAGGAGGTTATCAACGAGTTGGTCATGGGCCTCTATGAGGGTTTCTTGATTGTGTTGTCATTCATACTGGTGAATTTGCAGTAATTGAGAGGGTAAACATTGACAAGTTACAGAAAGTGTATTCTGTGCAGTGATTCATGATGGCATTGAGGAATCATAGAAAGGTTTGGGTTGGAAGGGACCTTGAGAGGTCATCTAGTCCAACCACCCTGCCATGAGCAGGGAAGCATGAAGGAGATAAACCCATACAGTCAAGGCTGCTGAATACAGAGATTAGGAAAGAGTTTTTCTCCATGGGACTTTTAAAATGCATCTTGGTCAGGTGCTATTAACAGATACAATGAAAGCACATGGTCTCTTCACAGATACCACTTCTAACAATATATGTTTTAACATTAATATCAAAGACTAGAAATTCTGATGAATCAGTGTTGCTCTGTTCATGTCAACAGAGATTTTGGTTTAAACAAGCTGTGTTTTTCTGGACCAAAAGAAGTGGCCAAAAATGAGAAAGCAGGGGTGGTGTTATGGGGTGTTAAGTAACACTCCTGAACAAAGCTGGACCTGGGCAAAAGGAAGGTCTAAGAGAGCACTGAGAAGGCTTTGCAGGCACACAGAGCCCTGGAACTGCACTCACTGCTGGGGTTTGCCCCTATGCAGGGTTTGGAGGAGTGGGTAGGAAGAGGAGTTGTTTGTCTGTACACCGAGCTCCTGTTAATGGTTATCTGAAAGCAAACTTATGCCTGCTCAGTGGGACATTGTCCTGTCATCCATTTGGAGGGGAGAGCAGGTGACCTTTCATGCATGGGCACTGGGGGCAACTGCTCTACTGATAAATGCAGGTGCAAACCCCCTTGGAATTTCTCAGCTCCTACTGTGTTGACTGGATCCTCTAGGAGGCCCTAAGGCTAAGGGAATTTCCATCCCATAAAACTGATTTTCCACACTTACAGAAGTCCCTGTCCTTGCAGAGTATGTGGATGCATTTGCAAGGTTAGTGGGGGGGAGCAGGTGGGCAGGGAGGAGGTGAATAAGGACCCTGCTGCTCCTCACTTGTGCCCACACCACAGGCTGCAGCTTTGCAAACCACAGCTCAGGTCATGACCCACAGTCTGGACACTGTTGGCCACCAGCTCTAGGGAGCTAAACTTAGTCTCTGCCTGTCCCAGCACTTCTGTCAGAGCAGGGCTGCAAAGTCTTATGCTATGCCATGCCATGCTGGCTTTCCATGAGTTATGTTTTCTTACATTAGAAACATTATCTGTAAAAGCAGAAGAAAAACCCCATCCAGAAAATAGCCCCACTTAAACAAACATGTCAATTTATGGTATGGCCTATGAACTACTGAGAAATGTCTACTAAGGCCCATAAATGTGCTGGCTTTCAGTCTTAATTACCCCGTGTGCTGCTTTGCTGTGTGCTTCCAACACGTGCAAAGGAAGTGCATCAGAGCTCGATTTAACTGCTCATGTGCTGCTAAGATTCACACTTTGGAAATATAGATCTGTTTGATGACTGTGAACAATCTGGCCTGCGTTGACAGCTGGCTTTCATTTCTTTGGTAGGATCCTGTAAATCTTTCAGATCAAATCTGAGACCAGGCAAAGTGTGAGCACTTCTGGAGATGTGAATTTGTGAGGAAGACTGCAACGCCACTAATTTCTGATTAATCCTGACTCCTGCTTAAATGCAAGCTCTTTATTGCAGGGTAGGAAGTAAAGCTCGTTCACCATAAGCCCCAAAGGAAATCTGAAAGCTTAATAATTTTTTAGGAAAGTGTGTACTTTAAAGTCTGGAGTTTAATTTCCTTTCCTTTTTTTTTCTTTTTTTTTTCCCCTTTGATTCTTATCTTTGGGAAATATCTACTTTTCTGTTTTTATTGCACTTTCTCATAACTATCCCTCTGGAGATTTAAGAATTTGAGACATTTATAAGCTCAAATACTCTGATCTTGTTGATCCTCCAAGGGCTCCATGTATGGCTCAACCTTGCAGCCAGCTGATGTTCTTCTCCATGGTTTAAACAAGGCTGTTAAAGAAACGAAACCCCTGAGGACAAAATCCCCCAAAGGTCATTTATCAGACTCTTGGCAGACTAAGTAGCAGCTCTGATAATGCTTCTGATGGGCTGAATGAAAGATCTATAATCCTTTTCTATAGTAAATGCAGGCAAATCTGGATCTATTAGTCCTAGCAACCAATAATTTGACATAAATTACACAGCAACTGCTTAGCAGTGCTTGGAGAGTGGTGTTGGGTTTTTTTCTTTGCCCTCAAGATGAACTTCATTTGCAGCAGGGCTGCCAAATCCATTTCATTGTAAAGAAATTTGCTTTCTAAACTGGATACCCCCAGGGATGGAGATTGTGTGGAAACTAAGCCAAATCCAATTGCTTGGCTATCTGTACGTTAGCAAACAGTATCGTTCTTTGCATCTTACATTTGCTAAGCCCTTTATTTACTGGCTCCAGGCTGCATTCCTGGAAGCCCGTCAAGCTGTTAAAACACGTGGAGAGCTGTGGGGAGGCTCCCACCTCCCACCTTAACATGGCTGAGGAGCAGACGTGGTTTTTTGCAGGGACCTGTCCCTTAACCCCTTGGGAATTTCTCTTTGCAGGCTGGTGCAGGGAGATTTCCATCTGCTGTTGCTCCTCCCAGCTGTTCTGGGTGGGCCCTCGAGCCCTCACGTGCCTCTTGTGATCTGGTCCTAAGGCTTTGTTGGCTGACAGGGTGACTTGCAATTGTTTTTGCTCTTGCTCACGTGCCAGTTCAGATATCTGATTGAAATCACAGCCTATCCCGAAGGAGATCTCAGAGCAACAGGAAAATGTGTCAAAGCTGTAGCACTAGACAACATTGACCTTCCTTGTAGAGATATTGTTATGGACTAAAGCTTCCTATTTTCACAACAGCAATTAAAGATGCTGTTTCACTTGCAGGGGAGGATGGGTTTGCTGCTGGCTTTGAACCCATGGGATCCAAACTCCAAGGAATCTGTAGGTGCCACTCTAGTATAAATAAGCCCTTTGCTCTATTGAGTGCTGCTTGTCACCACACTTTGGCTTTAGGTCGCAGCAGCAGGGGGTGTGATGATCTTTCTGCCTTTGAAAATCCTCCCTCTCCAGCCTCTCTGCTATCACTATCAACTTCCAGTCTAACCACACAAGAGAGGGTAAGTATAGGGCTCAAAATCCCCCAAAAATACAGTCCAAAAGGGGAAAAATATGTTCTTTCACCCAATCAGAGCATGGACTAAAGCATGAGTCATGTCTGATGTATTTAAAAATATATGGCCTATTCCTGTAACGTAAAACATGGCTCCGGCTCACTGTTCTAATACAGTGGGAATTCCATATTTGTTTCTCATGAAGCCTGTCTGTTATGTTATCCCATTGAGTTACTTAGGAACAGCAGTCGCTCCAGTGTTTTAACAGGGGACTGTAACCAAACTTTCCTTTGTGAGTTCAGTGTAGGCTTGTCTTGACAATCCATGAAGATGATGTAACCAGCAAACAGCCTATTAATCTCATCCGAAGGCTTAAATTCCAAGGTGCAATAAATCACGTTTAAATGAGTTTCCACCGAACAAAAGTAAAGGGGCTTTATGAAAAAACTTACATTTTCAGTGAGGATTTCTTTCACTACATATTATTATATAATTCTTCAAGCAGCAGCCAGTTATGCTAAAGGGGGAGCCTTCTAAGATATTTTGTTTGAGATGCAGAAAATGCTGAAACATAAAAAACGGGGGGAGGGCTGAATTCAGTGTCATACTCTTACGGGAAAATAGGCAGAATTTATTTCTTTATGGCCTATGGACAAGGCTGATTCTATGTTGAAGCAATGCAGAATTACCAGAATCAGCTGGAGATGTCTGAAAGCTCAGTTGGGTAGGAGTCTGTAAGCTCATTTTCACATTCTGGCACCTCTAAAGCGCTAGAAACACAGAATTAGTTGAGTTTGGAGGCTCTGTTTTTTGAAGCAATCTCCAGCACTGAGTCTTGCCCTTGTCATTTAGCACATGAAATTTGCTGGTGATGTGAGTACCTGAAAGGATATAGAGGTGTGTGAAAATGTAGCTTTGTTGGACACAGATGTTGGAGAATGTCATATGTACAAATACATGAGCCTATGTCTGGCTATGTATAGACACAGTTACACTGAGCAAGCACTTGCAGTTAAGGCTGGCTATCATTTGGTGACTCTACAGAAGTTTTTGGCTTTGTCTGTGTTCCCCAAACTGCCTTCTTGTTCTCTCAGCTGCCCCAGCATGTGCCACGGGTAGCTCTGCAGAGACAGCTGTGAGCTGGAAGAGGAGGGAAGGGCTGAGAAGCTGGGGCTCTGCAGAAAAACAGTGCTCTGGCTTTTAGCAAAGCTTCCTTACAACGGCTCCGTACCTGCCAGCTCCTGCCTGCTGTAGGATGTGGAGGCTCTAGGATTACTAATGCCTGCTCCAGACCTGTCAGGCTCTGCAAACCCTCCAGTCAAAGTCACATCAGCCACTTGAGGCTTTGCAAAAGAAACAGGAGGCCCTGTGAGGGGAAGCAAAGAGGGGAGAAAAAAGTGCTTTTATGTCCTCATTGTGCTGTCTTTGAGTTTGTTTGTTTGTTTTTTTTTTTCAGTGGAACATTTGTAGGCACAAATGGTGTGGAAGCAGGGCTTGGCTGCTTGACCCAGCACTTCCCAAGGGTGTGACTGGAGCAGGTCTCTTGGCTTCAGTGGGCCTTGAATTCTTAAGACAATTTTAAGAAACCCCTCAAACTGTCTTCAGAAGCCAGAACCACATTCGAGTGTTTCAGTTCCTTTTTCTTGTGAAGTCCATTCTCAGAATGATGACCGGGGCAGGGTGGGGAAGAGAAGAATTCAGTAAAGTCAAGCCAGGGTCATTTTGTCTGGAGCTGTTGGGAAACAACACAGTTCTCCTGCTGGTGTGCCCTTGGATGGGTGGCAAAGGGCTGGAGCCTTTCCCCCCAGGTCAGCTCCAGCTGGAGCAGCACGCTCCCAGTGAGAGAGGAAGGAAGATCTGCGTGTCTGGGATGTACAAAGCTACTTGGTGACCTTTCAGGGCACTGTGCAAAGTGCAGACAATGGTGTTTTCTCACCTTGCAGAGCTGAGGAGAATAAATCAACAGTTTGAGAGCTGCCCAGACACTATTACCACCCAGGGAAGCCCTTTTGGTACTGCTGCCCAGCCCAGGAGTCCTGTTATGGGACATGGCTCTGGTATATGTGGCACAGGGATGCTATTGGTTTAGCCAGGAACACACAAGGGTTAAGGGAAGCTGCCTTTGTTATTTGGGCACATTTCCCTTCTACAACACTGTGAGGATCTGTGGGTACAGCTGTGAGTGTCTGAGGGCTCCCCTTACCTGTGTCACTGATTTCCAGCAGTGATTTTGTATTTCCATGAGTAACTTTATACCTACTTGGCTTCTACGTATTTGTGTTTTACGCAAAGGAATAAAAAGTAGGAGAATCTGTTAATTTTCCTTTTGAATATATAATGCCTGGAAGCATAGCAGGCATGAGATGATAGGGAGAGCTCTCTGTGTGTGACAGGGAGGGAAGAGCTCCTGTGCTATGGAGGCCACTGGATGCCTCCCTATCCCTCCAGCTCTCCCAGAAGGTTTAGCTCCAATGGCAGGGCCTGGGGAGCTGCAGAAGCTCTGTGCTCTGCTGGCAGCAGTGGAGCTGCCAAGGCCCCTTCCTCAGGCACAGAGCTCTGCTTCCTACCTTCAGGTGGCTGTTCTTGTTTAGGAGGATCCACCCCAGTGCTCACCAAGGCCTGTGGCAGCTGGGCTCTTCTCTCCTTCCCACTCTCCAGGATTTCTGTGGAAACCGGTAAAGTAACAGGACCATTTTCAGGAGTTTATGACGAAGGAAAACCAAACAAGCACCTAAGTCTAATAAGTGTCTTGGGTCACTTTCCACTGGGTGCAGCAAATAGAGGGCATTTTCCTTTCTGTCAGGTTGCTGTAGCTGAGCAGGCACTGAGTGTAAGGGAAAACCCATAAACCAGCCAAGCTGATACTGGGATATGGAAGTCTTCCTTTGCAGAAAATCCAGGTGAAATCAGTGGAGTTTGTTACCAGTTTAGCAGGAATCTGAGTCTGAATGCTATGTAAATTTTGCAGAGTGACAAGAGGGAAGAGGAATCATGTTATCACATTTTTTTCTGCACTCATGAGGTTAAATACGCATTTGAAGGAGACATTGGAGTCTCCTTTCCTGGCGATATTCAAAAGCTCTTTGGACACAATCTTGAGTGTTGTGTTCCAGGGAACCCTACTTGAGCAGGGAGGGTGGACTAGATGACCTCCCTTACAACATTGCCCATTCTGTGAAGTACCAGTTTGTTGGAAATTATGGCATCATGAAATTCCTTTGCTGTTAATACTGTGAGACAGAGCAGAAGGGCTGTGGAAGTACTTAGGTCCTCCCTAAGTTCAAGAAGGAGTCCTTGAAAAATACTTCCCAAGTCAGTCACAAGCTATTGAGCCTGTTGGTGGTGCCTTAGGTAGAAAGGAAAGGTATTTCCCACCCACAGAGAAGTTCTAACAGAGGCTCACTGTCCTGGAGATGGAAGAGGTGAAGTCGTACGAGCAAATGGCTCCTTTCTGGCCTTTGGAAGTTATTTGAATTCACAAATTTCCTTTGGCTTAAGCACAGCTCTTGCTGAGCTGAGGAAGAGCTGAAGCACAAAAGCTGGCTGCTGTACATTTTGCAATAAGTAGATGCAGTAAGAAATAGCATGAAAGGGAAATGGTTTCCTGATTAAACATGGCTCAGGCTTGGAGAGCTCTCCAGCATGGGAACAGTTCAGCTGGCCAGAAGATCAGGTTTGCTGTCTACCTTGCCAGGTGATCTCTTTAATTAAAACCACATCAGTGAGCTTCTACTCCCTTCCAAAACGTATTTTTAGACAGCTTGAGAAACAATAGTTTTGCTCTAGTGTGGGTTTTCTTAAGCTGACTAAAGTCATATGCAAAAGCACACCTTTCTTAACGAAATCTATAGTGACAGCAGAGAAATCCTCTCAGGAAGTCTGGAATTCCACAGGTCTAGAATTCCTTTTTCGAGCTTTAGGACAATTGTCCTTTGTCATTCCTTTGTCACTGCTGGCACTGTTGCTTTTCCCTTTACTGCTATAGTGTTTTCCAAAAGCAAGCACCTAGGATAGGTCAACAAATTCAAAACCATTGTGTTTGCTTTTCTTTTGAGCCCTTCTCAAGCTGGGAACTCTTCTATTAAGATGCTTTCATATTCAATTTTCACTTTCCTTCTCCTGAATCCTTCCCTGCTTTATTCCTTACTACTCATGTGTGAGTATTCCACACTGCCCACTTTGTAGTGCTGACTGCCAGTTCATGTTCTCTCTTGGGCACTGTGCAGATCAGACACAGCTTCTGATCTCAATCCCTTTATGCTTCGTTCCTGAATTTAGAACTCCTAGGAACTGCTTCTTCTGTATTTCTCTGAAAGCCAGGCCTTCCCTAGCTGTGTGCAGATGAGGACATCTCCCTCCATCCCCACTCTTGCAGCCAGAAGAGGATAAACAGGAAATTTTATTAAACTGTAGTGGAAAGAACCTTCCCCAGAGAAAGCACAGATCTGTGTCTGAGCTCCCTGCAAGGCTCTAGGTGGAGGAGGTCTTGCTTTTGGTCTTGTGCAGTGTTCCAGGCAAGGTGGCAGGTTGGATGCAGAGCTCTTGCTGTACCAGAACCAGCTGGTGAATGTTGCTGGGACAGGCAAAGGCTCTGGGGGAAATTAGAAATAGTAGAAAGGGTGGTTTTGTTCCTTTCCCTCTGTATTTTCTTTGTTTTCCTTCTTCCTCTTGGTAACCTTGGAGAAGCTCTAGAGAAGGTCAGCCAGGGGGGCCAATCTCCCACGTGAGACTCCTGGTGAGTGTGCCCACTTTGGCAGGGCTCAGCAGAGCTGCTGCAAAGCCCCAGCTCCTTGAAGGGGAGGTTGGTGGTGGGATGTGAGGCCTTTGGAGTGTCATAATCCAGGTAAACTGACTGGGGCACTGTCTGTCTTGCTCCAGTGAGAAAAATCCACGGATGTCTGGTATAGTGGAAAATTACAGAGGGTAAACAAAAATGTCAAGAGGGACAGAGACCTCTTCTGATGTATGGCCAGGAAACCTCAAGGTTTGCAGGAAGCTGTGCTGGTGATTCAGGGTGTGGTATTCTTCCCTTTGAGTCAGTCCTGAATCCACGCCTGGCTATGACCACATCTGAAATACAGCTCCTCTGACAGCAGTGCCCACGGACACTGTGCTGGAGGCCTGGCTTGTTGCTGGATTTTTCTTGGAAAACTCCCATCCAGGAGGAGTTCAGCCTTGACCAATGTAGCCGATTAAAGCTGGCAGAGTCACAGCACAGGCTTTGTAGCTTTGCTTGAGCAAGCAGAGGAATTCAGAGGTATTAGATCAGATCCTCTGTTAGTAAAACTCAGGGTGACTCTGGCTGAATTGCAACTGCAAACATTTGGTTGGATACCACCACTGGCACAGCTCTGCCCGTGGAATGGGAGGAGAGGGACAGACCTGCTTACCTGCAGTAACTACACAAAGGTTGCTGTTAGTTCTATAACCAGGTAAAAGCACTGTGAACAGCAAGGGGAAGGGGAGCAGAGCACTGATAACAGTCACTGCTCGAGCACGTTCCAGCCCTGTGTCCTGCCAAGGCTCAAACACTTTGCTTCGTGCAAAGGGAAGTTCATTGGCTGTGGATCACCATCCCTGCTGGAGCCAGTGATCCTATAACAGCCTGTTCAGACATCTGTGCAAAGTAGGCTGGTTTGCTGCAATGCTGTGGACAGGATTTAGGAAGGCAAATCACTTCGTTTGGCACAATGCATTCCCTGGCTGGAAGGAGCACACAGGAATGACTGGCTTGGAGGCTGGAATACCCTCATACCCAGATCTCGATGCAGTCTTGATGACTGGAATGTGTACAGAGCTCTGTGCTGCTGCTCCTCTGCAGCAGTAGCTGCTCTGATGGGGTATTTCTGTCTGTGGGTCAGTGCACTGTGTTGTAGGGAGCACAGGATCCATTAGCTGCAGAACTTCCATGCTCGGGAAGAACAAATGACTGAGACCTTTCGTGCAGTGAGGCTTTAATTTTTCCTTACAAAAGAAGAACCCTCTAAAAAAGGCAGCTGATCTGGGAATGTGTGAGAGTGATAACGCCTAAGGAAACACATTTAATAACATTCCTTCACTTGATACTGGAATGGTAAAATGGCAAACAGCTGAGAAGTTATTTTCCATAAAAGTGAATACACCAAAAATATTGGAGCTTTCTACTGATTAATGCTTTATAAAGTGGTGTGTTGATACAGATGTAGTCCAATGGATGTCAGTGGTGTGGAAGATAAATTTTGTTTAAGTGTTTTGATTAAGTTGAGACTGTAGAACCCATAAGAAATTCTGGAGCTGTAATAGCACTTAAACCTGTCTTATTCCATGTTAGCTAGAGATTTGTTAGGCTCTGCAATTGTCAGGACAGCTGTGGCTCCAATAATACCCTTGAACTCAGTAACATTACCTTTGGGTGACACTTGACTTTGGTCGGATACTCATGTATGTGTGGATTTGCATAGAAATGAGGAAAAGGAAGGAGAAGGGGAGATAGAAGGGGAATTAGCACCACCCCTGGGTTATAATTTTTCTGTTGTTCTGTCTCTCTTGTAGGGAAATCTGATGTTTCTCTTTCCAGAGACATTACAATATGTGTCTGCCCCATGCTCTGGGATTTGGGGAGCTCCCTGAAGAGGGAGGGGACTCTCTCCTGCACAACTAAAGCCCCTTGGCCACACCTGAGTAGAGCCTACAGCCTACAATGTTAGTTTGCACTGGGCCACTCTGTAAACCCCTCACAGAGCTGGTGATCCTTGGCTGAGGAGCGTGTGCATCTTCTGTGCAGTCCCACTGGGAATCCAGAGGGGATGTTCCACCGCTGAAGGGCAGTGAAGCAGCTTCACAGATTCATTCAGCCACTTAATTTCCAAAGCCAGAGTGACAGATGTGCTGCTGCTCAGAGTGGGTTCAGCCATACAAGTGTTGGGACAGGCTGAAGTGGAGCCTTTCTCTGCTGACAGCTTTTGACAGAAACCATTTCTCTGATTCCCAGATCCACCCGTGAATGTTATGAGCTCAGAAACAAGGCCTGCAGCCAAACCATTCTCAGTATTGGTTTTGCTAAAGCAAACAAAAAGCCAGGGATGAGGTCTGTCCGTCTGGTTTTAACCCGTTTCTAATTATGTCTGTTTTCTCAATACAATCAGTTCCTCCTGTTGCCCTGGTGGGATCACTTAGGTGGTCATCAGGAGCTCACAGTTCTGGCTGAGCCAAAATCCAAGGAACCTGCATTTCTCAATACATTCCAAAGCAGTGTTTGCAGGACAGGATGGTTTCCAGCTGCACTCTGTACAGTAGCAGAGGGATCAGGTGCTAAAACTCCTTCCTTAGTCCCCATTGCTGTGTTGGTACCTTTGCTAACCTGGGAAGAATCACAGAATGGTTTGGGCTGGAAGGGACTTCAAAGCCCATCTCATTCCAACCCTCCTGCCATGGGCAGGGACACCTTCCACTAGCCCAGGTTGCTCCAAGCCCCATCCAGCCTGGTCTTAAACACTTCTAGGGATGGGAAATTCAGAGCTTCTCTGAGCAACCTGTGCCAGGGCCTCACCACCCTCATAGGGAAGAATTTCTTCCCAATATCCCATCTAACCCTACACTTTTTCTGTTTGAAGCCATTCCCCCTTGTCCTGTCACTCGATGCTCTTGTAAATAATCCCTCTCCATCTTTCTTGCCATCTCCCTTCAGATGCCTTAGGGAAGTACCTTGGGATGCTTTAGGAAAGGGACTCAGTACTGCAGGGGAGGGAGAAGGAGCCTTGCTAGAGGACTGGATGGAGGAATAAGGGCACTCCCAAGCACAAGAAGAGCGGTGGGACAAGGCAGCTCACCTGGCAGGTACAGCATGTTGGGGTCATTGTGCTGCACTAGCATTGTGTCATGTGCAGCAGTGGGAATGTTATGGACAGATGGAAAGTATTGTCTGCAAGCTACTGTCCACAGCTTCCCTGTGAGTCAGCGCAGAGGCAGCTGGATAATCCGAGTTACGGTATTTTGGGAAGCTGGGCTAATTATGGTGGGAATACTTTAAGTGTAGGACGGGAAAATGCAGTTGAGCAGAGAAAATGAAAGTTTTAAAGAGCTTGCTGATGGTGATTTTTGTTAATAATTATCTACAGTTCCATATATTTTTATTAAATCTAGTCAAAACATCAGAAAAAGGAAAAAAATATTTCAAATAGTTTCATGGATTGTATGAAGCCTTTTTGGCTAAAAGTTTCAGATTTCCTAGTATTGACTGAAAGTAAAAAGCAAGCTTGAGCTCAAGCATCCCTTTGAGTTTTCCTTTAATGTCACACAAAGGAAAAAGACACTATGGGAACAATCTCTGGCCATGTCTATTCTCATGCCAGTGCCCTCTGCAGAGGCCAGTAGCTCTTTCTGTTTCTCACCCTTAAGGTAAAATCAAAATTTTGGGCAGGATCCTGCCCTTGTGGACATAGACAACATGATCCCTGTAACTTGTTTGAGCAGAACAGCCAATTCCACCATAAATAATTTGCAGAAATGTGTGTGGCTTGTTTGGGTTCTGTGGAGTATTTTTGTGTTCGGGTTGTATTTTTTTTGCTGAAAACATCCTTTTTTTTCCCCTTGGTAATTATGTTATAAGCATTTAACTGGGTAAGCAGTGCCAATGAAAACCCTTCTAAAATATCACTTTTCATGGTCATCCTGCCGGCAGGACTTAAACTTAATGACTCATGTGAATCTCTGCTCCTCTCTCCTAGCGGGAGCTCATAAATCCTCACGGAGTAGCTGCCACTTTATAGCTCTAGGAAGGATGGAGGAAATGAGCTCCCTTGGGACTCTTGGTGGATGGAGAACACAAAAGTCAGAAGGCTGAAGGAAGCTCCCTTCCAGTAACTTATTTCAGTGTTTGAGGGGTTTGGTCTTTCCTGCCAAAGATCCACCTAAAGGTCGTGGCGAGTGCAGGGTGGATGTGCTGTGGATTTTAACTGGGCCAAACACCTCTGGTGTGCTTCTCTGGGATTTGTGGGGAGTGATCTCAGTGCCCCAGCCAGTCTCTCATCCAGTGGAGATAAGTGACATCCATATCCCATTCCCAAAGCACTGTCAAGGGAGTGATTTATTGAGTGCAGCTTCTCTCACGAATGATGACATTTGCACAAAGTATCAGCGAGAAGCTGAAACGGGGGGTTGGGGTCCCAGTTTTGTGGAGCGTAGGAATTCTTTGTGCAAGGAGATGGCTTATGTTGTCAGTGTGTTACAGGGGGTAGCAGATGAACCCAGCCAGACACAGAAGCCCAAATAACAGTGGGAGCATGACTAACGTGTCTGCGATCAGCAGGCCATCATTTATCCCTGTCCCAGCTGAGGCAGCTGCACAGATGAAGGAGTTATGTCATCCCTCACATCCTTATCCCACTGGGGAGCTGGGAAGGATCCCCAGTGAGGCAGAGGTCCTCACAGCATCCAAGTGCTCAGGTCACTTTTAGTTATAAGGCAGCCAAAGGAGCTTATGAAAGTTATTTTCATAAAATGTTTTCAGGTTCTGTGGTGATCAGCTTTGCTGTTCAGGGTTATCTTCTTTTCTATCAATGACATGCCTGGCCTCTGCCCACCATTTATCCACTGTGTGTCAATTTAACTCTCATTTCAAAAAGAGCGAACTCTTTCTCCCTTCCTTCCCCAAATATGTTCCCAAAGAGAAGTTAAGTGACTCTTCCTTTAATGTGAGACATCTGGTCTCTGAGATCTACAGCAAAATCAAAGAAAGCATGAAAAACTTTGGGTGAAAAAACATCCCGGCTTTTATTATCATGTCCCACAGAAATGCCTCCCACAGAGCTGCATGAGAAAAGTGAGACTAGAGCTGGTAAACAGCCCACAGACCTTCATTCCCTTCACTTCCCTTTGCCTTACAGTATTCCTTGCACCTCCCCAAACCATCCTTTGCTTAGCTGAGGTGGAACCTCAGTTTTCCCCTGCTAAGGATCCTTCAGTGGTAACTCAGATAACTTTGTACCTTGTGGAGTTGGCCAGAAATGCTCTGGCCTATCAGCTTTTTTTTTTTTTTTTTGCCAAGGAATCAGACTTTTTAAAAAAAGTCTGAACTATGTGAACTATTGAAAAATAGCCATGGAAAACTTTTACCTTTAAGATGAGCACTCAAGAAATCTGGAAGCGCTTCTGATTTGCAACCCAAACCACATTTTTTTTTTGATCTGGAAAGGATGCTGTGCTAATCTTGTGGGAGCTCTAGCACACATGCCCTCTAGCACCAAGCTGGGCCACAATTCCCAGGATGCCTTCCCGTCACGTCTTTTCTTGTGGTAGGGCACTGATGTGCCATGGGAGGCACTTGGCTCCCAGAACATAACGGGAAATGATGGTCACCCTCCAAACCAGAAGGTCTGCACTGCAGCAGCTTCCCTGAGTGCAATGATTTTAGTTTTGGCTGAAGCAGCCTGGTTCACAGATTTCTACCCCAGGTTTTAGATTGTCCCCAGGCCTGTTGCCGAAGCTGCAGGTGAGCAATGAGGCACGTCATGAGATGTTTTCACTTTCTGCTGGCTTCCTGTGGTAGTCATTCCATAGCCTGTATCTGCAGCAGTGCACTCATCATTAGAAGAATAATGGAGAGAATTTGACTCTCAGTCACTATTTGAATGTCTGCATCGTGAGCTGGCTTGGCATTCATCCTGACTCTTCCCATTAATCAGAGCAACCTGAGCCTTGGTTTAAATTTGTACCAAAGATGACCAGGGACTGACTCCAGGACTTAAACCAGATTCAAATCAGGTGTGATGCCACAAGTGTTACAAAAACTTTTTCCTGTTCTAGCAGAGAAATGCACCCAATCTTCCTAGGTGGGAATTACTGTCTCTGAAACCAAGCCTGGCTTCAGCTGGGTGTCCAAGTACAGGGTGCTGAGTTTGTTTTGGAAAGGCTGTTTCATATCTCAGTGTTTGAAAGGGTGTGAGCTGGTCCACTGACCTCGCTGTGAGAGGTGGATGGTTGAAAATTCTCATCTTAGGCTCCTTCTGGGAACTCTGAGGGTTAAATAAGATATGAAGTTAAATATAGTAGAGTCAAGTCTGAGTAGAGGTCTGAGCTTCAGGACCCAGTAAATGAGGATGAAAACAGATCTGCATGGCTTAGATCAATCACTGATGGGTAGGAAAGGAATAACACAGGAATGCCTCCTTTATTAATTTTAGGAGGCAGAGGATGGATATTCAAGCATGAGATGAGCAAAAATAGGAACATTTCTGGTGCAGGGATCCTCTGCTGGACTCTGTGGATGATGATAAGCCTCTGAGGGCCAGCACTTGCTGGAGCAGCCTGGCAATCTGAGCAGTCAGAGCACTGGCAGCACAGCAGCGAAACACAATTGAATGTCAGGGTGAGAGACAAGTTATTACCAGAATCAGAAGCCGTGGAAGGGTTGTTTTTGTACCATATTATTATAATTTCAAACATGCCTTGCAAAAAGCAGTGGTTATGATCCGGACCTCCAGCTCTTTCTAGGAGTTACCATGGCTCAGAGGCTGAGCTAGGCTGTGGAGAAAGGAAGGATAACCCTACTGAGTTTTTGGGTGGAGTCATGTGGATTTGTGACACTGTTATTAATACTTTCCACATGCACAGTGGTTCCAAATATTCTTTGAAGCTTGCTGGCTGTCTGCTTGGCCATGTAGAGTGACTTTCAAGCCACCATCCTTCCCCTGCACATGTTAAAAAGTGATCCATGTTCATACAGGGAGGGGCTCCTTCCTCAGAAACGTTTGGGATCCACTCAGCAGTACCACAGGCAAAGAGCAGACACCAAGGGGGATACGCTTGCCCTCAGTTCAGGATGCAGGACTGGGAAGGGTGGTGAGGGATGTTGTAGAAACTCAGGGGTAGTCCTGTTCACTCAGGGTTCACTCATTTCTGGACAATCACTCTGAATTTCAGACTTCTCACAGAGTCGGGATATCTGACACGTGGATCAGAAGTAACTTGGGGCCATTGGTGGATCTTCGTCAACTATAATGCAATTCTTGGTATTGAATACTAGAAAGGAGAGAACTTTGCTTATTTAGGGCCAAACCCTGAAACTGAAAGTCTTGCCAGTCTGCAGGGATGCCACGCTTCACTGTGCATCCAGGAGAGGGCAGAGACAAGCAGAGCTTCTTTGGCCATGGCTGTCACCACCTGCAAGCTGGTGCTTCTTCCCTGCTGGTTGGTGCAGACCCGTGGCTTCCATCAGGTGGGACTGGGGCTCTCAGAACCTCCTGTGCAGGGCAGGCCTGTGGATCACTCCTTTATACTGGTGAGGTTTTCTTTGGGGTTCAGAAGTGAAAAGGGACTGCGATTCACTGTAGCTTGAAGTCCTGAGGGACTTTCTACTGATTTCAGCACCTGAAGCAGGAGGCAGGGCACACCCTGCTCGAGGAGGTCCTGCAGGGCACACACAGGGCAGTGTGGCCACTCACTCCCTCTCCACGTTGCTCTGGAAGTGTAATCTTTGCACCCTCTTAGAAATCTCTTGAGCAGCTGCTTTTGTGTGATGAGAATTCCTCTCCTAAGCCAACTGCCCGACCCCATAGGATAGCAAAGATTGGAGGAAACAATGGGGGTTTTCCCCTGTGGAGTTTTTGGAAAGTTTTTATTTTTTCTCCCACACTTCCAGTACAGATATTAGTGTGGACCTGAGCCAAACTTCCTTTTCTCCTGCCTTTTAACCACCGCCTTCCCAGGAACTGCCATAGGCAGGAACCTCTCAGACATCAGTGACTCATCTTATGGGTCCTACTCTGATTACAAATGTTATTTGCAGTTATGCCTGGATTGCTGCAATGGAAAGATTTGGACGTGACCAGTGCAGTGCTCTTCATACAAGAGCATGTAATATTTCCACACACTAGTTGGTGTCTTTTCACTTAAATGGGAAAGACAGAAAGAAGGGGGACCAGGATTGTGGCAACAAGGAAATGCCCAAAGCAAAAGGTTTCTGGTAAGTCTGACTCACAAGAGTCAAAATACTTCTTAACCACTGGCCAGCTGGGCAAGAAGAGGAAAAGAAGATAAACAGGACAGGACAACACAACAGCATCTCTGCAAAGTTTCCAGTCCTTCTGCCCAGTCTCTGAACACTAGTTTCCAAATGTCTTTCCCTCTTTTACAGCTTATTGGCAAGGACAGCAGGTGCTTCAATAGGATCCTTTCATATTATATTTTCCAAGAAGGTATATTTTATTGGATTCTTCAGGATTAAAGTAAAATCCAAATAAAACTGAGAATAGTAACAGCTTAGCTTGACTATGACTGGTAATGATATCCTGATTGCCTGTAAGTCTTTAGAAGCATCTGTCCTTCGTTTTCTCTCCTAAACTACACACACACACACACATGTAAATGCACCTGAAACTTTTAAAAACCAGGGTTTGCAAGCCCAGATTAGACCGACAGTTCACAGAGCTGGTTTCTTGTTTACCACAGTGTGGTGGTGGTGTTGTTGTTGCTCAGAGCATCAGAGGAATGTGTAGAAAGCCCTTTATGAGCCACTTCTCAAGATACCCTGCTTCAGAAAAATATTTCAGCCTGCAGTAAAGGTCAGCTTCAACCTGAATTATGTATTATAACTTTTCCAAGTGCCTCTGATTGATTTAGATAACTCTGGATATAGTTGTCATCCATAATTTCTTCATGTCCCTGCTAAGCTGTCAGGTTCCTGTTCTCTGGTGGCAGGGACGAGCCGTGCCCTGCATGGAAAAAATGAGGCGAGGGCAGTTTCTTCCCATCAGTGGTGATTAGCTGCTGGAAATGAGTCTGGACTATCTTCTGTGCTTGCAGGCAAGCTGTGAGCAGTTCACTGATGCTGGGAGGGGGGAGGTTCTTGGTGCAGAGATGCCTGCACAGGAAGATAAAGCTCATCCTACCTGTAGCTGTATCAGGATGCTTTGTGGAAAGCTTCCTTCGAGGCCAGAGAAAGCAGTCAGTGCTATGGTGGAGCAAAACACTATCTCTGCCCCTCCCTACAACAGAGAACTGTATTTGCTCTGAAAAAATGCAGCCAAATATTTTTCTACCATCAGAAAAATTTATTTTCTTTTTGGTCTCCAGTACTGGCACTATAGAAACAGTCTTCTTCTTCTTTTCTTTTTTTCCTGGGATAGCTTATGACATCTTAGAAATGTGGGCGCCAAAAATGTAAAGCTTTTTGAACTGTTTCTTGACACAGGGAAGTTTCCACTGCACTTTTAGCCTGAGTTTGAACCCTGACTTCAGCCTCCCCATGCAGCAAAGCCTCCCTGGGGGTGGTTTGAGCCAAAGTGAATTCAGCAGGGGGTAGAGATAAGGAAAGGATGTTTCACTCGAGTTCAAATCACCCACTCACAAGTACCAGTTGTTCTCCGCTTCCGTCCCACACATGGTTCTCCATGAATGTGTTACACATTTGGAAGTTCACCTATACCAGGGTAAAAGGCATAAAAATAGTTATTTTATTTTTGTTTTCCTTTATAGTTAAGAAAATCAGAACACAAGGAAACAGGATATAGGGTAGAAAGTGTTTTTACTCAAAGTTCAAGTCAAATGGCAAATCATACTGACAGATGAATCATAGTGGTGATCCTACTGAGAGATGTCATCATACTCATGACATTTACTGGTGTCTAAAATTCAATGTAGAAATTAAAACTATAACTGGATAGAAGTTAGGAAAAAAAATTATAATTTTGGTTGTGGATTACCTTGATACTTCTTTTAGTTAGGAAACTTGGAACTTGGTTTTTAAGAAGAAAGAGTTATCTCATAGGGATCTGCCTGATCGTAAGTGAATTTGGAAAGTTCATAATCTGATATTAATTCCTACATCGTGCTTGCATTTGTTCAGCATTGCTTTTCCTTGCAGTGCCAGAGTAGGTCTCATTCTCTTGTTGCAGCTTGGAGCAGAGACAGATGCAGCCCAGCACAACACTAGGAATTGGAAGGTACTCTCTTCTGTAGTGCTTCTAAGGGACCCTGCAGACACACAACGAGGGAGCAGAAATGTTGGCTGTGCTCATTTTCATGGCTTTTCATCACAAAGCAGCAGCCCGTGTCCTGTACCTGATAGCACAGGAACAATTAATTAATTAGTTAGCATAGCCTGAGATTTTCTAAGCTCTCTGATGTTAAGCTCCAAAATTCTGTCAGTCTCCTGCTGCTGCTACCCAAGGAAACTTCTTTATCTTATTCCTCTTCCTACCACATAGGATCAAGTGAATTCTGCTGCAAGCCAGGTCTCCCTGAATACAGACTGGGAATAGATTAATGCAGCAGGATGCCTGAAGCATGGCCAGGGAAAATCAGTGCAGGTGGGTCTGACACCTGACATCATAGTCTGCAGATTTGAAGTGAGTGAAGTTCAGGTGGGATTTAGTTGTTGTCAGCTCACTGTAACAGGGCACTGCAGTGCCCTGCTGCACCATGTCCAAAATTAATCCCAGCTTGGATTGGGTCTTATAAAAAAAAAAAAGGCATATGAATAATGATTCAACTCTAGAAGCTGAATCTAGAAGCTAATAGGGGCCAGAGTTCTCCCTGTGGTTCTCGCCTTGGACATAAGCAGGATGTTTTTGCCTCTTGATAGTTTCCCCCCACCTCCATGAAATTCTAGTCACGTGGTACACTGCTAATAAAACTTGTAAATAAACAGTAATTTTTCCTGGAAACGTTTATAATGCTCAGTGCATTCAAGGAATCATGAAAGAATACATGAAAATAAACATTTTCTTTGTAGCTAGTGTAACTTAAGCTATCATTGTATTGACAATATCTCAACCATAATTTCCTTCTGAAGGAATATTTTTACGCATCCCATGGAGTACAATGAGTTTCAAATATTTCAATATCTTTGAGGAACTGCAAAGATTAAAATACACAGTTGTTGCTCATTGCCTTGTGGCAAGAGAAAAGGTTTAAAATCATGGCAAAAGCAAAATGTGCTAAATTAATCCTGAACACCACAGCCCTGAAAATGTTGAAACCACCCTTTGCTGCAGCCTGTGATGTTGTGGTTTGATCCACCAGAAAGCAGTTGTTTGCGACCTCAGCAATTTATATTTTATATTTCTCTTTCACAAAAGCAAGAAATTGTGTTGTCTCATCCCTGCCTCTCATCTGCCGCTCTGAACTTGCATTGCTCAAACTCCAGGCCTGTTTGCTTCAGCCATGAAAGTTTCACAGAGGAAGCAATAGCAGGAACAGTGCAACTCAGTGACAGCTAAAAAAAAATAAATTGGGAGATAAAAAAAAGGCAAGGTGAGGGGAAAGAGACTTGGGAGAGGGCTCAGAGCAACTCTGTGACACTGAAAGTAAGAAAGCAGAAATTATAATGTTCCCCATGGAGAAATGAAATTTATAAAGGAAATTCTTTCTGCGGTTCAAGAAGATTATAGGAGACTCCAGCAGTGTCTGTAGGAGATAGCTCTGGTATCATCAGGGGATTTACAGGACGTAATTGCATTTAAGCAAGTTATTGGTCATGGAAGTTACAGGGATCATCACTCGTTCTTGGAAGACTTTCCCACCATAAGTCTTGAGTATGCTTAGTATGCATTTCTCTGCTGATAGTCAGGTGTTTCTAGGTGGACTAAGCCTAGATTAAGCCTCTGCTGCAATCCTAGTGCTTCAACACTAAGATTTAAAAGGGACTGGCTTTAAACTCTGAGCTGAAGAATTGATATGGCCCCACCAGTGCAGCGCTGAGCTCCTGTCCTGGACAAAAACAGACTCGAGGGCAGATGTACTTTAGAAGTGAATCTGCTGTAGTTCAGAATTTCAATGGGAAGCTGATGTCTTATGACAAAATGGCATTTTCCAAGTGGTTAGAAGTAGGAGCAGGCACATTATAGTCTCTCTGAGGTTTGTTTTCTCCTTTGAAGCTGGAAATTCAGCCTGACGTGCATCTGAGCTCATGGTCTTTGAGGTGACGTGAATGAATCCGTGGCACCTGCAGGCAAAGAGAAATGTCCCAGTCAAAGATTTAGCTTGGGGAGAAAATTGATAAGTTCTGGAACAGTAGTCAGAAAGGTGAGCTCAGTACAGCTGCCATTTAGGATGTCATGAGTGTCCATACTGGGCACCATAGGGAAAGTCAGAAGCTTTTGTGCACTGAAATGCATCAAGCAGCCAGGCTGCTGGAAACACCTGGAATCCAGGTAGAGAAAACACGGGGCAGTTCAGTTACAAATGTAACCCTGGGCATGGAATGTGACTGTGTAGAGCCACAGGGGACTGCTTGACGTGAGCCACGAGTGTCCAGCCTGGAGACTGGTCACACCAAAACTTTTCCATATATCTTCCTAGTAATCTGACCCTGGAGTCAGGATGTGCTGAGTAGTGTTAAAAGATGGTAACAGGGCTTGCTTTAGATTTCACCCTTAGCACATGCAGAGCAGGAAGCAGAGCCTGGCTGCCCAGGGGTTGACAACTTATGGAGCAGGTCAGTAATCTGGCTCTTCCCAAGGTGCTTCTGTGTCTCTGACATTATGTTTTCCATGTTGAAAAGGCAGCACTCTTGCTGTTAGCAGAGATGCATAAACTGTTTTCTCCCTACTGTGCAGTCTCCTTGATGTAAAAAGGAATAACAAGGACTAGGATCAGGTTTTCTTGCCATGCAGAGCAGAGAGAGAGAGCCTACATCCCACTGTACAGTTAGCAGAAAAACTGGGCTCTGGGGGCTTTTTTCCCTTTCAGGAACTGCTGATTTGGTGGACAGTCCAGTGTGTCTGATAACATGAAACAGCATGTAACCTCATCGCTAGCCTTGGCCAGGAAAAAAGAATACTCAGTGAACTGTGGTACCCTGACTTTGTCCCAGCTCTTGCTGTTGGTACAGAACACCAATTTGCTGCCCTTAAAAAAAAGCCTGTCTTGCAAAAAGGAGACACCAAGTGTTTCAGTTACATCTGAATGATGAAGTGTTAGAATGCTTTCCCAAAGCAAGGCTTCAAAGGCTTTAGCTGATCAGATAAACATTTCACAAACATTTCTGCTGGGGCTGCAAAATCCTTCCTCTCCAGCAAGTCTCAACCCAGGAGAACGAATAAGGAGAGCAGATGATGCTGAAGAGATGTCTGCTGCATTTCCTGGTTGTGGCAGACAAAACACACACAAGGGTTCCCCCCTTTCTTCTTTTGAAATTAATGCTGATCTGACACTCCTTCCCCTGTTCCCTGCTATGGCCTCCTGAAATACAGCCTAAAGTTGGAGTAGTCTATAAAAGTAGGATATTTACAGTTCTCCAGCCTCCATCATCTACCAGTGACTGTGGCTCTGTACACAGGGTAGTCAAAGCTTCCTTTGAGAGAGAATTTAGGATAAAAAGAAGAAAAAATAATAACAAAAAAGTCTTTTATGTTTAAGGAACAAAAAAGGAGGTAAATAAAAATATTTTTCACTTGTAAAATCACTGCCATCACAGCAATAGTCCAAGAAAAAGAGCCTGTTGCCTTTTGTAACAGCATGTTCACAGCTATGTATCTAGCAGAAGTCTTGTCCTGAAGTTCCTTCAGAAGCTGGCACATCACAGTAGGAGGGCATCACAGTGATGGGACAGTACAGCTGCTCCCTGCAGAAGTGTGATACGTAGTAAGTGACGCTCAGTGGTTGAAGGGGCAAACCCTGTAGACATGCTGTGTTCAGATGGAATCATGAGGAAACACCTTTAAGATCACTAAGTCCAACCATTAACTCAGCCTCCAGCCTTCCTACCCTCCAGTAGATCAACACTCCTGCCCAACTTGATGCCATCTGCAACTTCCTGAGGATACACTCGATTGCCTTGTCCAGCTTGTCAGCAAAGGTATTAAACAGAACTGGCCCTGGGGATACCACTGGTGAGTGGTCACCAACTGGGTGTAACTCCATCCACCACCACTCCCTGCCTTGGCCATCCAGCCAGTTTTGACTCAGAGAACAGTGTGCCCATCCAAACCAGGACTAGTCATCCCACAGGGAAAGAACCCCTTTGGATATGAGCGTGATTTATAAGCAAGTTGGTTCTCCAGGGGCCTGTTCTGATCCCTGTCACGTCTGCAGAGCTGCCTGGGAAACATCAGCAAATGGTGTGTGCAGCAGATCTCCTTGTAAACACATGAAGCTGACTTTGTAGCTCCCAAACTCTGGTTGCTGCCCCAGGAAAAAAACAGGACTCTCTTCAGTTCTCCATTCTCTTGATGGGTTTGTCAGTATTGCACTGTGAGTCTGGGAAGTGCCTGCTAAAATTCCCTGTAATCTAAAGAGATTAGGTTCTGGCATGAAGCTGTGTGTGCTGGCCATTGTGTTGATCTGTGTGCTGAGGTTTAAGCCAAACTGAAAGTCCAGGCTGCCATTTTCCAAGCTAAAAGCTAAGGAGCCATAGCTTTTACTTGGCACGAAGAGTGTTGCTGGGAGTACTTGCTGGAGGGGGAAAAGGAGGGTTTATATCCTGAGGTTCAGAGATTTGGTTCCTATTCCTCATTTGGGCAGCAGCAACTCTGTTGGTGAGCTCAGGAGCTCAAAGAATGAGCAGGAGAGAGAGGAGCTGTAGCAGAGAGCAGGTTGATGCAACGTGGAGCCCATGAACAGTGGAGATATTTTGCATCTGGTGCATCAGCAAGGAGAAAGGAGCGGGCCAAGTAACGAGCATGAAGGTAATGAGAGAGGTATTTAATTTTCTCAAGAAACAAAAGGCCTTTGCAGCAGTTTGGTTTTCTCTCTCCTTTTTCCTTAAGCAGACAGTTTTTCCTCAGGCATCCAGGGTTTTACCATGGATGAACTTTAGAGCTGGCCAAGTCTGCAAATTCTCATCCTGCGAAGTGCCAGTGTTTTTGCATCTCTGCATGTTTTCAGCTTCCAACGCTGTTTGCAAAACATCCCCGTCCTAGACCAGCCTGGGATTTCAGTTGTGCAGTAGATACCAATTGCTCTGACAAGTAAAGCTGCTTGGGATAGGCTGTGGGATAAGACCTTGGCACTGTAAGCATCTTGAAACACAGACTTTTCCCTTGGAATTTCGGTAATGCCCCAGGATTGACACTCATAAACAACATGATATCTGGGATAGACGTTGGTCTCTAGATTATGGTCCTACATCTGCAAATATTTGCACCAGTGTTTATCCCTGAGCACATGGCTGGGCCCATCAGTCTCAAGCTGTTTAACTTGCAAAGGCAGAGGGAGAGGAGTGGTCAAAGGGGTGCGTTTCCTTCAGCCTCACTGCCATCGTGGCAGGAGAGAGAGCTCCAGGCTGCATCAAAGCATCAGCTGAAGGGGATAGAAAGCCTAAACTGTGGGCTGGCCAGGCCTTGTCCCAGAGCATCTGACAGGCCTGAGTAGCTGTGCTGCACAGAACCTGTCTGTGTCTAACCCTGCTGGGAGCAGCCCCTGCCTCAGCGTGCACTGTGTTCCAAAGTGTGCCCTTTCCTGAGGGTGTTGCTGGAATCCTGCCATTTCAGCTGATTCCCTCGGTCAAGGGAACCTCCCAAGAGCTTATGAGCCAGACACTGAACTGATTTTCAGCAGCTTTATAAGTTACCACTCGTCAGCCAAGGTGCAGATACTGGCAGGGTGTGCTTATAGCCTTCCCACCTGGGAGGGCAAGGAACTGGGCCAAAATCTCCAGGAATGGGACTGTAAATTGCTGTGGCTCAGTAGACAACCCTCGTGACGTGTTACACTGGCACACACAACCCCAAGTCTCATCCCAAAGCCTGCAAAGGCACAATGGTGTATGTGAAGGGGGTTCAAGTTCCATTTCACTTCTAGATAGATGAAAGATGATGCTCACGAGGGATTTCTGCAGGAGTGTGGGATGTAGCCTGTAGCCAAGTCACCGGGGCCTTCTAACCACTAATTTCTTTTGGCCAGGGTTTTACCCACTGGCCTCACTTCAGGGAAGCAGTGAAGCCAACTCTTACTTGGCCCACAGGTTCTCATGACAAACAAGGACAATATTAATAATAACTTATTAAGGAGTACTTATTACAAGTTTAAATAGTTGCTGCATGTCTTTTCTGTCTGTGTGTCATTACAATTACTTATTTCTGTTAAATATATCAGAATATCCCAGATACCTATTTACTTTTAATAGCAGTAATAGAAATAGGGAATGATGCAAACCTCTCCAAATAACAGGAATGTTATTTCTCCTCAGTTTGGCTATTCTGTGTATTCAGCAGTCAGTACAATGCAAAGGAGCACATACTACTTGTAAATAAAACTGCTTGCCTCTGAATCTCGGAGGAGGATGCCTGTTGGAAATGTGTGATTGCAATATAAGCAACAGGAAACAGATGTACCCTGTATCACAACCCTCTGTGGTTTGGAATGGGGAGGTGGGAAGGGTATGATAGCTCAGGTCAGGGATACACTGCAAAGGAAAGGACAATTAACTCAAGATTAATAAGTGACACTTGTCGCTCACTGCCATGCTTTTCTCTGGGGGCCTCAGTGTGCTTTGCAGGCAGCAGCTCATTAGCCATTGATCCCTCTGCCTCCAGTTTGTGATGGGGATATGAAAACTGATTTGGGATACGGTAAATTCAGCTCTCACGTTCCATCATGGTAAAATGTGATGCAAAACAAGATGGTCCCGTGTAAAGTCATTTTTCTACCTCAAAAATGTTCTAAAAAAAAAAAAATGCAGCTGGGTGAACTCCACACTGGCAAATGTTCCGCTGTGATAGGAAGTGTCTGGTTTCTGACATACCTAAAAGCATGAAGTCAGGCTAAATTCCATCTCGTGCACTCTGGGTAATTCAACAGCAATGCGATTGGGTGAGCTGCTGTGAGGAGGGTTACGTCCACCATGCAACAACAAAGATCTGGTTCCAGTTACCATGGAACAGAGGTCTGCAGGACCTGGAGCTGGAAAATAGAGGTGATGATGTGCAGTCCCTGCTCCCTATAACTGGGCTCATAAAAGTAGTTTTCAGCCACCCAAGGACAGCTGCTGGGCTGCTCTTGCTTCAAAATTGCTTCTGGGTGGCCTTGGGCTCGGCTTTGTCTGCGTTTTTAGGGTTAGCCGATCTAATTGCACTTGCAGGGCCTCCCGCTGCAGACAAAACTTACCCTGGCAAAAGATCTGCAGCTGAAATCCATGCTCAGGTGCACTGCTCAGTCCAGCAGAGCTGCAGGGCTTAGCAGATCCGTGGCAGCTGCCCTTGCTGCTCCAAGCCCCACCAGATTGCTAAGGGACACAGTGTTGTTTAACCTGTAATGAAAAGGGATGAAATGAAGGCGTTTTGCCTCAAACTGGAGCTGACTACAGCTATACCTACCTGGCTGCTGGGCTCCTGGATCACAGCTTCCTTGGAATTCAGAGCACAGCAGGGGCTCTGAGAGCCAGCCATTCTCCCAAGATGCTGTGTCTGCAGCATTGGGGTCTCCCAGCTCCCTCTGAGGTGATCCAGGAACCCAGGCTCATCTTCAGGGCCAGACATATTGCTGAGCTGTGTCTTGCAGCTGCAAGAGGCAGGGGCACCTAAATCCATGCCCTTTTTGACAATGGTGGTATAACTATGTGAACAGCAGAATCAGAAGTGGGGGAAGCGGTGCCATTTCGTACTGGTCCTCCAGGAACACAACCCTCTGCTTCTCACAGTGTGGCCACCTTTTCTGCTGTCAGCTCTGTTCCCACTTACATCCCAGCTCCATGGGAAAGCAGGGATGCAAGTGGATATGAAACTTAGTTCAGGCTAAATTTCGGACAGACCGGCACCTTTCTTTTCCCAGCAGCTCACTGTACTTTTTTTAAATTCCCTGATTTTTTTCAAATTATTGAGTCTGCTCTGGAGAGCAAAGCCATGATCCCAAAACCTGGGGACTGGCATGTGTGAGATGATGGGAAGAGTAGACAGAGCTCTGCAGGGAAGAGATTTTACCTGGGCTTTGATCTCTTTTCTGTGTCCAACAAGAAAGGACGTAAGAACTTGACCCGACTTTGACTTCTCCATCATCCGGCTCAGACGGCATGTTGGGAAAGCGAGGTCAGGCAGAGCTGAGTGGGCAGAGGTGGGCAGCACCGGGGCACAGACAGGGAAATTGGCACATCAAGTTTATTTGCGTCTGTTGTGCCAAGCAAGAGAAACTGGGGAGTAGGTTGTTGCAATGTAGGCAAGCGGAAACAGATGCGCTCTCTGCTCTGCCACGACCAGCCGTGCAGTCGGCCACGGCTTGGGAAGGGAGGGAACTGGGAGATGCCCGAGCACCAGAGCAGGGCAGCTGAGGTCACCAGGGTGGATTTCAGAGCGAGGGCTGGCTTGTGTTGAAACACTATGTGGTATTGCTGTGAGAATATGAAATAAAGCCATAGTTGGAGCATTTGTTGGGCTGTTGCTAGGCAAATGTTTCAAAAACAATCGTATTTTGCAAACTGATTCCTTCTTGTCTTTTTCTCCTTTCTTCTTTTTTTTTTTCCTTTTCCGAGGCCCTTGATATATTCTCCAGGGCAGACCATGATTTTTATCATCATATCTATTCTTTGCTGTTGCTGTGACTGAGCACTTATCAAGTTCTCAACTTCTTGAATCACCCATGAGTTAATTTTCAAAATGTTCGTTCAGGTATTTGATGCACTACAATTCAATACATGGCCAAGCTGGTTCCTAAGGCATAGGAATTGTTTTTTCTGCATGAGAACAGGCTCAAGGAAATCACCTTTCACAGCTGTGTTGCTGCTATGAATTTTTCTCTTTGTGGGGATTGGAAACCCTTATTTCTTAGATATTATTAAAGAAAGTGCATCCTGTTCCTCACATAGTTTTAGGCATCTACCTGACATGTTTCTCAGTTGCCCTGAACTACTTCTCCAGTGTTACAGCCATGAAACAGTCTCTGGAGCTGCAAACCCTGCACACTGACACATGGGCGGTGACGCACTGCGCTGTACCCAGGAGCCTCATGGCATGTCACCAGCCCTCTCTGTCCAGTTTGTCCATCCCAGGAAAGATCAGAAGCACCTAAGCCTGGTTTCCTATGAGCTAGAGGTGAGATCGTCCCTGGCACCAGCACAGAGCAGAGATCATAGAATCACAGAATAGTTTGGGTTGGAAGGGACCTTTAAAGGTCATCCAGTTCAACTCCTTTGCCATGGGCAGGGACATTTTCAACTAGATCAGGTTGCTCAGAGCCTCATCCAGCCTGTCCTTGAACACTTCCAGAGCTGGGGCATCCATTGCCTCTCTGGGTAACCTGAGCCTCACCACCCTCATTGTTAAAAACTTCTTCCTTACATCTAATCTAAATTTACCCTTTTTTAGTTCAAAACCATCACCTCTTGTCCTCCTACAACAGGTCCTGCTAAAATGTCTGTCCCCAATTTTCTTGTAGGTCCCCTTTAAGTGCTGAAAGGTTGCAACGAGGTCCCCCTGGAGCCTCCTCCTTTCCAGGCTGAACAATCCCAGTTCCCTTAGCCTTTTCTTATAGGAGAGTTGCTCCAGCCCTCTGTTCATCTTCATGGTCTCCTCTGGACTCGCTCCAACAGGTCCATGTCCTTCCTGTGCTGGGGACCCCGGATCTGTGCTCCTGGAAGGGTCTCACAAGAGAAGATCTCCTGCCTTTCTCTAACCATGTACAAGGCAAAGGATGCCCATCACTTCCTGGGCTTCCCTGTGTGGCACCGGCCATCCCTGCCAGAGCAGCCTCAGGGGCAGCCGTGCTGGTTACCCACAAAGATTAGCAGCCATTCCTCGGCATTGAGCACAGCTGTGGGTTTCATTTGATCGGTATCAGCAGAGGATTTCAGCTCAGATTTACATCTGTCATTCGTTATTCCCACTCTGTGTCTAGCATCTTGTCTCCCACCATGCCAAGATGACAATCAGCTTATCCCCAAAGAGGACACAGGGTATACTTGATAGCACTTCACTTTGCTCTCCTTACAGAGCACAGATTGCTTCCTCTGTCCAAGCGTTTGCTCCCAGTTTTCCCACAGCCCTTTGGGTGCATTTTATCTCCTCAGGGGCCAGAGAGGAATCCACACTGTCACACACACGCGCACACACAAGTGGTCTTGAATGAATTAGTCTTTGTATCTCAGCTGGAAAATTATAATTTGAACCATTCCACTGAAGCAGTGAAATAATATATGCAAAGTGCCTGAGAGGAGCCCAGCTTGGAGACTTCTAGTGGAAAAAGAAAGTTCAGATAGACAAAAAAAAACCTGGCATGAAGGAGAATGTCATGAGATCAGCTCATAGAATATGCTGAGGGAGACAGAAAATGACTGAACAAATCTAAGTAATTTGGGTAGCAGTTTGCATTTATTAAGTTCTGGCTCATCAGATGTACCAAATTAGGCAAGTGCACAAGTGCCGTGTTTATCATACCCGGCTCCTAACGAGCATCCTCTGTCTTAAGGAGCTGCATTTAAACAAACAGAGGCAGCCAGGGGGTGACTGGGAGGTAATGAGGTGGTGAGAGGAATGTGTGTTGAATTCAGCACTTCCCTGGCTGACTATCAAGCCATTAGTCCCACAAGAAATTCCCAAACATCGTGCACAGAAGATAGGCTCTCCTACACCATGTTGTCCAAGTGGCCTCAACTACATGCTGTCTGCTGCCAGGAGAGCCCAGACACAAGCCCAGCTCCTGCTTCCATGAGAAGCTTGGAGAAATCCAGGATTCATGGGGGTGCGGGATTTGCTGGTGATGGGAACCAGGCCTGTCTTTGCCTTCTTCCACACAGACTTGCTTCCTGCATTAGACTTCTGTTCTTCAAATGCTTTGTCTGGTCTAATCAGGCTGCTAGACTGAAGGGGAGTGCTCTCATATTTAGCCGGAAAATCCCAAATGGCATTTTTATCAGTTCCTTCTCATTGCATGCTCTGACTGGAACCTACAGCCGTGAGCAGCAAACTCATTTGAAATCACCCCAGGAAAGAAAAAGATAAACAAGGTGGGAGTAGCTCTCATATGCAGACATATGAAATTTCTCCTTAAGTCCGGCTTCTCTCCATATCCCACAAATAGTAAATTCACAGATGCCCTCTTAAAACCTAGGGAATAGGTAAACAGGCGCATATCCTGACTAGAGACATTTTAGATACCAGAGGGCTGATACTTGTCTTCAGTACTTTGATGAGTGTGTCTCTGCACTGTGGTTGTTGCCATTTCCCAGAAGGGTTAGTTGACTTGTCCCACATTCTAAGTCTTGTACCAGGTTTGTGAAATTCTGAGCTTTCAATTTTTTTTTTTTTTATGTTTTTCTGAACAAACACGTAGTTTCTAGCAGGAGCTTGCAAATGCTTTTAGAGTAGTGGTATCACAGCTCTCAAAGGGTAGTTTTGTGTTCTCTTAAGAGTTTTCTGAATTTAACTATTTCAATGTGTCTTAAAACCATATGCGCTCATCTCCTAATCATTTCTATTTTTCTTACCTGAGTTTTTTTCTCTTTTCCATTTCAGTTTGGCATCACCAGTAATTTCCCTGTAATCTCAGTAGTGATCCCTTTGCCAGGGATGCTCCTTCTCTAATGCACACAGCAGTTGTGTGCACTTTATTATAGCCATCTTGCCGTACTGTTTTATAAATCCATGTCTCAGAGGAAAACCTTCACCCTGATCTCTGCTTTCAAATTGTTTTTCTTCCACTGAATATCTGCATTTTGGATCACTCTCCCTCCCTGGCATTCCCTATCCTAAACTGAGTCTTGTTTCACTGTTTCCTCCTCATATGTCTAAGTGCTCGGTGCAACATGGATGTTGGCTGCATGTCTCAAAGTCATTTCAGATGTGAATGTACTCACTCCTTTTTATTCTCAGGGAATTAATGAGGTTGTTAAATAAAACCAGACACCAGCTTTAATCTTTTTACCACTCCCCTCTCTATCTCTGCTGCTCATAATGAAACAGCTACTGCTTCTCCTTGTTCCGTGGATCTCCCATCAGTGTGCTCCCTGGATGAAGGGTTTCCCATCCTCCCCACTCTAAATGTCTCTTGAGGGATCGTGCTAAAAGTTTGATTCCTGTCTCTGTCACGTCACCCTCCATTCATCCAGGACTATTTGTCCATGTCTAAGCCAGGGCTGTGGTTTATTTGGTGTAATGAGTTCTCTTCCTGTGTACGTGTGAATATGCAAAGGAGGCTAAAAATGACCATACAGTCTTAGCACCCCTGCTGTTTCTTGCTCCTAGTACTGTTTGTCTCCTGAACTATAATTTGCCCTCAAGGATACAGCTAATGTGGGTTCCTCCTTCCCACATAATCTCCTCTCTGTTTACGGATACAGGCGGAGACAGGGGCTGACCTGTTGGGTTGTGTCGCTCATCCATGGAGAACAGGGAAGGTTGATCTTGGCAGTGTTTTCCAGGACTTTGCTCAGACCACCTTGCAATGACTCAAGCTCAGACTGTTCCCTTCAAGAGCTGATGCCACCATCTAGCAGATTTTGCTGCCAGCATTCATTTCTGGCCCCTGGCTGCTCCTTTGTTCATTTCATCCCCTTCATCCAGTTGCCACATCCTATTTCCTCACCTTTCAATTTGACTGATGCCTCCAGCACCTCTGGGACAAGCTGTCTGCGGTTACAAGCTTCACAATTCCTCAGAAAATACCTGTATTTAAAAAATACTGTGCACTCGGCATCTTCTCTAAGGGCCAGTGAAAGCTGCTGAGTGCTTGGCACGTGTGAATCATGGTCCCATCTGGAAACTTATACACGGACTTTAAGCCCTGACCTCTAGTTCTGAAAGTTTAGGCTGAAATGTAGGACTGCAAAAGGATTCACTAAAGGAGCTGTCAGTGTGCACACATAGAATCATGGAACCATGAAATGGTTTGGGTGGGAAGGGACCTTAAAGCTCATCTCATTCCACCTCTCTGCCATGGGCAGGGACACCTTCCACTAGACCAGGTTTCTCTAAGCCTTATCCATCCCTTGAACACTTCCAGGGATGGGGCAGCCACAGCTTTTCTGGGCAACCTCTGCCAGCGCCTCCCTGCCCTCACAGGGAATAATTTCTTCCTAATATCCAATCTAAACCTGCTCCCTGCCAGTTAGATCATCTGTTTGTAATTTATGTATCATCCCTAGTTCAACCCAAAGCAGCATGTTCCCTTTATCTCCACTTTCTGTGGCAGGTTTGAACACACAGCTATTTCCCCTGCATGTTCATTTCTTCTGCAGGCAGCAAAGTCAGAACAGCTTTGGAGGAGACACTTATTCTGCAGTTGTTAAAGCCCAGGCACTTTTTTATGTAGAGCAATATTGCACTGGCACTTTGCAGGTGGCATCTCTGCCTTTGACTCAGTAACCAAAGTGCTGGTGACACTACCTGGGTTGTTTTGCTGCCCCAATCAATGTTTCTGAGATCTCTTAATAAGAAGGGCTGTGGTATCTGTGGGCTGTGGCCATGAAAATGTATCACATCATAGAGTGATTTCTTTTAAATGCGAATGGATGCCACCTAATTCTCACAACATTTTAAAATGCAGCATAATTCTGTTTGAATGGAAGTTCTTTGGGGTCAAAATCCTGTGTCCATGAAAGCAAATGGGAATTTTTCTTCTGGCTTTCATGGAATCCAGATCTGGCAAGCCATGAATGCAGATCTGTCACATTTCCTTCTCTTTCTTCATTAGGTTACAGCGATTTTTTTTTTTTTTCCTGGGAATCAGATTAGTGAATTCTCATTTGACCAAATACCTCTCCGAGGTACCTCAGCGAGGCTGGAACATTTCCTGTGGCTATCGTATCCGCTTCAATATCCTTCAAAGTGAGCGTCACAGCCCTTAACCATTGAAACAGGCTTTTCTTTCACAGCAGCAGAACAGCAAACCAGCCTGGATAAGATGAGAGGGACACCATAAATATTACATAGGGTCTGAGGCATTTGCTGTAAATTCAGCAGGAACTATTCCAGCTTCCCACTGGGAGAGATTTCTTGGGAATAGAAAGCTCTCTGGAGTTTGTAATAACTTCTTGAGAGATACTGAGATTTTTAACATTCCATATTACACAACAGGAAGCAGAATCTTAATGGAAACACTGCGCACAGTTGCCTTTAATAGGAAACAGTCTACATGGCAGTGGAGGAATATTTAAAATAATATTTCCCTTTCTTTTCTTTTTTAATTTCTTTTTAAATTACCACTTATTTTAGATAATTTTTAATTTGCTGAACTCTTTATACTGCTTGAAAAAACCATGCAATGTGAGGCATGACAGTCACTGTGTACTCTGCAGGCTGACTGGGTCCTCACTCCAGTTCTCTCGAGCTGCTGGGAGAACAGGCTGTCACACGAGTGCCATCAGGCTTCAGCTTTGGGTTTGCAGGTGTTGTTTATAGAAGGACTTCGAGCTGGATCTAGATCCAGGTGTTTTCCAGTGGCAGCAGGACCTGCTAACCTTTAGGTTGAAGCAAGCTGAGCTTCCTGTTGAGTCCCTCGCAGAACTGGGGGGTTTGAAGCTTCAAACTTCCAAGTTGGCAATGTCTGCCTTTGTTTCTCTAGAATATGAATGTAGGATGCAACAGCCTGGCTGGGAATTGCAAGCACACGTGAAGGGAATGGGGTGTAATTCACTGAGGCCTGACTTGGCCTTGTGCTGCTGCAGAGGGGGTGTGTGGTTGTCTGAGGCTGAGCACGTGGCTGGGGTGGTTTGCTCTCCATACAGACAACAACCGACAGCGAGGGATGGTTCCTGTGCTCCTCACCCCAGAGAACTATCTTTGTGCTCTGGCTTTCAAGAAATACCCAGTCCATTCAACAGCCAGAAATGTTTTTCCTGACTTTCAGCTGAGAGAAATTCCTTCCAACTGATGCTGGTTTTTCATACAAACCACAGGGTACATGATCTTGAATCAAACCCAACCCTTTCACTTTAAGGTGATTTGTGGCTGTTTCTTGGGCCTGAGCAAAGAATGGGGCTTGAACTTCTCCTTCCCCACCGGCAAGTGGCTGGTGAGTAACCCTTGTGAGTAAGCCTGGTCAGATGTCTGTGCTAAGGAACCTTTCCCCCACCCAGTCTGAAACACAGACAAAGTGATCCAAAGAAAGTAAGGCTCTCCCATGAGAGCCGGCAGGCAGGAGGGCTCGAGCAAGCCTTGGCATCAGAGCTCACCTCCGGCTGCAGGGAAGCTCTGACCGGAATCTGGACTCCTTGCCTCACCCTTGTTCCACTTCCAAATTTAAATGTGGGATAATGTTTATAGTAAATACAGGTCACCTCCATGTCTGGGAAGGAATTTCATCTCCATGCACTTCTGTGCTTTCAAGAGAGTTGAGTTTTATAGCAAGTCTTTTTTTCCCAAGCGGCTGGAGAGGGGGTTGTGTTTTAATAAACGAGTAATCAATGGGTAGCACCCACAGCTTGCTGTTAGTAGCATATAATTTTCCTGCCTCTAACGTGCTCAAGGAGCTCTATTGACCATTTATGAACTCTGTGCATCACTGAGGAATCTGACTGTGCTGTGAAGTGCACCCGACTGCTGCAGAGACTGCGGGGAAGGCAAATGTAAGAGGCCATGAATTAAAGGAAATCTCGTGCCTGGGATTTGCACCAGGTCCTGGCTTTTTTGGGATCACACTGTTGGACCACAGTGAGAAAAGGGCTCCTGTGCTGTTTCAGCCTCTCCCAGAAAGAGCAGGACAGACAGCAATTTCATCATGGAAGCTTGCTTACATGGTCATCCCCACAGTGTGGTACTTTTTGATTGTGTTTGTAGAAATTTCCAGGCAGAGCTGTTGTGAATAATAACCAAACTGGGACAGAGATCTGGTTGTGAGCTACTGAAGAAAGCTTTTTCCCTCTGTGCCAGAGGTTTGTATGCCCAGTTCAGATACAGAGTCCTCTGGACCAAATTTGGAAGAACAGAGCTATAGCAGGGGAAGGCTGTTCCCAGCTAACACCTTGATTAGAAAAATGATGTGATGGTGGGAATCAGCTCTGGCTGATGTAGTGGTTGCTGGGGATGGGGCCATGCAGCTCCCTCTGTGCTATTTTCCTTTTAAAGTTAAGCTGCCTCCATGCCTGGAGGTGCAGGAGTCTTTCTTCACCTGCTGCCCCCTGCACCTGAGCTCTGGAGCAATGGCCAGCACAGCTGGGCCATGGGCTCTGCACGCTGATGAAAGAGGACAACAGCCCAGCCATGACTGGGAGTGGTGGGAAGGACTGGGAAACTCTCCTATCATCTGCTTTTTGCTGCTCAGTGCTGGGGAGCGGGAGGGAAAGCCGATGACAGGTCAGGCCTTTTACCTCGCTCCAGCTCCCGCTCCTTCCTGCAGGCCATGTGTAACCTCAGCTTCTGCTTTTGTGTGCCCGTGGGAGAGGCACATTTCCTTCTCAGACTCTCCTGGCTGCTGTGACTGTAAGAAGTCATTCCACAGCTGCCCGCCTTGGTTTCCCCCTTACAGAGAATTCTGCAGGATTAGTTAGCTCGTGCTTATCTCTCACCCCTCCCTAAAGGATGCTGAGCCTGACGTCTATCCAGGGACTTCATTACCTGTAAAAGAGATCAAAAAAGGGCCTGGTTACAAAATTAGATTCCTGGTTAGTGGCTTCTGGTCTTTCCCATTTCTGGGACTGCAGTTTATTTCTGTTTGTGATTTCGAGCAGGTCTGGAGAATTTTGGCAGGTTTAGTGTCAGGAATTTCTAGTCTGAAGTTGTCTGCAAGAAAAGAGGATCTGAGTGTATTTTTGCCTTTTCATGACTGAAAGCTGCTGTAAGTCCCAGAAAGGCTTTTCCAACAATAAATAACATTTTGTGTCTTCTATTCTGAGGCATACTTAAAAGGCTTGGTTTTCCTAAGGTGGATAATAAGGTGAAAATTGTCTCCTATTACGAATTCTCAAGTTTAGCCCTCTTCCCAGTTAGTACCAGAACTGTCCCCCCTGCTCCTGAGCATTAAATTCAACTGCTTAGACTTATTAAAAACTCCAGGTTTAGCTTCCTCCTTCAACTGTAATTTTAGATCCTTGGTGGGTATAAACACACACAAATACACAATGCAATTCTGCTGCCTGCCATTCCCTGGGAATAAGGCCCAAACATTTATTCCTTCTGTTTACCTCTGGAGCCTGCATTTCAGGTGCAGACACACACACACTTGTGCAGACAAGGCACTGGGAAGGTTTTTGGAACTGCAAAACCTATAGTTTTCCTTCTACTGAGAAAATTGATCTGTAGTTCTATCGGTTAAATCTAGATATGAAATAAAATGGCCTTAACAGGAACTTTGCACAGACCTTTGATGGCATATTTACGTGACAATTTGCAAGAATACAAAAGTCTGCAAATTAATGTTGTGACCCACCAGAAACGCTGGAAGTTTATCATTCCTTCTCCATGACTTTATGTATACAATGTTTGGAGGAGGAGGCTTTTTCTGAGTGGGTTGGGTTGTTTTTCTGTTTGTTTGGATTTTTTTTTTTTTCTTATTTAAGAGAAGAATAATTATAACACCAAATGCTTCTGGAGTTAAAGGGGAAATCATCTCCGATAAGCCTGTCTAGAATGACTCAGCTCTGTGCTGGGGATTTGTGGTGCAAAAACATGGATATAAATGCGGTTTTCAGCCATTTCTCTAGGGATAGCTGCTTCCCACATGGCTCTGCAGGTCCTTACTCACAGCTGGCATCCCTCCACCCTGGCTGAGGGCCATGCTCAGCCCTCGGGGATGGGTGGGAGAAGCAGGAGGCTGTAGGAGCTGTGGACATGCTCACGTGTCAGTGCACATGGACGGACCCGCTTCAGCACAGCAGGTCTGTTTCTCTCACGCAGCAAGCAAAAGATGTAGGATCTGGGATCAGCCATCACAGAATCAGCAGGGCACAGTGGCCCCATGTTCATGGGGCACCACCCCAAAAGCTGATTCCCTATCTTGGCTCCTGCAACTGGAGTTGCTGGCCACAAGAAGGCTGCAGTCAGTGGGCATTGCCCACCTCACATTACCATGGAATCACAGAACAGTTTGGGTTGGAAGGGACCTTAAAGCTCATTGCATTCCAACCCCCTGCCATGGGCAGGGACACCTTCCACTAGCCCAGGTTGCTCTAAGCCCTGTCCAACCTGACCCTGAACACTTCTAGGGATGGGGCAGCCACAGCTTCTCTGGGCAACCTGTGCCAGAGCCTCACAACCCTGACAGGGAAGAATTTCTTCCCAATATCCAGTGTAATCTACTCTCTGTCAGTTTTAAGTCATTCCCCCTTGTCCTGTAACTCGATGCTCTTGTAAATAGTCTCTCTCTGTCTTTCTTTTAGCTCCCTCTGTACTGAGGGCTGCAATTAGGTCACCCTGGAGCTTTTCTCATCCAGGCTGAACAATCCAAATACTCTCAGTCTTTCCTCACAGCAGAGCTGCTGCATCCCTCTGATCATCTTGGTGACCTCCTCTGGACTCACTCCAACAGGGCCATGTCCTTCCTGTGCTGAGGACCCCCAGCCTTTGCCTTCTTCCCCTTGAACTCTTGTTTAGCAGCTCTGCAGCCCCCAGTCCTTGCAGCCATACATGCACAAAGCAGCTGCTCAGAAATGTTTGGTCAAGGCTTTTCTTTTCTCCTCCAGCATGAAAACTGGCTTTTAAACAAACTACTTCCCACGGAGAAATTTCCTTTTGCATGGACATTCCCGGAGGAGGAGGGGATGCCCAAAAAGCTGAATTGCCTCTGGAGGATGGAAACATCTGATGATGTTTAAACAGAGGAAAATGACCCCAAACACATCCATTTTCACTGGATTTGAGTGCTTGAGTGTGTTTTCTCATGGCAATACTGTATGATTAATCTTAAGTGGTTTCCATGACTGGTAAGTCCTTTTCTTAGGGCCTCCTCCGCGCTGGTTGCTCAGGGTGTGAATTCCCAGTGTTGTCATCCCTGCCCCTTCCCAACCCTTAAATCCCTCTTGGACAGGAGTCCGGGGGGATTGTCCACATCAGGCTGAATTTATAGGAAGCAGGCAAGAAAGGAGGGGGAATATTTTCACATTCCTTTGAAACGTACGTTTGGAAACTTTCCCTAGGAAGAAAAGTGCTTACGCAGCTTTAGTTGCTGTACATGTGCTTTGGATTGTGTGAAACCCTATCTGCTTTTCCTCAGCAGAGTCTGGATCCCCACAGGGGAGAGGCAGCCAGACCGGCAGACCTGGCATGGTGACTTGCTGCAGAACTCCTTCCACATTCCATAGGCAAGGAATGCCCCCACTGGCTGCATTTGTACGCCCAGGTGGGTGGGAGGAAGAGGAGGAGATGTTCCTTCTTGGGCTCAGGCCCGAAGAACCTGTAAAAACAAAATATTCAGGATATAAAGGCTTTGCTAGGAGAGGTGGAGGTAGATTCAAAATGCCTCAGGCTTTTTGTCAGGAGATGATTCTTAAGGGTTAGAGGGTTCTGGATGCTGCTGGTGCAGCTGGATAGTCCCTGCCTGAGGCAGAGCATGCTTGGGATGAAAAACCCAGGGCAAAACCTGCACAGCTCACAGGTACAGGAGGGCAGCACAGGACTGATCAAACACTCAGAGCTTGGTCTGATTCATCTCAGGTCTCCAGTTCAGCTCTGTCTATGTGTTGAAGGTCTCACCTCCTGTCCAGAAGTTTTTGGGGCTAAGTGCTCAGACAGCTTCCCTTGCTTTTCTTGGAATTGAGGGGATTCCCTCTTCTTCTGTGCACATGTGTCTCCAAAGATTGCGGGCATGTGTGTGGCAGCCACACTGCCACTGTAGACACACTGTAGCAAAAAGGACACTTTTCTGTTGCTCCTGACAGGATCCCAGGGTGAAGCACCCTGGGTGAGAGGACAAAAAACCACTCCTGCTGTAATGGAAGTGTGGTGCTGGAGAGAGCAAGAGGCACAGCTTCCAGGAGATGACTGGGATAACACTATGGTTTCCACTGCTGCTGCCCATGGAAATGTGTGTCCCACAGGGGCTCGGCATGTGAGGAGGAGGAGACAGCTCCCTGAGAGGGGCTAAAGCAGGGGAAGCATTGAGAATGTGAACACCACAAAAACAAATCTGTTAATAATTACAGCCCAGCAGAGCTGCTGGCAGCCACTGCTTTTCAGGCTGGACCCTCACCCTAAACAGATATATCCTGGGCACCTCTGGATTAGGGGTGAAAACTAGGCAGGGTCTGGTAAAACAGCAACTTAGGGGCAGCTTCCAGTCTCCTGAATCAGCATTTTGAACGCCAGACATGCTGAGTTACCCGCCTTCCTATCCCCCCCAGGCATGTGTGCGTATAGACAGCTATAAATACACATATAGCTCTGTGTTAGTACACACACACACTCCTGCCTCTGTGAAATGTCAGCCAAAAAATTATTCAAAGGTTGCTCAGCCTGGTTCAAATGCTGTTAGGCTTTAGAAATTACACCCCCCTCCAGGAATGGGCAAGAGCTGACACAAAGCAGCAATAACCAAAAATTTCCCAGCTGTTGTGTCTGGCCTTTTGAAAACAGGAATTTCTTGGTATGGAGCCCGAAACCTTACTCTTTCCATTCGGCATTGCCTGAGGGTGCTGGCATTAAAAGGATGTATGAGAAAGGATTTATTGTCAGCAAGGTGCTTGTAACAACAACATGGGGGTTTTTTTAAAGACCTGAGTATGGATGGACATCAGGAGGATGAGGGGGGTAACCATTGCTGGGTCTGTTTTTCCTCCCAAGGCTGTCTGCACAGAGCTCCTCTTGCAAGGAAGCAGTGCTCCAGAGCCCAATGGCCCTACAATACGAGGAGAGACAGCTCATAGCTCTTCGTGGTTTAGTCAAGTTGGCTGCAGTCAGGGATAAAGAAACAGATGCAGAACAGGATGATCTCAGGAGATCCCCAGGGAATGACAAGGTCTGATGTTCTGCTTGGCCTGTTTTACCTGAGTTTTCTCTGGGGACATTGATTCTCAAAGGCTGCTGGAACAAACCCTGGAGATGAATGCGGGAATAGTCTGCGATTCCCGTAGCTGCTGTCACAGTATGTGTAGATTATTCCCAGAAACTCATGACTGGCATGGGAATCAGGTTCACCAAGACCTGAATCTAGAGTGGAAGCTGTTCTCTTTCAGCTTCCTGGTGCGCAGGACCTGAGGAATTGCCATGAAAGTATCCCTGGCCAGGGCCACAGGAGCTGTCTGGAGCAGGGAGTTGGGACTAGATGCCCTTTAAGGTCACTTCCAACTCAAACCATTCTGTGTTTCTGTGAAGGAGCTTAAAACGCTCCACCGAGTCCCAGTCTGCCTTCCATAGGTCTTTGGTACATGACTTGATGAACTGAAGCTTCAAGTAAAACACTCAAAAGCCCAGGATGCTCCTGTAGGGGTTGATTCCATGGTATATCTCACCTTCAAAACACAGAGGCCCACAGCTTTCAAACCAGCACGTTTCCTCCAGCTTATAACATTCCTGCAACTATTCCTGGGGCAGTTGTAACCTTTTGACCTGGAAATGTTCTGTCCATGGCCTGTGACATTGTCCCTAGCTCCAAAGCTTGTGGGCAGTGTGTCTTCAGTGGCATGCTGCACAGATTTATGCTAAACCTCATACTTGCACTGAGAAAAGCAAATCTGTGGGAGCTCAGAGCTTTCCTCCTGTCAGCGTCCCCCAGACCATCCACATCTTCCCTCCATCTGACAACACAAACTACTTCAGTGCAGGCTTCTATTGTTCACAGAGTGCTTTGATGGTAGAAACCAAACTTTGTACTTGGAGTGCTAATTGGGTGCTCTGCAAACTCTGATTTATAGCCATATTCTACTTTTTATTAATGCTGTGTGCATAATCACGCCGCTACAGTCAGGTCCTTTCAGTTAGAACTCCACACATTAGGCTGAATGTTGGGATCTGTGCATTGTGATAACATTTTGAATAATCAGAATCTCAAACAGTCACACTGTCATTTCTTCTACCAAGTGTTACTTTGAAAGGTTTCTTTCAATATATATATGCACAAAGAAAGATCTGGTGCAAAACGCTTAGACTTGGTGAACATTTTAGTATAAGTGCGAAAAATGGCCTGGATGGAAATTTGGAAAAGACAAACCATGAATTGCCTCATGGCTTTAACAAGGATCAGTTTGATTTTTTGGTAACAAATGCTGCAAACACTAAATCCTGGAAAAGACAGTTGAGAAGTGCCCGGTGCTTATTTTGACTCTAAGAAAGGTGGGTGTTTTGAGGTGCAGAGCACCTGCAACTCCTGTTGATCTCAGAAGGACACTACCTCCAGGATTTGGACAACAGATGATGGAAACAGTTAAACACGAATCATTCATCACATAAGCCAGCACTAAGCAAATGATCTCATATTTATTTATGTCCCCAGCCAAATTTGTACTCATTTCCTCTGTGAAAGGCAATAAATTGCCTCAGCAAGAGTCTTCAGCATCCAGTTTTGAGCAACACGACACCCACAGTCCCCAGGGCATTGCTTGTAGTCCAGAGAGGTCATAACTCCTGCAGCACAGCGGGCAGGGTGGGGCTAACGTGGTGGCCTCTGCATCCCACCTTTTCCATTCCACCTTTTCCAAAGAACTAGTGGAGGCTCAGAACCACCAGCCTCTGCCTCCTTACGTGTCTCGAGACCATATTTGCCTGTGCCAAGTCTCTCAGATATCAAAGCCTGTGATATCTCCCTGGCCAGCCCTTTAGCTTTGCTCTTACAGTAGGGGACCTGAAGGCCTGGGGTCATTGTTACCTCGGTGAAGTTGATCCATAAGTGAAATATAAAGGTCTAATTCATAAATAGCAGTAAAAATTTTATCATTTGGCACAAGGTGTTAGCAAATCCACTGAATGAATATAGAGGCTGTAATCAAGGCTTAAAATCGTCTCCATCTCACCACAGTTCTGTTTCTGACCATTAGTAATTTGTACCTATGGCATGTGTGCAGTGCCCAATACTCACTTCCTTTTTAGCCATCCAAGAATTCATCTTGGACCTGGAAAGATTCACTAGTATATCCAATTCTAAGAGCAGTTGTTTTGTATTTTCAAGTTGATCAGTATTTCCTGTAACTGGTAGGGCTGTGTAAGAGGAGACACGCTTGGTAACATGATAATTATAGTTATATTCCATGATGTTTTATTTAAATTAACTTTTTTCCTTTTCCAGTCTAAGCAACATTACTGTGTAATTTTTATGATGTAGTCCTGTGGTTTCTAAATGAAGGGCCACAAAACCCTGCAGGCTGACTGTCCCAGGGCTGGTCCGTGGGTTGCATCAGGCTGCTGATTCAAAGACAGCTCCCCACGAGCTGATATGAAGTTTTACATCCCACTGCCACAGGGCTTTACACGGTAGATGTGTACCCTGGGATGTGATGGGCCCTGTTGCTGTTTAATAGTTCCACACACACAAAAATTAAAGCAGATTTGGCAACAGTTTACCCACTACATTTTGTCCTCAAAGGGATACGGCTTTGTCAGTGTTTTGCAAGGAATTAACCCTAAGGCATGGCCCTGGAGAAAGAAGTACTTAATTGGTTCAGAAAGAGCTAAAACCTGCTCCCATAGCAATCAAAGGAGGGTTTGCCATTGTTTTATGAAGCTGGAAGAGATTCAGAGCATCCCATGATGGCTGCTTTGGGTTATGGGACTTATGATTATGGTTTCTATTGCTGTTCTTTGAGTCGTGGTTTGCTCCAGGTGCTTAACATTCAGAATGTTGTGGGTTTGGTGTATGAAATAGAGACAAGCTGGGAAAATGGAGGGGAGTGGGATGGGATGGGGACTCCAGGTGCACTTTCAGCCCATGGGGGTGCAAAAGATGTGTGGTACCTTTTATTTCCCCCGCTATGGAGCTAATCTGAAATTCTGAAGAGATCTTCCCTCTATAAAATGGCTTGTACTTAATACAGAAAGACTTTATAGTGGTACCAGGGATGGTTATGTTGGTGTCAACCCAACAGAGAGCCCTGAGACAAACATTCTTCCCTCTGGAGCTGCAGGTGTGGCAGAAGAGCATATGGTAACAACAGTCCTTTCTTGTAGGCAAGGAGTTGTCACAGAGTGCTTTCAGGAGCAGAACCTGTCCATGCTTATCTCGGGAAACCTACAGCACCCATCTGTACAAATCCCTTTTGTACACCTTTTAGACAGGTGTCCACACATTTCACTAGAAATGTTCAAGTAACACTTTTCAACAACATGAGAGTCCAAAGGATGTTGTTAAAAACCACCCTGGCTAGAACTGGCTGATCTGGGAAATCTGGCACTATGAAATTTGTGAGATTATTCCCACTGCCTACACATGTTAGAGTTGTCTGTATGTGAAGTGAATATTAATGTGCAAAAACCCCCATGTACTCACAATTTAAGGAGTCCAGGGGAGAATCATTGTCATTAACCAATTCATGAAACAAAGGACAGCAGGAACAATCTGCAGCAATGTGCCCCATCCCTGGAAGTGCTCAAGACCATGTTGGATGGAGCTCTAAGCGACCTGGTCTAGTGGAAGGTGGAACTGCCCATGGCAGGGAATTGGAATGAGATTAGCTTTAAGGTCCTTTCCAACCCAAACCATTCTCTGATTCTATGGTGAATGAAAAGCAGGAATTCTCCCTAAATCTGCAGCACTTTCAAAACCTGCCTGTGAGGTTCAATGTGGAAACAGCAGGAGAAGGTATCTTATCTCCAGATGTGTGGGGAGCTTATTGTAAGAACTGGACCTGGGTCTCCCAAGCTCCAGGCTCTGACTCAAATCACCACACAACTCCTACCCTCTTCCTCCGCTGCCATTGATCCGGAAAAAAGCTGTGGCCATAATCTGGTACTAAATCTCCTCAGATCAAATAGCTTTGCTCTTAACAAAATAATCCCATAGAATGACTTGGCTCTCAGCTGGGAGCAGGAGGAAGATCTGGGCAGTGTATTACAGTCAGGGCACGGCACCAGGAAATTAAGCTTTATTGTGTGTGCTCTGGCAGTGGAAAGGATGTGTATGGCATGTGCCCCACAATCCCGCCTCTTAATTCCTAATCTTTTGCCCATCACAGTATGGCTGGGGAGTTTTATCAGGGGAAGGCATTGCTAATTTCTAGTCTTACTACTGAGGGGAAAAAAAAAATTCTGGCTGTGAAATTTTCCTCCTTTCTGTTTTCAGGCTACCAGATGAGCTCTCCCCTGGAGTGAATGTGTCAGGTGGGGCACAAGCCAGAGGTACCAAAGGTAGGTTCATCACCAAAAGGGCTCCATCCTGAAACCCACTTTCCCCTGCTGCTGACAGTCACGAGGCCAAGACCACCACCATACCTCCTTTTTGGAGCTCAGGGCAGGTTTGTGCATCACTGCTGCTGCCCAAACCCACACAGTAAGGGACAACAGAGTCACCTTGAGACCAGCTTCTTTGCCACAGGCATGTTAATAAGACTATGGATTAGCAATGTGACCTTTAAAAGATGCATTATTGTATTTTTTCCCTCGTAGTGGTAATGGAAGTCTGAAGCTGTGGCTTTGGTTCCTTTCAAATTTAAAGATTAGATACCAGACGAGAAGTCAAGAGATTTGGTGGCTGGTCTTTAGCTGTACTGTAAATCTTTTTCCATTTCCTTTGGCCAAATCTGGGAGAAAAAAGCTGGAGTCGTGACCCAAAGCAAAATTCCCAACCACTGTCGAGTTGCTGACATACTTCTTTGCCTCCGGGAAATCCTGTTACAGTGGTGAATCCCCAGATTTTATTTTAGGATATTGTAATCCTGATAGGACCTGTCCCTAAGGACCTGTTCCCCAGAAATATTTGTGATTTTCAGATGTCAACAGTAGTGCTTACAGAACCTTCTGTTTTATTGCATCTGTGTTTGGGATGTATTTTGCTGAGCACGGCCTAAAGGAGGTGCAAAAATGTCAGACTGGTAATTTACAGTAAAAAATTATTCCTGAGAGGCTGTTCAGGAGAAAATGAGGAAATGCTTTGAATATGTGAGGGTCTCAGCCAGCTAGAGACATCCACATTTTGGACACAGTGCAGATATCCAATAAAGCAAAATACAAGTCTCCATATCTCTAGAGCTTCAAGTGACACATTTTAATCGGAGCCCCAGGAACGAGGAGTTTGTGGTTCATTCCCACTCATTTAACACTTCTCAGCCTCTGTGTGAGCTTGAACTTGCAGTTCATTCAACATATTAACACTAAACATTGTTGAAGCCACCAGGTCTCTCTCCAATGTATTTCCTATCAAAACTATTTATTTTACAGGATCTCTCTGTTCCCAAACACATGGTTGTTTAAAATTTCCGGAAAACATTTGGTTGGGCGTGTTCAGAACTGGACCTTTGCTCACTGACAAGGTTCATGAACCTTCACAACTCTCTAGGTGAACTCAGCCTGACTTTCCCATGTATAACCAAATCCCAGTCCGGGTCAGTCTCTTTTGGTTTCATGTTTCACTACCGACGTTTTTTTACAGCTCAGGTTTTAAAGACCCAAGCCTGGGACGGATGCAGGGCTCCCATAAACACACAGAACAGCCATGGTTATAGTTGTGTATCTCATTTGTCGTGTCTGATGCTGGAACGTATTTTCCTGTAGCAAAATCCTGGAGTAACTGTGATGTGAATTAGTAGCAAAGCAGGAATAGAAGGGGAGTGTTTACTGTTCATATGTTAAAATAATTCCACCAAAGTTTGATTTATTCCAAACCTCTGTTTGGTCTAAGGCATTGAAAGTTTGCAAAAATACAAAATGGTGAGGGAGGCAGCTCGGTTTGTTCTGGAATGACCACAAAAGGGCAAAGACATTGTCTAGAAATATACACTATAATGCACAGTATGTCAAGCCTGCCAAAAAGTCTGAATTAGAGAATTCTCTCATGCTGTTTCCTTGGAAGAGCCCAAAGAGGCGGTGCTTTCTGTCACTGAGCGTGAGTCAACCCTCAGAGGAGGATGCTCAGATGGAAAACAGATCGAAGGAGAGCTCTGCAGGCTGTGCTGCTGCGGGTCCTGTCCCTTGAAGTGAAAAGCAGAGGAAGGGAGGAAAAGTGAGATCGGTAACAGATGATGTGATGGCAGTGTCAATCACGGTGGAATTCCATCCTGGCCCTGTGTTACAGCAGGGCTGGGAGCGCTGCTCCACCGAAGGCTGCGTCAGCACTTTGTTTAGCTTATACACAGGTTCATTATCAGCCCTTTGGGCTGGGGCTGACTCTTCTAGGAGTTACCATGGCAGCAGTTCTTTCAGCTTGTGTATAGTTCAAGAGTTGTTTAACCTCTCACTCCTGCAGCCTCAGTCCCAGCTTATCCCATCACAGCACAGTTTTCTTGGGGGGACTAGGGTTGTAAGTCTGAAATCCAGGCTCTACAGTAAAGACAGGGGGTTGTGAAGAGCTCCCCCATCCTTGGAAAACACCTGTGCCCTGAGCTAGTCCTTAGGCTGAAAGTCCATTGGTGGCTGAGAGAGTTGGGACTGTTCAGCTTGGAGAAGAGAAGCTCTGGGGTGACCTTAAGGGTGCCAGTGCCTAAAGGGCCTTCAAGAGAGATGGAGACAGACTTTGGACAAGGGCATGGAGAGGCAGGACAAGGGGGAATGGTTTCCCACTGCCAGAGGACAGGGTTGGATTGAATATTGGAAACAAATTCCTCCCTGTGAGGGTGGTGAGGCCCTGGTGCAGCCTGCCCAGAGAAGCTGAGGCTGCCTCTGGATCCCTGGAAGTGTTCAAGGCCAGGTTGGATGGGGCTTGGAGTAACCTGGGCTAGTGGAAGGTGTCCCTGCCCATGACAAGGGGGTAGAACGAGGTGGGCTTTAAGGTTCCTTTGAATTCAACCATTCTGTGATTCCGTGATATTTTGGGGCAGTTCCCAGCTAGTTGGAATATGAACACCCTGTGTACCAAGGACAGTGATTTACAATTGTAAGCAGAGGAATTGTCCTACCTAATCAGTTACTGCCTGTCAGAAAAGCTGGAATAAATATGTCTTCTTGTCCAATTCTGCTGTGAAGTAAAATGCAATGGCTTAAACCCCCCTATCTTTGTCACAGGGCGTGGCTGCAGCCACCTTACCTGATGGGTGATGGCACATTAACCCTTGATAACTCCATCAGACCAAGCTGAGAGAAAAGCAGCAATAACTTGCCAGAATGAGCTGCTGTTCTCCCAGAAGCTCTGGTGTTCCTTAGGTAGGAAAGTTCAGCACCACTGGCTGTGGTGTGAAGCCTCTTGCTTAAATCAGTCTGTATTCCTGGAGTTTGGATAGTGGTAAATATGTGACCAGTTCCTAAAACGTCTCCTGGGACTCATATACCAGGAAGCCTGACTTCTCTGTCAGACAGACTGGCAGAAATGTTAGAATTAGTAGGCACTTGGATGAAACGAAGAGACTGGGGAGGAGTTACTGTGGTATTTGTAGGGAGAAATCACACCTCTCAAATCTATTACAGCTATTTGAAGTGTCACACAACCCTTCACTAAGGCTGACAGAGTGAGAAGGCTTTTAACAAGACCCCTCCCTAGGAGGGAAAGACTCTTCATCAATTACAAACTTGTAATAATAGCAAACAAAGGACAGGAGGAAATACTTGGATTTTACAGAGGAGTGTTTTATGAACACTCAGGAGTGTGGCAGGGAAAGTGATCATGTTTGCTAATAATACTTAATTATTTAGAGCTAAAGCTGACTGCAGAGAGATGCAGAAGGATCTCCCGGTACCAGGGGGATAGTGAGGAAAATGCAGATGAGATTGGATTTAGCCAAATGTAAGGTAAAGCACACAGGAGAAAGGGACCCCAGCCACAAGCACATCCAGTTATCACAGCTACACAGAGTTTACTATGGATCAGCTTCTACAAACATCAGCTTAGTGTTCACTGGAGACCAAAAGGTAGGACTTATCACAGACAAATAACAAACAGCACAGAAAACACTCTCTGTGATTATATAAATCCCTGGGGTAGGGATTCTGTGTGCAGTCCTATTCATCTTTCTCATGAAGGACATAGGGGAAAGCTGTGGAGGAGGAAAACAAGTAAAGGAATTACTGCCCTGAAGGGATATGAGAGAGGGCTTTCAATCACACAAGGCATGGAGAATACAACATCAAAAGTCCTTGTCAGGGACTGAAAGTGGAAGCGGATTCAAGTTGGCCAAAGGGACATTGTGCATGGAATCAGCAAACAAGCTCTGCTAAAAGGCAAGTGATGAAAAGCTAAGGGCACTGCTGCCTTTTTGTGCACAGCTGCAGGATGGAAGGGACTTCCCAGGAGCAGTGTGTGAACCTGGACTGGTTTATAAATCTATCCACATCTTGGTGGGAATCTGCCATTCTGGTAAAGGAGCCTTGGGTTTCAGTACTTACTTTTGATTTACAAAACAAAAACCAGGTAAGGTTATCTACCCTTGTTCTCAGTGCAACAGTTTAAACTCTCAGCTGAGATCCTAGTGGGAAACTTGTCCTGAGAAGTCCTAAAATCTGGTGATGCCACAAACTGAGAAGGGTTGTTCATAGAATAGTAAGTGAAACATCTCTAGTGACCAGTCTCACTATGAAAGTCCAACAAGGCAAGCAGTAGATCTTGGAAGGAGATCTGGCCAGATAGAAGAGTACTTGATGATAAGGGAGAGGCTTTGGGATGTAGTGGGGTGGAAATAGTAATGAAACACAGAACCAGAGGAAAGGGCTGTCTTTCTGCTAGGATTTAAGCTATTTTTGTGCTGCATCACCCACACCAATGTTCACAGCAGCTCAGCTGTGTCCTTGCACACCTCCAAAGTCTGTCACATAGGTACTGTTTTACAGAGATTTTCTAGATTAATGGAGGAGTTTAGCTTTTCCAAAGAAAAACGTACACAATTTCACCACAAATGTCCAAACCCCTGAAATCCAAGGTTGAATGGCCAGGAGCGAGGGGCTTTGTTTCCAGTGAGCAGGTGCTGCAAAGGAAAGACACCCAAATGATGAGCTAAGCTGGAGCACTGGAGCTGCAGCAGGAAGGTGTCCAGTGATTGTTGGAGAACGGCTTGTCTTGGTCGCTGCCCAGGATGATTGCATGTTAAAGCTATTGCTCTTCCCAGATATCCAGCACGCACTGCGAGTCCGTGGCCAAAATCAATTAGGAGCGATCACATCACACCACAGAAGGCAAAGACACTGTCAGTCTTTCATTGAGCAACAGAACTGCTCATGAGCTCACTGAGGATGTAACAGGAACAGCAACGGGTGAAGAGTTCAGGGCAGATTATTTATGCGTCGGGTTTCCTCCCGTTCAGTCTGTTTGCAAATGGACCTTGACTTTCCCCAATACATCCATAACTCACAACTGCTTGGGAACTAATTTTGGTGGCACACCTCATTTGAGAAGGCTCCGTTTCAGCCTTCTGATACCTGAAAAATGGGCTGGTTTTTAATGACTCTTAACTGAGGGGGTTCCAAGGGGGCCTGTATTGTGATGGAGATGTTTTGTGGAAGCAGTGTGGTGGGATGCAGAGGGACCCATCAGCCAAGTGCCATGAGCAGGACCTCTCCACTGCTTTCTTTTGAGCTCAGTGCTTTTGCCCCTGACCTTGGCCCCCACAACCATGTGCAAAGCCCGATGTCACTCCCAAAGTGCCTTGTCATTGATTCCTGTAGGTTTTCATTAGTGCCAGACCTCCTCACTCCTGTCTGTGATATCACAACCGGCTTTCATATAAATGGGTACTGAGGTCACATGTTCAGGCCCCAGGTTTGAAAGCACTGAGGTCAAAACCTGTTTCAGTCAGGAGAAATAGAGCAGAAAGTAATTTGGCCCTACTCAGAGACAAGGGAGAGGAGGGGATGAGCTGGGCAAGAGCCCACATGTGCTTGAGCAGAGAGCTCTGATGTTTCACAGACGTGGGGAGGAATGCTCCAGGAGATGGAAGGCGCAGCCCAGGCTGCAGGAGCTGTTACAGTTCTCACTTCAGAATAAAAGCTCACCACGTGCTCATGCAGAAGCTTTCTCCCAAAGCCTGCCCCAGTTATCCCACAGGATAGCACACGCCTTGGCCCATGTAGCTGGGACCCGCAATGCTGAGAGGTAACACCTGGGACAAACCAAGCCAGAGGCTCCTGGCACAGGCAGTGCTGGCAGCTTCTGCTGGTGCTCCAGGGAAATTACAGAGTAGTCACAGCCACCTTTGCACTTTCCAGTGTGTCACAGCTTGGGGTCATTTTTGGTGATAGTCTGGTTACATTTGAAGAGCTCTAATTATCCCTTCCTGTAATGTGAAAGACCAGCAGACAGTGTGCAGGCTATAGAGAGTTCAGGGTCACCCTGACCCAAGGCCTGAGTCAGACTGCCCAGAAAGTGTCCATCTCCATGGGCAATGGGTTTGTGATTGCCCTGGCCCAGCCCTGGAGGCAAGTAGGGCCTGGAGAGGCAGATGGCCAAACACAGCACACCTGAGACACTTTCTGAGGCAGCCTGGAAGAGCAGGAATGTGGCTGAGGACACCTGCCCTGGCTGCTAACTGGGGAGTTGATTGAGCTGTGTCAGGTCCAGTTCTCCCCAACATCTCTGCTCCACCATCCACTTAGGCAGCTCTTGTTAAAGGGTGAGAGCTGCACTCTGATCCTTGGATCTGGCCTGTCCCCAGGAGCAGAGGGAAGAAATAGCTGTCCCCAGTGACACAGCCATGAGCAACAGTACAGGTGTTACTGGGATGTTCTAGGAAGCTGCAAAATATAGCAGGTATTTATTGTTTGACAGTGCTGGTTTTCCTTCTGTTGATATACAGGTATTGCAGCTTTTCTGCCATCCTGCTTGCAGGGGTCTGCCAGCCAGGGTCTTTAGTCTGGCACAGAATTGTTGGTAACCAAGGGACCGATGTCCTAGTTGGGCACTGGGGTGGTATAATGAGGTGTAACAAAGGACTGGAAATCATAATTTTACTGTGAGCAAAAAAAAAAAAAAAGCTATTTTGGTAGGTTGCACAAGAGCTCAGAGGTGTTTGGTATGGACTAAGATGTCTTGGAGCAGCTGAACCTGACCCCAGAGAAAGTTTGAATGGTGAGACTGAAGCATGCAGGCATGTATGGCTGCTTTAGGGGGTCTGTCTGTGCCTCTTTTAGCCTGTACAGTGAGACAAAGTTGGTGTGTGACTGTGCATGGTGCAGCTTTCCCATGTCCTCTGTGCAGAGGTGCAGAGTTGGCCCAATGTAGGTGATGTATAAGTGCCAAGGAAGTGGAGTAAACACCAGTGAAAGGGTCTGGCTGCTGTGGCAGATGTTAATGACTGCCAGCCACTGGGAGATGGGAATGTTTTCTGAAAGGGAAAGTCTTCAGCAAGATTTAATAGCAAATAAAAGGAGCCCTTGAGAACTCCCAAATCCTGCAGAGCTGTAAGGTCAGGGTGAGAGAAAAGCAAGTTCTTGTATATTAGGGTGACAAATCAGATATAAGGATGTGGAAGAAGTTGCTCATACTGGCAAACCCTTCAAGGGCATGTAGATTGCTCAAGCTCTCTTTAAAAAAAATAAATAAGTTGTGGGGTTTTTGTGTGGATTTTTTTTTTTAAAGCATCCCAGCTGTTTTTGCAGGGAGTTTCTCTGTCAGGAAGTAATGAGATCTTGCTGCCTGATTGATAAAACACGCACAGTCAAGAGGTTTCATCTGTTGTGGTCTTCAGGACATCACTGTGCTCTGTAATATATATATATTTTAAAAAATTACTCTGCTGACTCATGCTCTGCTCTCTGGAAGCTGCAGCCTTCTTGGCAACCCCCTTCCTTCCCACCTTCCACCCCTGGCATTTTTTTTTTTCTTGACAGTTATTTTTCAAATTTTTGGGTTTTTTTAAAATCGAAATACATCCAAAAGAGTAGAGGTTGCTGAAGGCAGTGTTTTGTCTCCTCTAATCCTATTGGGAACAGATGGGAGACTACAGAAAATCATGCCAGCGTGCCTGGAAAAAATGCTCCAATATCTATAGCTGCCCATGTTCTGTTGTACTGCACACACATCTAACCATGTGCAAGGCAGACCTGAAGGTTATTTTCCCAAATTACTCTTGTAAAGTGGCTTGAAAAGAGTTAGGGTGAGAGTTGTGAACGTTTCAAAACTACGTTTATTTCAAAGCTTTCTGGAAAACAATAAAACTTAAAACATTTAATTGCTGTTTTTTCCTAAACAATAGTATTTTGGAGTGGTTTTACCTATTGGACTGATGTTTTTACTTGGGATGTTTAAAAAGATGTAGGCTAATCTGTTTTAAGAGTTGCTAAATCAAGACTTCTGATATTTTTTTGCTTTGAAAGGGTTTTTTTCCCTCTTTCCTGTGGTCTCAGTGCGAGCTAATGTGGAAAGTGCTTTGAGCATCCATGGAACGTGTTTGCTCAGAGGACAGAAGAGTTTCAGAACCAAGTTGTGTTTCCAGTGTCCTCATATCCATCATCTCTTTTCAGCCTGGTCTTCCCTATCTGTTCTAGTCATTGACTGCTGTTTCCAAAACAGCAAATTCCTTGGTGGTCAGGAATTCCTGGTCTGACTTAGTGCCTTTGGGCTCTGTGCTGAGAAGCAGCAGGGTGGGTAAGGGGCAGGAGGCCACACGTGACTCTTAATCCACCAAACATTAATAATGTGACGTTCATTTTTAAAAAGCATCTAAAATCCTGAGAAAACCACAGTAATACCTAACTTACCCTTGTAAGAAGTGTGGCCAGCAGGGCAGGTTGAGGGAGGGGATTCTCCCCCTCTGCTACACTCAGGTGAGACCCCACCTACAGTGCTGCCTCAGGCTCTGGGGCTCCCAACATAAAAGGGACGTGGAGCTGCTGGAGTGAGTCCAGAGGAGGCCAGGGAGATGCTCCAGGTGCTGGAGCCCCTCTGCTCTGGAAACAGGCAGCTCTGGGAGAGCTGGGGGTGTTCACCTGGAGAAGAGAAGGCTCCAGGGAGACTTTGGACCCCTTTCCAGGGCCTAAAGGGGCTCCAAGAGAGCTGAAGAGGGACTTTGGGCAAGGGCCTGGAGTGACAGGACAAGGGGGTATGGCTTCCCACTGCCAGAGGGCAGGGTTGGATTGGATATTGGAAAGGAATTCTTGGCTGTGAGAGTGGTGAGGCCCTGGCACAGGTTGCCCAGAGAAGTTCTTGCCCCATCCCTGGAAGTGTTCAAGACCAGGTTGGACAGGGCTTGGAGCAACCTGGGCTAGTGGAAGGTGTCCCTGCCCATGGCAGGGGGGGAAAACTGGATGATCTTTAAGGTCTCTTCCAACCAAAACCAGTCTATGATTCCATGATTTTACCAGGATTACTTTGCCCTTTTTGGGATTTTTCTTACGCTCCTCACCTAGTTGCTCCTTAGTATCCAATACTTGATGGCAGTTTCAAGCTGATCTCCCCACCTTTACAATTCCTTTTTCGGTTCATTGCTGTTGTCACTGTGATTATTGTTGTTATAACAGCAATTGTTATTTTCATAATCAGAATGACAAACCATCTGGGTATATTTTGGCTTTTGTGATTGTAGTTCAGAAGGCTGAGTTAAAAGCATAACATGTATTGGGAATTGGAGGATGATGATGATATAATCCTATGTTTTCCCCAGGAGTAGCAAGTCAAATGTGAATAAGTGTTGGCTGCTCTCCTACTGTTACTAAGTTTTTCTGTATCTGTTGCATACCTGGCCATACTTTTAAGTTTCCCCTTCTCTTTGCCATCTCAGTAGTGGAACTAGTTGAGATTGAGGAGCTTTTCTTTTAACAGAAAAGTTTGTCCTCAGTGTTGCAGGGAAAGCCATTAAAAATACAAATGCAAATTAGTCATACTTATTTGTGTGATTAGACTGGCTAATCAATGTCTATAAAGCCTGGTGTTGCCAATAAAAGTCCTTCAGACTTTTTTTCCTTCTAATAATGGCTGGAGACTCTGTTAATCCAGTAAAATCTGTTCAACTCAAACTTCTTCTTGCTCACTTGACTCTTGTGGGTTTGTTCTGTTACAAGTGTGAGGAGCCCATGAATTTGGCTGGAAAGAGGAAAGTGATGCTCTCCACAGCATTTTGGGGAGTGAAGTACCAGCCTGTCTATTGATGAGCCTGTTGCAAATGTTCACACCTGCTCTTTGGTGCTGTAATTTGCCTCTGTTCAGTTCTTGAAATTCTCCCTTACTTAGGACCTGAGAATTACAGGATATGGAGGGAGTGGTTGTATTTCTTGTAGGATGCTCAGTGTAGATCAATTTGTCTCTTAGTGCAACTAAAGTAATGAGGGCAGGGTGAGTTTAGAGGGTTTTTGGGGGAAACTTCTTGGAAGTGTTTTGTATTTTTTTTTCTTTTTCTGTAGTAGTTGAGATTTGTGGTGTTATATAGACCTATTTGGCTGTTGTCCCCACCTCCTTCTGCTTGGGTTGTTGACAGAATTCCCATCCTAACAGAAAGAAGGAGAATTGACAAGAAGTGACTGACTGAAGCTGTATCTCCTGCCTTGTCTCAGGGGGGCTTCTTGTGAGAAACTGGGAAGCAAAAGAAAGTGAGCCAGAACTGCAGTTTACCACCTGATGATCTGTAAACTAATCAGCTGTATTTTTCCAGTTAAAAAAGGGTTGGATAGCTGAGATTCTGGCCCTGGATCTCTCGTGTCTAGAGCAGCAACAACCGACCCCCTCCAGCACTGGCTTGCCCGGGAACTTGTTTAGTTTCAGGCTTTTCCAGCCAAGGAGCAGCCATGAGCTTGGGCTCTCTCTGTACCAAACAGGTGGCTGCTTACGCCATTTGTAAGGAAATGGATTTGTGGGACACTGAAATGCACCAAGAGAGAGCAGAAACACCTCTAAACATCTGTCCTCCCTTCAGAGACTGTCCCTTTTCAGGTCTTTACTGGAGACAGAAGCACAGGAGGACTGCAAGATCTCTATCCATTTCCCCAAAATTCAGGTGCACCAAGCCCACATGTTGGGACTCTGATGCTCTGCAGTCACAGCCTCTCGGGAAAGTCCCCACTTTTCCAGGACCTGGAGCACTTGCCATGTGCCTGCTTGCTGGGACGTGAGTGTTTGAGGGCAGACACCATATTGTTTTGTTCTGCTTCGTACAATACTTGGCAAAGAGGAAAGAGAAGGGCGTCTTGGCTCTCTACCAGGTCTCCAAAGTGCTAAAATATTACTAACCTGGTAATAAATCTCAAATTTTTGTTATTGTCTGACACTCCACAGCTTATTTTGGCTCTGGGAATCTGCAAATTTGGACCAAAAAAGTGTAAAAACTTGTCAAAGTGGAGCAAATGAGAGCACCCAGCTCCAGCCTGTTTAGCAAGACACAACTATGAATCACTGCTCCTTGGTGAGAAGAACACAGGATTTCCTGGAACCAAATTCAAGCCCTGATGGAGCTGTTTGATCTTCAATTGATGTTTTGTTTTTGTTTTCTACACAGCAATAACATCATTTTAAGCTATAAATGGACCATTTTCCCTTGCCCTTGAAGTGACATTAACATTAATTAGTTAATAACATGAATTAATTAGTGCCTATGCATAATTAAAGGGGCCATATTTGTTTTATCTACTACGCTCTTTCTAGTCTACATACGTGTTAATAGTCTCTCAATATCCAGTTCTCCTTGTTTCCCCTCAGGATCAGCTCTCCTTAAAGCCTGGTACAACACCTGTGCCTGGGATGTAATGAAATACAACCCTGGAGCTCACCCGGGATGAGATATGCAAAATAATTACTCTTGGATGACAAAGAGGAGCCCTGAGGGCTGTGTTCACAAAAGGATGCCTTGTTTCTCTTGAAGGTTGGATCCCTGCCTGCCCTGCTCCCCACTGTTATCCTGGGCTGGGAATTTCAGAGCTGAGTTTATGGCCTGAAACTTTTGACAACTGCGTTGTCAGATTTGGTGGCCAAATAAATGGTTTGTCCAATTAATTACTGAGATTGCGCTGATGGGGTTGTGGACAGTTCGTGGTGAAAAGTTTATGTGCACATTTTGAGCTGCTAAAAGAGGACATTTCAGATGTCCTCAAATAAAAAAGAACTTATTCTTTGAGGGAGAGTCTCCTGGTAGACAAGCAGGGAAGAAACAAAAGCCAAGCCTGCCCAGGAGTGCCTGTCCTCTTTCTGGGAAGACAGTTTAATGCTTAGCACGGGATCCTTGTTCCTGGCTCTTGCCTCTTCCCTCTGTGGCCTGTGGCCTGTTGACACGTCTCAAGTCAGATGCTATTGTTTGTCCTTTGAATTGAGTTTCAGTACCTGGGAGTAGCAATGAATGAGATGTGCTGCACAGACAAGCGAAGTAACAGCCAGGAATATCTCCCTCTGCCACATCCCTTTACCAGACTTGTAATAGAAAAGAGCAGTGCTGAAGCAGAGTGAATATAAAAACCTACTCCATGTGTTACAGCATCTCTTAGTACCTTACCCAACACGTAAAATTCTTCCCCCCAGACTGGATAGAAACCTGACAAATTCAAGGGAGGAAAAATAATCTGTTGGTTTCCTTTATTGAGATGGTAAAACTGCCTTGGTGGTTCCATATTGCTCTGTGTGTTCTGGGGACAAAGGCTTGTCATTCCTGTGACACTCTTGGCCAGTCTGGGCCACTCCTGGCATGTATCACGTGTGCAGTCTGACCAGGGTGACTGGGCAGCCTAGGAATGTTCAGATATATTTTTAAAAATGTGACTCCATCAGGTTTTCATCAGATCCCTGTTCTTTCTTCACTGTGTGCTTGCCCCCTTAATGTGGGCCTGATTTAATTTCCACCAAAGCCTTCCAAAATTCCTTCCAGCAGGTGGATCCAGGTCAGGATCCTGGCTGTGTCCAGGCAGCATGGGAAAACACTGACTAGGAATGATAAACTGCACATAGATGAGGCTGATTCCCAAAACCTCCATCTGGCTCCTGCTCTGAAGCAAGAGATCTGTAACCTGTTCAAATGCTGTGTAAGACTGCTGGGTGCCCTCACTTAATAGCAGCATGTGGCTGAGATCTTGTGAGTGCCTGCCTGCAGGTGATTCTGGAAAGGATTTCTGGTATTCAAGGGTGATGTGTTGGGTCTTGTTTGTGGTTTTGTGTCAGCCCTTGTCAACTTCTTCCTATAACACAAGAAGAACTATTTACCTTAAATAAGTCCAGGTTGAAAAATATAAATTAAAATTTTCTGAATTAACATATCTTCTTTCTTTCTCCTGCTGTCCCTGCAGTGGAACTACTTGAGGTTCTTTCCTGGCTGCAGCCTCTATTTTCAGACTTATGGAAAAATGTGGATGGTTTTGCTTTGTGATGTGCATTTGGGGTGTATATTTTGGGATTGTTCTCCTTTTCTGTGTTCAGGTGTGATCTGATTCTAGTGCTGTGAGTGATGGGCTAAACCAGAGCTCCCTTCTCCCTTGCTGCCAGTCTCCAAAGGATTTGTTATGCCCGAGTGAACTGCATGTCAGACCAATCCGAGCAGTGCAAACAGGAACAACTCCTTCCTTCCCATAGTATGTCTCCCCTGGTCCTTTATAATCCCAGATCTTTGGAAGCTTTGTTAAATGCAGTGCACACCCCCCACCGGCAGCTGGCCGAGACAAACATCTGGACTGAGCTTGCACAGCTGTCCACGGGGTCTTTTTTGTTGTTGCTTTCTTGGAGTAGGTTTTTTTGGTTTTTTGTATATGCTCTAAGAATTGACAGGCTGAAAGAAGTGAAACGTGGCTGGCTGTCACCGTGGGTGATTTGTGTGGTCCTTGGTGGGACTGCAGGGAGCCCGAGGAGTGAAGTCCTTCCTCCCACTGAAAGATCCAGCCACTGCTCCAGGGCATGCAGCCCTCCAGGGCTGTTTGGGTGGGATTGGTGAGGGGGCTGCACTGGGACAGCGCCTGGTGGGGCTGTACCGGGGAGCACTGAGAGGTTCCTGGGACCAGAGGAAGTCTGGGATAGCGAGGAGGCGGCAAGGCAGCAGTCCAAGCAGCTTTGAGACTCTGCCAACTCCTAGCAATGGAAGTCTTGCTGATAGGTGGCTATCAGCCCATCCTGCCCGGGGTCAGCTTCCCGCAGGCAGGAGTCCTCCTTCCTGCTCATGGCCTCAAGCACACACTGCTCCCAGGAGAGCTGATTGCAGCTTGGCCCTTGAGTTGAGATTACTCCAACATCAGCTGGAGTCATGATCTCATTCCCAAATACTTTTCCACAACCTTGAGATGCTTTTAGCAGGTAAGGGAGAGCTGGCAACTGTCATGATTTGCAAAACAAAAAGACTCCTCTGTCCTGTTTAGCTACTTCCAGTTTGTTTGACTCAGAGTCCCTGTGGGCTTCACAAACCATGTCAGCATCTCTGAGTCTTCATCCTGGCTTTCAACCCACCCTGTGAAATGCTGATGCTGGCTTTGCTACCTGAGTGTGGGATCAGGACAGCCAGAAGGGTCAAGGCACTGAAAGCATCCTGGACAGCTTCCACAGCCCCAGAGGTCCAAAGGCCACTGACTCACCTCTGTGTGTGGGATGGAAGAGCCTTGGAGGGGATTGAAGAGCTGTCTGTCTGGGGTAGATTTTCTGCTCCTGTCTCACAGATCTGTTGGAAGATGTACTGAGTCTCTTGAGCAGAGGTTGTGACCTCTGTCCTCTGTAAAAGGTGTCTGTGTTGCCAGGAGTCAATGTGGACTTGACCTCTGATTGTGAGCCCTTGAATGCAGAAGTCCTGGGAGCTGCACGGCAGATACCAATACCTGTTCTTAGCTGCAGCTTCTTCCTCCTCCCCCTCCCGCCCTCTCTGGTCTAGAGAAACCAGCCTGAGGCCATGAGCCAGCTGTGAATATTAACAGGAGCCCAGCAGCAGGAGGTGCATTCCCTGCTGTGCACAAGGCTGGATGTCAGGAGTGGTTTGGTCCCAGCTACAGGCTCTGCAGTGGTCTATGCATGATGCTTTGTATCAGGTGATACAGTGCTACTGTTTGGCCTGGTGAGAGCACATCCCCTATTCCTCAGCCAAGAGGGCATGGAAAATCACATCCTCACCTATCCCCTGGTGTCTAATGAAAGCTTCCCAGTAGCTCACGTGGGCTGTGAGGAGTTTTACAGGAGCCCCAGGTGACGCTCGGTGCTTTGTGTGTGTCCCTGGTGGGCAGCACTGACCCAGCCAGCTGTGACCCCTCTGCTGTGTGTGAGGGGTGTCTGCTACAGGGACCTGGGGGGGCTGTTCCAGCCTCTGGCTGGGAAGAACCTCTCCTGTTCATCACTGCGGAAAATATGAGCTTTGCTTCCTGAAAGCAATATTTTGCTGCACTCTGGGGAGAGCTGAACGTGAAGGGCTGCTGACAAGTATGAGTGGTGATATTACTGCCCTCCTCCTCCTGTGGCCGTGGGCAGGGCTCGAGTTTGGACAAAAGAAAGGAGGATGGGCCTTATCCTCACGTTTTCTGAACTGGCCCACTGTGAGGCTGGGGAGGAGATGTGGCTGCTCCCCCTTTATCCAACCCAGTTGTCAAACATTATTACCTCAGGTCGCCTTCAAAAGCAACACATCATTCCTGTGGAGCTCACTGGCCTTAGCCAAGCGCAGCTGAAAGTGCCTGAGCTACCACTGGGCTGAGGGTGCATCTGTTCCTAAAATGTTGTCTTAGAGAGCCCCCTTCCAAGTGACTCTGGACCAAGCTAAAGGTATAACCATCTCTGCTGCCTTCCCTGGAGGCACTTGTAACCACAGAGGCACTGGAGACAGGGGACTTCCATTTCCATCCACAGCCACTATTAGGTGAGACCTTGTGCAAGAGCACATGAAGAAGTAGCTCATGAAATCCTTCTTACACTCTTGTTTTAATGTGGACCTGGCCTAATGTGGTATATGTAGGCTTTACCCATGGTTTAGGAACAGCAGGAATTGGGGAGATTGCCCTGAATTTTTCTACTTTACAACAGATGTCCTTGGTAAACCTGCTCAATTTTGCTTCCCCTGTAGAATAAGAGGAAGGATAAATGCTTTCTATTCCTGTAGAGACTGTAAGGGTCCACGCCAGTAGATGCTACTGGCAATGAGAGGCTGTGACAATCAGCTGCTTCATGTGGTGACAGGTCCCTAATTAAAGCAGCTTGTTCCACCCTGACCCGAGTGGAAGCAGGAATGACATTGACCTGGGAAGCAGGGTATGACTGGCTGCCACACTTGAGGGCCTTTGGACTTGGTGTGAGGTGCATCTGACAAAATTCACACAAGGAATGGGCTTGACAGCTCCTAGAAAGCTCTTAAAATGAGGAGGTAAAACAGGGACAAACAACCTTTGTGGGTGAGGGAGGTTAGATTAAAACCGACCACTTAGTTCAGCCACTGGTTCAACATGAGTCTGACACAGGGCTCTTTGAGCATCTTATAAAGTCCAGGTACTTTCTTCTTCCCAACCTTTGATTCTTAGTTCTGATGAGAGAGTCACCAAGAATTCCAGTGTGAATCAATAAGCTGTTAACATCCATTTCATAGTGACTTGTTGGGCTTCATGGAGTTTGGACATGCACATGGAAGTGCCATGAGAATCACAAGACCCAAGGCTGAAAATGCTCTGTCACAGAACAGTGTTTCTATTGTGAGTGCAACCACAACACAACAAGAAACTCATCTCCTGATGATTAGCTGTGTGGGTGTTCTTGTTTTTAAACAGATTTCCATATGCAAGAGATGTGGGCAGTTCCCACTTCATTTATCTTTGCTATTGAGTTCATGTACAAACAATGCAAATTCCAGATATGTTATTTCATGGTGATAAAGTGAATGGGATCCCGAAGTACAGAGCTCCTTAAAGCAAGGTTAAGTGACCCTAAAGTTTTGAGGGGCACATTCTGAACTGATGCAAACTGAAGTTAATGTGATTGCTCCTGACTCTGGCTGTCTGTATGTTGATTTAACCATGGCAATTTCAACAGAGCGCTGCCTGTTTCTAGAGTATCTTGTTGTTCCCTCTTTTTCATTCAGATTCCTTAAAGAAAGTAAATCTCCTGTATATCTAGAGGAGAACAATGAAGAATACCTCTGGTTTCTGGAGAGAGAATATGTTATGACATCATTTAATGTATCAGGTGGTGGGTGGAATATACAACAAAAAGCAAAAGAGATGGAGGACAGGCTGTGAATTATGATCTTTGTGTCTAATGATCTCATTCAGTCTTGTGAGATGTTCCAGGGCATGTCTGGGTGAGGGAAGTTGGAAGAAGTGATATAGCAACTCCTGCCTTGCCAACACACCTTGAGATAGTGGTGGCTGATAGTGTTTGCTCTATTTTTGCCTTTTGGGAGCCAAGCTGACAACAGTAGGTTCCCCTATCAAGGATGCTGGAAGCTTTCCACAGGGCACATGGACCTACAGTCAGGATTTTCAGTGCTCTTTGCAAAACTAACGGATTTTATAGGAGGGAAACCATATAAGGTCTCCTTTTCTGCCATGCTTTTCAAACACTTGGGTAAGACATCTGAAGGGAAAAGTTTTATCATGAATTACTGTTCTTGGCTGATTCTCATGTTCTGTTTCCAGCATGTAGCTCTTGCTTTGTGTGTTTTCTCCTGTATCTGTGCTATGCAGCTGACATTATCTGAGATTAAATGAGAGAATAAAAGGAAAAACTTAGTCGGCTGAGAAGGAAATCGTGTGTCTCCCCCTCAGTGCCAGGCAGGTCCTAGAGAGCTTTTGGATTAAGTTATTTCATGATCCTCAAGGCTGAAACTGGCTTCCAGCAATACCCACTCTTACTGTTACTCCAGTGATGACTAATTTAGGGGTGGATGTAGTGGGGAAAATTGGCTGAAGAGCTGCTCCAGAACACCTCAGGTGTTCACTCTGTGGGTATAGGAGTCGCCAGCATGGCCCAAAGGCAAAAAGCATCTCTCCAGTTATGTATTCTCTTCTCTGGCAGCTTTCTCTGAAACAGGAGAAACCTGGATTAGATCACTGATTTAAAGGTGTCTCTTCCAAAGCAATGTGGAAAGGCAGAGGGGTATGTGGGGGAGGAAAGGAAGGTCCTGGTTGTGCTGAACCTGAAGGGGAAACCCAAAGCTTCAGGGTGCCAAATTTCATGTCAGAAAAGGCTGCTGGCAGGAGGTCTGCTTTCCCCAGAGGAGATTCCCTGCCCCTCTCTGAATATGGAGGCTGCTCCTCTGGCTCTTTCTGCCAACTTCTCCATCCCATCTAATTTTATACATCAGCCCTCTGCATATCCAGCCCTGGCTCTGATGACTCTGCTGCTCATATCACTCCTGGAAAGGATTAATTCTTACTGTCTTCATTCTTTTTACAGCATTGGTGCCCAAGGCAGGACAATTTCAAATAGGCTGAGAGGGAGCAGAGCTTGCAACTAGGCCTGCCCTGAACTGAACAGTTCGGGTGTCCAGCTGCCCTGCCTGGTAGTTCAGCTGAACAGTGAAGAGGGTTACAAGGGCAGCAAGGAGAAGTGAAGTAGTTCCCTGCCACTTCAGAGCCAGATATAGTACAGAGTGAAAGGACTGGTTCTCAAGGCCTTTGGAGTAATAAGGGGGACCTCCACTGACTGGATGCAGCTCTCCTTGCATTCAGGCAACAGCCACAAGTCATGGGCAGAACAGATCTTTCCTCCCTAGCAAAGGCTTAAGAGAAACAAAATGCAAGAGTGAGAGACTTAAGGCTCTTTTCCTTCTTTCAAAACTAAAACTAAGCCAAGTGATGCATATTTTCCACTGTATTTTTTTAAATGGATCTTTTTCTCATAGCTCCGTTTCCTGAAATTATTCCATTCTTGAAGGTCATCCTCAGGCTGCAGATCCTCGTGGTATCACTCTTCCAGCAGCCTCCCTGGCCCTGTGGGCCTGCATCTGAAATTTGTGAGGGGAACTAAGCAGCAGTGATAGCTTGTCCCTGTGCCAAGCTGTGCTTTCCTTGTTGCTGCCAGTATCTCCAGATATCCCCTTCTGTGCTTTGGGGCTTGCAGGCCAGCATGTTGCTTCTGATTGTCAACTGAAGATGGAAATTTGCCCTCATGTTTCAGGGTTCAGAAGTTCATCCTGAGAGACCATAACTGTATTTGATACCTCAGGCTCTGTGGAGCACCTGGCATTCTCACCCTGACTGGAGACTCGGGTAACTTTAGCCACTGTATAGTTTCTGTCACTTATTTGAGAGGCTTGAGGTGCCCTTTGCAAGTGCCAACCTCCACTCAGAGCACCAGAAATTGGTGTGACAGCCTTAGAGAACTGTAGGCTAAATTAGTCCTTCACTGTACAGAGGAGCTGAATGGTTCCTTTGTACTCAGATGACTGGTTAACTCTATTCTAGGTTCACTTTTATTTCTTACTGACCCTCTTCTCCCCATTATTCTCCCTTGCTCTCCAAATGAGTCCAAAACAAAGGCTAACACCAGGAACTGCAGCAGGGGTGAGAGCTGAGAGCCTGGGTCTGGCTGTCATGGGAGAAATCAATTGGCCTTTGTACTCAGGAGATAAATAGCACAGGGGGATAAGGCTTTGTAGCTGAAGATTGTTAAGTTCACAAATGTTATCCGCTTTGAGAAAAGCAAATATTTGATCAATCACACTGGATGGAAACTTGGGGGGGGTATGTACACAGTCTTGAATTTGTGCTGTCATTGTTCAGATGTGGTCAAGGCTGTCTCTGGCTTGAACGGGTGTGTGAAGGGCCCAGTGTGCAGGATGTGAACCTCCTCTGATAGAGAAGGGGTAAGAAGTTCAGCATCAAAAAAGGCAAACAATCCCCACTTTCCCCAAAGGAGGAGTCTTTAGCTTCTACTTCCTCAGAGAGCTTCTGGAGGTAGTTAGATATCAGTGTGTATGTGTATCAGGGAGAGGAGGTGGGAAGAAAGGGAAGTTCACGGGGTAAATCCTGCTTGCTGCAACACTTCCATGGGCTGGGAAGCACTTGTGGTCAATCCCAAGGACAGCTTGCAGTGGGAGAAGGATTTTGAAAGATGCACAGAATTGCAAAGCAAGGGAATTTTTTGTTTTGTTTTTGTTCCATGTTTTTGCTGCCAGAAAACAAGATGAGACTCCTCCTTGCACTTTATTTCCTAAAGTCATTTCTGTAATGTTTACTTTATTAGAAAGGAAACATGAAAATTTTCAGGAAGGGAATAAAAGCTCAGCCTAATCATCATTGTTTACCAAATGTGGGGACATCTCCAAGTGGCTCAGAGCAAAGAGTCATTTTTCCCAGCATCCTTTCTCCACAAGTGACCAGTGTTGGGTGCAGTGGGGAAGCATCCAAGGACTTACCCACGCAACATCAGCCAGCTCAGCCTGGGAATCCCCAAAGCCCAAAGGCTGTGTCTACATTTTTGGTCCAGTCTACTCTCTTGTGTGTTCTGAGATGACTACCAGGCTCCAAAATTTAGTGTGTTCCTTTTCTACTTAACAGCATTTTACATTCCAAAAATTCTTTCAATGGCCTCCTTTTATGAGGCTAAACATACTTAGACATTAATGACACTGAAATGAGTTCATTGTCAGTTTATTTTCTCTGCAAGTTACTAGCAAGAAATGCACACTTTTGTTATTGCACTGGATCTTAGAGGGCAGATCACTCGTGGTTTTAAATCAGAGTGTTTCCATTCAGAATGATGAGTTGTTCCTTGCTTTTGTCAGCAAACCAGCCGAGAACTGGCTCATACAAATAACCAACAAACCCACACATGTGGGTGTAAACCCAGACAGAATAAAAATAGCCTCTTGCACCTCTTGGTGTGTGATTTCCCTGCCCTCCTTCAGCCCCTGGTGAGAACCAAAATTTGACCAAATACTGTCTTGCCTACCACAAAGAGACGCCCTCTGAGCCACAGTAATTCTGGAGTCTGCAAATATGTCAGAGAAATAGCGAGAAGAACAAAGTTAGGGTAGGGTTGGTAAGACCTCCAGTGTCCACAGAGGGTCTTAAATTCAAGGTGCATTCTGCAGAGGGGTGGAAGCAGTGTCAGGGAATCGTAGTCATCTTCCTTCTGTGAAGCTGAAGTGGGAGTCCAGGAAGCCTCTCTGAAGTGTGGAGATAAAGCACATCCAGGGAATACTGCAGCAAGGGAATATTGCAACACGTGTCTGGGGCATAGGCCTGCACTGCTTGAGATGGATGTGAGAAACTCCTCTGTCTCTCATTCTTGCAGTAGGGTGAAAGTGGCTCCTGAGCTGATTCCAACCGGGCAAACAGATGTGCTTTGGACCCCATTGCTTCTTCAGGACTGTGCATATGTGTCCCCAAGACATGTAGATGTATTTGAGGTGGTTTTCCACCAGGTGTTTTCATTGACATGTTCTCCATGCCAGGTCTCTTCAGTGCCAGATCTCACCCTGACTGGTTGACCCAGGTTATCCCAAATCCAGTGAGAACCTGCTATCACTCCCTATGGAAACACACCGCCCCAGGCAGCAGCTTCACATTTCAGACTCTGCTCCACAGCACATGAACTGCTGTCCCCAGGAGAGCTTGATGTACCAGATATCTGCTCATGGATAATGGCAGGCAAGGTTTCTTCTCCAACACCTGCAATAAGCCTGATTTCAAAGGTGTTTGCCTGCCAAATGGGAACTCTCTCCTACTGAAAAGCAGTGCCAGACTAAATCTCTCCAGTCTGAGGTCTAAGCAAAAAAAACAAAAAAAGGTTTTGTCTTTTAGCTCACACATCAGACTGATATATTTCATAGTGCCTGCTATAGGACACCAAAGGGTTAAACTGTTGATTTGGCTAAAACCTCTCCAGGAAAAATGCAATAAATTTAATTCTGCTGTCTCTGGACTCTGTGATGGGTCCAATGGCAGGAGGTATCAGGCTGTGCAGCCATTCTGTGTTCAGCCAGACTGATGGCTGCCTTACTTTGTGAATTATTTGAATTAAGTACAAACATGTGCAGTGCATTTTCTTACATCTTATTCTAACATTTGTATGATTTTCTTTTAATAGGCTTCCCCCTTTTCTTCCCCCTCCTGCCATCCTAGGAATCTGCTGCTCTTCTCTTTCTGGCACAGCTATGCTTTTTAGAACTGCAAAGCTCTTTCTCTGTATCATCAAGGTCTTCTGCAGGCCCCCAGGTCTGCTCCTGCTTCATCTCTTACCCTGCAGCAGGCAGAGGCAAGAGTTTTCTCATAAAACGAGTGGGATTCAGACTGGAAGATGCTCCATTTCTTTGAATTCCTGTCCCTTTGCAATTCCCAGAGCAGAGGCCAGCAGGATGAGAAGTTTGCTCTCTGACAGTGTCACCAGCTCATGCAACTTGTCGTGCTTGAGGAGCTGGAGATAAACTGCAGAGGGGAAAAAAGTTAATCCCCTAGCTACCCTAACTGTGGATTTAAATCCTAAAAATCTCACTCTACTGCCTGACAAACTGAGATCAAAAGACTCCAAGTGTTAGTGTTTGGTAAGACACATGCCTCCTCTCCCAGGTTTCGCTTCAGGATTACTTGAAGTGCTCTTGCAGCTGCCAAAGGAGAGGAGAGGGAAGCAGCAAGTCCTGGTGTTGTGCTTCAGGTGTGTGACCATCTCCTGAGCCAAGCTGTGAACCTGGGGAACAGAGAGGGCTGTTCTCTAAATGGAAAGAATTTGTGTTAGTGGTTGAGTGGCTGAGGAGAGATTTCTTCCTTAACTCTAAGTATGGATTTATGTGAACTGAACCACCAAGATTGTCAGTTAAGATACTTGTTCATCTGTTTCTCTGCTCTCTTGTACCCCAAAAATCTTACGGTGGTGAACATAAGATGAAGGGGCCAGTACTGTTGGGGATGGAGGTGCCTGTTCAGAGCATAAAACCCACTTGAGCAGAGCAGGGGAGGCTTGGAGAAGAGCTTACTGGGAGGGTGGTGAGGCCCTGGCACAGGTTGCCCAGAGAAGCTGTGGCTGCCCCATCCCTGGAAGTGTTCAAGGCCAGGTTGGACGGGGCTCAGAGCAACTTGGGCTAGTGGAAGGTGTGGCGGGGGGGGTTGGAACGAGATGGTCTTTAAGGTCCCTTCTAACCCAAACCATCCCGTGATTCCATGATTCTATGATCCAGGCAAGCATGTACCAGCATCCGTGTGTGGATAGGGACAGGGGCTACTGCTTGCCTTTGTTTTATTTATTTTTTTTATTTGAATTTTTAATTCAAATAAACATTGTAGTCCTAGTCTTTGATGGGCTGAAGGACACGGGAGCCTCTTTTTCCCAGACACTTTTTCTGGGAATCTATGCTCTCTACCCAGAGCACAGAATAAACAAACTAGAAATTTTGGGTTTTAAAATCAAAATAAATAACTATTGTTCTGCCCTCTCAACTGCCTCCTTCCCTTCCCACCATCTCCCCAGCTGCCTTTCTTCAAAGAGAGCATCCCCTGGGAATTCCTCTGTCCCAGATGTGCTGGCAGTCCTGAGATAACTCATCTCCTGCTGAGGTGCAAGGGCAGTGCTTGCTGTGTCTTTTCCTCCATGTCCAGGGCTTTAGAAAACAGTCCCAAATCAGCAAAATGCTGGTTTATGGCTTCCAGGGCCTCTGCAGCCCACAAATAACCACTGTGGTGGTCTGAGATGGGACTGCAGCCTGGTTTAGATCTGCTGGCTTCTAGTGCAGGTGGATGATTCTCCTCTTGAGTCTCAGGAGAGTTTGTGGACTTTAAAACCCCAATGTTAGAAGGAATGCAGTCACCAGCGCTGGGATCTGGGTTGAAGCAACTCACAGGGGTTACAAGGTCACTTGTAGAGTTGATGCTTTGAACTGGTCCATTCCTGAGTGTTACCAGCACCTGAGCCAAAGAGAGGGAGTTGATACTAACTTAGGGATCAGATGCCATCAGGATAATGGGTTTAGCTGTTGGTGTGCTGTATGGAGGCAAACAAGCTCTTTGGGTGCCACTGGGGAATACTGGATGTTGAACTCCTCTATTTTACATTTAAATAGGATCCTATGAGCTTACCCTGCAAAAGCTTTGTCTTTTCAGAGTATCACATCAGTAGCTATTTTTATAGTGCCTGGTATAGCAGATCTCTTTCCAGACCTGGGAGACTTGGGCAGGATTTGTATTCTTGAACTGTTGTGACCAGTGCTTAAAATGGGAGGAGCAGCAAATGTGGGTGTCTGGAGTGGCAGGGAGGGGGAGAAATCCATTTGTCAGAAGAAAAAACTGTCCCAAAACCACTCCACCTCACCTTCTTGGAGAGGAGGAAGAGGTGACAGGGTCCTTAGAGTCCCAGGAAATGCTAGTATGGGGTGTGGATGTGATCGTAAATTGATATGTAAGGGGGTGACAGCTTTTTACCAAACATTTCAATTATAAAAAAGAACTCCCATAGGGCCCTTAGCTGACCATAATCACTTGAGGCAATTTTGGGGGTGTTGCTTCGTGTGGGTCTTCCCTAATTCATTGTAGTGCAGCTCAGATCCCCTTGGCTCTTGCTGGGTACCAAAGGCATCCATCGGACTTTGGTGGCTGATTAAACACGTTGGTAAAGCGAAGGCACAGGGCAGCAACTGGAACAATTTGCTGGAAGCGTGTGCCAATGGCAGTCTAATTACAGCTGCTAACGAGCTTCATCCCACAGGCTGCCTGATAGGTGGAGACAGGGCATCCTCACTGAGACCCTTCTATCCAGAATAAAACAATCAGTGGAGTGTGTCCTGGCCTGTGGGCTGTGGCCACGGGCTGTGGGAGAGGAACCAGCAGCTGGGAAATAGGTGCTTGTCTCCCTAATTGCCACAACACCACAGGTCCCCAAGGCTGTGGGCATGAGTGGCTGGAAGGAGCCATTAGTTTCTCCCCCACTTCCCATCCCTCAGGTGTCCCCAGGCACTGTAAGCAAGGCCAGCAAGCATGGCTCTGAATCCCTGCATGGCTCTGGGAATTTGCAGTGAGTAAATGGGATGGTGCTCCTGCCTCATCCTGGAAAGACTGAACTGCTGCCAGCAACTGTTGGTAGTTTGGCTTTTCTTGAAAGTGTAAAGAGCTGTGAGAGGCTTCAAGGACAAGGAGGGCAATGGGATGATAAGGCAGATGATCCCAAAATAAAGTAGAAAAATGCTGGGAATACCCAAGTAAAAGTACCACTGTTTGGATCCCTCCTGAAGCTCTGCAGGAGCCCAGGGAGATGTTCACGTTCCCATAGTGTGAGGAATGGTGCTTGAGCCCTTATCCCAGCTGTGGCTTTGTGCTGTGTCTCTGGAAGAGGCACCACAGCATCTCCTCTGAGGCATCTGGGAATCAGGGGCTTTTTCTCTTCTCATAAAGCCCTCTTTTTTTGCCCCAAGATAATAATGAGTTCTGATCCCTGAACTCCTTTCCACATGGAGACTCTTTCCATAACCACAAGCAGATTGGTGAGATTTGCATGGGTTTATTAAAACCAAAACAAAAACGTAAAAAGGAGAGACTCAGGCTCCTGCTAGGTGGAAATCAACCAATAAATTAATCTTGTGCTTAAAAGTCCAGGGAGGAAAACTCCATAGGCAAGCTTGGAGAGCGAGCATAGGAAAATATGAAAGTATTTGTTAATATGTAACCAAAGTCATCCTTGATGCAACTTAAGCTTGTTACTACTTCTACTATCCACAACAACCACTGGGAAAAGATGTATCCGTTCCTCTGTCCTGAATGTATTTGAAGGTCATAATCATCCATCTTCTAGACTAAACAACCTTCATTCTTTCACTCTTTCCTCATAAATCGTGTCTTCTCACTCTTCTCGCTGTTCCCTTTTGGGCTCTCTCCATTTAATTCCCATCTCAGTGCCTGGGACGGGTCAGCACGTTCCCGGCTTCCTCTTTGATGTGAAGTGGCAGCCTGTGGAGCTGCGGGTGAAAGTGAAGCTCTGGGGTTACCCGAGGCGAGTGTGGGGACAGCGGGATGTAAATCTGCCTCTTGGAAAATGAAAGTATCAGGGAAGGGCGTGCGAGCCATTGCTCCCACATTATTCCTGTGCTGACCAGCGCTGGGTCTGGGTGTGCTGGTTGCTGATACAGAGAGCAGAGCTCCCAGGAAGGAGGTGCTATCTGAATGCCAGCCTGAGAGAAGTGTGTCCCATAGCAATACAAACTGGCCTTTGGTCACATAATATGTGCTGACATTCCTCTTACCAACACACTGTTCCTGCCTCATAACACCTTGCACCCACCATGTGTATTCTTTTGAGATTAACCTGGTTTATTGCACGACTGATAAAATCATAGCACTGTTTTTTCCAGCTCCTGGTATTTAGTGGCATGTTCCTTTTTCCTTCCCCCTCCTTATTTGTCCATTTTTATCTGGGAGGTAAGTATCTGTTAAAGAAAGACTTGTTGTTTCACTGGTTCATGGTTCTAAACCCTGGATCACACAGGCACTTGAACGTGGGCTCAATTGCTGCACTTGCACATAGAGACCAGGCTTGCCTGTGCATGAGAAAACAGCATGATCCAGAGATGCTGGGGGATACCAGGCACTGAGACATTTGCCTGACGCTGATTTGCATCTGTATTAACTGTGCCAGGAGCTGCGCAGTGGTGGAAAATGCCACCATGGGCAGTTGTCCCACTGTCTTTGCTCTGGGAGCAGCTGCCCTGGGGCAGCTCTGTGACACCAACAGCTCTTGCCTCTTGCAGCATAAGGTGTGCTTTAAGGAAAAAAGTACCAAGATAAAGAGTAAGCCCTTTTCCCCATTGCTGGGTTAATAGTTTAGGTTACTCTTCTAGAAACATCAATTTTTAAATGTTCTCTTGTTTCTGCTTATGATGAGAAGGATGAAGAATAGAAGGGGGGATGGTTTTGGTGACCTTTTGTTTTTTATTTTTGCACTTAGCGCTGGTTCAGCGGAGACTGAAAAAACACCATTTTAGATCAGGGAACACCTCCCTGCCTCTGGGAGTTGGGTATAACAGCCCCCCTCGGCACTGTCAACCCCATTAAAAGATGAGACAGTGGCCAGATTTGTGTTCCCCAAACATAGACAGTCATACTCACACACATGCTCACACATTCAGGGCTTGGTTCATTTGTCCACCCACTTTCTGGGCAGGGCAGTGGCCAAGCAGCTGCTCCCAAGGGCAGCCCTGCACCCCAGGGGAGCACTCAGGGTGGGTGTCCGGGTCCTGCCCCCATTCACCAGCCCCACACAGCACCTCAGTTTGGCAGAGCACCAGCAAACAGCACCCTCGGCCCATGGGACACACAGCATTTTATCCCAGGCTTTTCCCACTGCAGCATCCTCCACGTGTGGCCAAAGCCCAGCTTTTGTGCCCAGGGTGGCCAGACCCTGTTTATAATTGACTCTCCTTGTAAATAATCAAGGAAAAGTGCCAATAGGACTTGTTTATTCTCTGTGGATATCCCTACCTGGCTGTTATGCAAAGTCCCCAAGAGAAAACGGAGGAGAAATAGGCTGTATTTGGGACTGCTGGAATAAAAGCAGGATGGCCACAAAGTGTGTGGAGCCAAATGCTTTGCATAGTTGTGCTGTCAGCAAACACAGGGAGCCAGAGCAGGGAACCAGACGCTAGCACAGCTTCTTTCTTAGCTCCCATTTGCCTTTGCATTTGTTATCTTGGACATAAAGAGGTCTGCAAGCCAGGGATTTGGGCAGTTAACCTCAAATAAACCCTAAAAGACCTACTTCAGTGAACTGTAACAGAGTCTGTTGAACTTAATGGAGCTGGGCTTGCTCTCACCGAGCTGAGAACTCTGAAAGCTTACTGTTTCCTGGAAGCCAATGGCATTTGGGGGCATCTTTTACTTTGTGTGCAATTTTGATTACTGCTATTTCACCCTGGCTTTATGTCTGGCCCCTCTGAGTGACCAGGTGTGTGTATGTGTGTGTGAGAGAACGGCCAGCAGTTAAATGATGCACCACTGTAAAGATGTTTGGTTTCGCTGGGAAATATCCTTTACACTCAGACAGAGAGCAAATATTTGACACTGAGCTAGAAAATCAGGGATGCTGTTTGACAGAGCAGATCGCTGCAGAGAGGGGTGTTGTGACTCACCAGCAGATCATTTTATGGCCTCATCCAGCCCCATTGCTTAAAAATACTGTTTGGAATCCAAGTATCGTGCAGGCAGTCGGGTTTGTTTCTTTAAACGAAACCAAATCATGCTTTATAAGGTCATCAAGCTCCCAGAGAGCAACTTGGTGAGATGAAATGAAACTGTTTGGAGGAGCCACCAGCAGCTGACACTGTCCACAGGGAGAGCTGGTGCAGGAGCTCTGCTCTCACAGGTTGGGAATTCACTGGTGGGTAAAAGAGGCTCATAGGGATCAGAAGTGCTGGTCTCACTCCTGGCAGACAGGGTGGCAGGGATCATTTCCAGCTCTAATGCTGATTTCTTGAGGACTTTTGGATGTTAAGGTATAGACTGGAAAATGGACTGTTGGAAAGGGAGATAGGAATTGAGTTTAAATATAGGCTTTGACCAAGCAAAAGTTGTCCAAATGGGTCTGTTCTCCTGCTCTATGTAATCACCAGCAATTGAGAGATCATTGAAATAAAACACAAATCCAGCAATTTGAAAGCTCTGGAAGATAAAAGGCTGACTGCATCTGCTGCATCTCCTGAAAGCACCAAGCTGTTTGATACAGCTTCCAGGACTTGTGATGTGACCTGACCGAGAGCAGCAAAGCAGAAACAAAGCATCCCCTACTTTGAGTTGCCTCTGGACAAAGACTGAAGTGGTCCCATCTCCTATTGGAAAAGATTTGCCAGAGGCAGACAGAAATAGAAAGAATTAAACTCCTTTTGAAACCCTGTTTTTAGTAGGATCAAGTCCCCCCATTTGGGAATTCAGAAGCCCATGTCCCATTCTCCGGTTGTCCTTGATGTCAAGCAAGATTTCTTACTATTTTTCCTTATAAAGATGAAACTCTGTATGTTTACAGCTCTCCTGGTGACTTAAATAAGCCTGACTGACATCTCTGTAGGATCACAGTGGAATCTGGCATATCTCAGCTCTAGTCTGGGGTGTTGTTCTGCTTTGCACTCCTCAACACACATAATCTATTCTGAGCCCTGCTGGCTTTGTGCTAACCCTGACTTGTTATTGCTTGGTGCACAGGGAAGGAAGAGGTGCTGGTGGCTGTTCTTATTGGGGAAGTCTGAGAGCTCTGATTTAACCAGGACAGAGCACACAGGCCAGAGTGGTTTCTCCTTCCCTCCCAGCCAGGGAGAGGGCAGGATGTTTATGTGCTCCTCAGCTAAAGGTATCCACAGCCTGCAAGTCTCTTACTCAGTTTTGCCTGGTAGTTGGGATTTCTCATTGGCATGTCCGGTATCAGTGGATCCAGCTGAAACCTGATGTCCCTAAACAAACCCTGCCTTCAAAGCCCAACTTACAACATCCTCTGCGAGGTTTTTGGCTTGGCAGAAAGAGCTTCTTTCAAACATTCCCTTGTCAGCCGGGGAATGGGGAACATCACTTGGGTGCACGTTCACAGCCCCCAGTGCTGCCCGGGGGCCAAGCAGAGAGGGGATTTATGAGATGTGGAGAGCAGAGCCCAGAGGAAAATATTGGTAATCGGAGAAGTGGCCTCGAGGAGCCAGTTGGGCTGTTTATCTCCCCCTCAGCCTCCCCTGGGAAGGCAGCTGTACCATGTCACCTCTGACGCACAAATCCCTGCCCAGCCTCATTCATAAAATCCCACAAGAGCCTGTGTTTGTGAAGGGAGCCCTGCCCAGGTCAGACTGGGATTCAGCAGGCTGGCTTATCGGGGAGGCTGCAGCCAGGGCGGGAGCACAGGGAGCTCCTTCATCCCTCCGTGCCGGATTCGGGCAGCTCAGCCGGGTTGCCTTTGCCTCCTCTCGCAGTGTGTGCGGGATTTGGCAGCAGCAGGGTCAGACCTGCCATAAATGCTGCCTGCAGGAGGCAAGCACCGGTGGGTAGGACAGAATTCCCCACTCCCCACATCTTGAGGAAGGAAGGAGCAAGGCAAAGGTGTTGGAAGCTGCTTGCTCTGCACCAGCTCTCTGTGAGATGGAGGAGGGAGAGCTGAGCAGATATTTCTTTGGTGTGGTGCTTTTGGAATGCCATCACACAGGGGCCTGGGGGTCATTCCTGCCCTGCAGGAGCAGCACAGCTGCAGCTCAGACCCTGTGTAAATCGGTGTGTCCCACTGTGTGGGTGCTCGGTTCAGACTGGAAGTGTGGTCACCACCTGCGTGCTGTGTTACCTGGATTAGCCATTTACAGCCAGTCGCTCTTTTATGGATTCTATGTCTGGTTTTCCAACATAATTCTTCCTTTCCCTGTCTCAGACTCTGTTGAGTCTGGCCTCTCGCTCTCTGTAATTGAAATATAAGCATTGCTGTGCATCAGACAGACCCGGGCTTTCTTTCTGGGTTTCTTCCTTCTTTTTTTTTTTTTTTCTAATTTCTTTCATGGTAACCCATGGGATTATGGCTGTAACTTTAAATACCTTCCAGCACCACCAGCTGAAATGAGGTTGGGGAACAGGGAGAATTAAAATATGCTTCAAAGGAGTACACAGGAGGAATACAAATAGGAACAGATAGCTTGAATTTAATCTTTTATAGGCTATTTCATAGAGAATAATGTCAGCTCAGGTGGGGCTAGTGCCTGTAAGGGTAGAAGGGTCTGCTACCTCCTCTTCTTCCCGAAATCTTTTATGGATAGGCTGCTGTGCTCCAGGGTGGGCAAATATGGGTTTTTTTCAGCTTTCCCATCAAACTGTGTTGCCTGAACACCCACCTCTGTCTGGCAAGGAATCCTTCTTTCCTCTCAGTGCAGGCTTGTGGTCCTAAAGAAGACTAAAACTAAATAAAAGCCTCAGCTGAAATTATTATACCCACTGATGTTCTCCAGCTGAGCAAGGGGCTGACCTGTGCAGTGCAAAGCAAGCAAAAAGCACATGCAGCCTGTGAAAACATCACATCTGCCTTTTCCTGAGGTGGAAAATCATTCAAAAAAAGCTCTAATGAGTGCTGTAAGTTCAAAGTGGAAAGCTAATAGCGAGGAAAATGTGTATTTGCTTCCGTCCCCTTGTTTACTGGAGACTTATATCCGAGAGTGGGAGCAAATGCCCTTCGCTCCTCACTGTAATATATCATGGACCAGCCCAGGCAACAGGTCACTGGCTCTTGGAGGGAGCCACTGCCCTGCCTCGGGATGGAATCAGTTCTGCACCTTCAAAAGACACAAATCATCCCAAGACAGTCGGGGACGGAAGAAACTGTACAAACACAGTGTTTGGGGCCAGGTCTGAGACACCTGGACTCGGCAGAGCTGCAGTGATTTATGTGAGGAACCCCAGGGCATGGACCCTTCCACTTGTGCATCGGCAGGAGAGTTGATCTCACCCAGGAGGGCTTGACAAAGCCATTGGGAGAGGGCTGTGCCCTGAGCCACGTCCGTCTTCACTGCAGGATAGGAAGGAATGGGATGGGGTGGGATGGCTCTCTGGGAACCCTGTCACTTGAAGGTTTGGGTATCCTCACACCCTGCTGCTGCTCACCAACCTTTGGAGCTACAAGAGCACCTCGAGGGTGTGCCTGCCATGAGTGATTGTGCTCTGTTGGCCTGGGGGATGCAGGCTGACATCCCACTGAACCAGGAAGGTGTTGGAGAAAGGAATCCAAGTGAAAAATAGTGTTTGGTGCACTTTGAGCAAGAAGATAAACTGCTTCAATCAGATGTGTTTACAACTTAGACATCCATGCTGATCTCTTCCTTACCCACAACTATCTGCTCCCCGCATGTAAAACCCCCTTTCCGTGCAAGATGGAAAGATTAAATGGATGTATTATGTCCCTTTTGTGTATTTGGAGCGGATTGCCCTGCAGGACTCGTTCTCAGAGTTGTAGCTTAACGAGGGAAAACCCAATGTTGAAATGTTCAGGGCATCAGGATTGCGGCCATCCCTCTCCAGCTTGCTCATCTTCATTTTCCCTTCCTTGAAGGCTACCCTTTTATCCAGTGCAATTAGTCTCCAATGTAAAAGAAATGGAAAAAATGAAGAATAGCATCTCAAAAAAAGAAGCTGCAAACACAGGAATGAAAAGCTGGGTGGAGTGGACCACTCACCCCCTCTGGATGATCCTTCCTCAGTGTTGAGAAATGTGTTTATTTTTACCTAGAAACTACCAGCCTTCCTAGATTTAAGCCTCAAGCTCTCTCCTCTGAAGTCAATGGCTGTACTTGCGTGAATCATTAAAAAAGGGAAGAGTTTTGCTGTCTCTAGCAAGTCTTTCTGCTTAGTGTGATGGGTGGGAGACTCGGTCGCAGGCTGGTGGTTACGTCTGTGCCACATATTTCACAGTATAGCTGCAGGTTTTCCGACTGTCAGCTCACATGGTTTCATGGTTACATCTTGCCCTAAATATAGGAAAAGCCTGGTAATCACTGATGTCGTGCAGTCCTGTTCCCAGTCAGCCCCTACCACCTCATGAGCCTTTAAAACCTGCAGGTTTGCAAAATTATAGACTAGAAAATAGGGAGGTGGGAGGGGGAAGGCTCAAAGGTAGGAAACATGTGAAGACAAGCATAACATGAAATAAGAATAATAAAAGGTAAGGAAAGACTCCAAAGAAAGGTGATGGGTTGAAAAACGAGAAAAGCAGCAATGTAATTGTCACTGTTAAGGCCTGACTTCAGCTTCAGCAGCATCTGATGTGCTCATCAGCAGGTATCTCGAAGTATCTCAGCATGGTGGTGTGGCCATCCAGTGTGGCCCCTTGGGTATTTAGGCACCTGTTGGGCTTTCTGAACCCTCCACCAGCATTCTCAGCACATTTGCATGTAATCCAGGGAAGCTCCTTCTCATCTGCAAAGCAGAATTGGAGCATAAGCCACTTTGTGCATCCTGTAATTCCCCTCTTTTGCTACAGACTTTGGAGAAGTGACATAAACTGCAAACTACATGATTACCCAAACTTGGGTAATTTCTGTGCTGCATCTTGTCCAAGGAGTAGGAAGGAAAACTGAAAATATTCATGCAGTTGGGCAAGTTGAAGCCAAACACCACCGTACAAATGTGTCTGATTAGTTCAGGACCAGTTGCTGTGTGTTAGCTGCCTCCCTGTTAGCAGATCTGCCAGTTCATAAACGTCCCTGGAAGTAAAAGGCTGCATCTGCCTTTAATTGGGACAGATAAACTGCAGGCAAGCCAAATTCTACAGCATGCCTGCACATGCCTTTGCAGAGCTATAGTCTCTCTTAGTGATCTCATTTAAACAAAGTCAAAATGATGAAAAGATGCCCTTCCCTTTTGTTTTGAAATGTGATTTTTCTCTTGAAAAATAATTGGGATGCTACTGACAGCCATGCAGCACACTGTGTTAGTGTATCCCCAAGCAGATCACAAAAAGAGTTAATTATTAGGCAGGGATAGGACTTAAAGCTAAACTAACTGATTTTCTGCCTGGAAATGCTGATTTATCAGAATTTAAACTATTTGGTGGAATAGGTATTCCCCTGAATTTAGAAAGAACCCAACTGGTTTAGCACTGCTGTGATCTAAATTTGAAACTTCATTTTCTGGATAGAAACAATGCTTTATTTGGCTTATACTGAAAAGCTGGAGAGCATTATAAGAAAAAAAAAAGTCAAAAATCGAAGCAAAACATCTTGAAATTGTTATAGCAGAGTCTTTTGGATAATAGCATTGTGAACATTTTAGAGATACAAAGTTTTGCTTGAAGACATATGCAGAAAGATCAAGACCTTGACAATACCTCCAGCACATGAAGACCATTTTGCCACCAGTTCTAGTAGGCATGACCTCCCACTCCTGTTGTTGGATGACCTGAAGGGCAGAGGGAGATGGTGCAGGTCTGGGAATGGAAGCTGAGTTTCCAAATCGTAGGCCAAGTCCCTATCACCAACCATCCCTTCCCTTCCCCCCACTCCATCCCCAAAGGGCTCAAGGAGAACTGCTGACTCCACAGGTGCCACTGAATCCCTGACAACCAGATCACCCCACAGGGCATGTCCCAGGCCCGGTGGATGGCTACAGGTTCCCAGTCACTCCTCTTTCCAGCTCCCTCACCTAAAAGGAGAATGGAAGTGACAGTTTAAACCTAGCACTTATCACACGAGTTAGGAATATTTCATGAAGGGATTAATTAATTCCAAACCTGCCCTCCAGATGAGTTTCGCTAATCTTCTAATTCACTTTTTAAAATTAAAACAAAAGAGAAATTTATTTCCTTTGTACCAACCAGCACTACTTTGGCTGAAGGAAACACTGTGTATGCCAACGTTTTCCATACAAGTTGCTCATGCCATTTTCAGAAGGGGAGAGATTATTTCAAGCAAGAAGGAGGTTGGCTGAGAGGACCTCATGAGCTCTCCTCCGAACTGGATTTTCCTTGTGATCCCTTGGCCATGAGAAATGGTTTGGGGTTTATTTTCTTCTTTCAGACAAGTACAGGTAGATCCTCTCATCGTTTGTAAAAAGTCTTCTCAGGAACCATAGCTGTTATTTTTGAGACTTTGGTGCAGAAGAGGAGTAGATGGGCAGCTGGCAGAAGGTTTGTTTATGACTCCAGTGGTGTCTGGACTTGCTCTGGTGTTTGTGTCTCCAAAGTCTGACTCAAACCCAGTTCAAGCCAGTGGAAAGAATCCCAGCAGCTTAGCAGATATAAAGCTGCCACTCTTGGAAGGATAAACTTCTGGTAACACATGGTTTCATAAATCTCTTCTTTCTGATCCGCTGGTGGCTGTCATCAGGCAGAGATTTTAGCGGTGGTTACTCGGGCATGTACGAGCACATTTCATCCTGCTGGTGCTGCCCACATGACACACCATCATGATGGGGTTTGGCACAACGCTGCACCCCTTGTACACAACCTTCTCCGCACCCCAAGTACTCTTTCCTGCCCTTAGGCAGTGGCTGGGCCTATCTGCCTCCGTTTGCTGCCCTCTTGTCTTTGCTTTGATATCACAGAATGGTTTAGGGTGGAAGAGACCTCGAAGACCATCCAGTTCCACCCCCCTGCCATGGGCAGGGGCATCTTCCACCAGACCGGGTGTCTCCATCTAGCCATTTGGCTCTTTGCTTGACTGCTTCAATCTGTTTATTTTAATGCTGCAGAGATCCTGCAAATGATGCCCACCATCTCCACGATGTCTCCCTTTCCTAATCCAAGTAAGACAAAGTAGTCACCTAAATGTATTATCCCTTTGAAAAATGACCGTTCTCTGTAAGAGTAAAGATAAGGTTTATGGGGAGAGGTGGCATTAGACCAAACAAGATGGACAAAAACAGACAAGCTTCTGGCCATGCAAGTCCTGTCATAGTGCCTTTTTTAAAAGAGATTTCTCCATGGCCTCCCTTGTGCAAGGACGGCTTCTCTATGGATGTGTCCTCAAGGTCTGTGATTTGTAAGGCAAAGAAATGTTTTTGATAATCAATAACTTGCTTAACAAGAACTCCCCATACAAAAATGGCTGCTTGTCTTCAAAGGAAGGCTTTTGGAGAGCAATTTTGTGGAAAGTCACTCAACATTACTGATCCTCATTAGATTAGAAAAGTACATGCTTTCCCTCCAGGAAGAGTATGTAAGTGTTGGAATTTCTGACATTAGAAATGATTGAAACTGAGCAGTTTGAAATGGTAATTTTTCCTATAGCTGAAATTTAAAAGATGACGGTTTTCTTTCCCGTGTCCATTCTCATTATTTATCAGAACTTAAGGTGTGATTTACATCCATAACAAGTAAAATGGATGAGCCGGGCTCCTTCCAGGCCACTGCATCCCATCTCCTTTGCCTGCTGCTGCTCCAGCCTTTACCAAACACCTGCACTGCCACCTTCTGCCTCTCTTACAGCTCACAGCTGAATTTCCACCACGATTCTTTTCTTTTTTTCTTCATCCTGCCAAATTCATGATGTATGTCCTAGGAAAACTTGTAATACAAAGGAGAAACTATGTGTGCACATGCACAGTCAAGACAGCCTGTAAATTGATTCTTTTTCTAGCTGGTCTCTATTACAGATGGTGACTGTACTATACATAATTTCTAGCTGTAATTTAGAGGAAGGGAACTCTCCAGTGTTGCTCACCAGGACCCAAAAGACTGAAATACTTTGCTCAGGCACTGTTAAGACAATATATTGGCCAACTATTAAGCACAAGTGTCTTTCCAGGTTTGCTCAACAGCAAAATAACCAAATGGGTGCTGGTGGAAGATAAAGCTTAGACCATGGGTTGGTATAAATCAGGATTTCTCACTGTAAACAAGCTCCCCTGATTCATACCAGGGGTTTTCTGTTTCAGATTATCCCATGAATTGTGCTAATTATGTCCACTTTGCCTGTGGCTTAAGGAAAACTGAAACAGGTCTGGTTTAGATTGGATATTGGGAAGAAATTCTTCCCTGCGAGGGTGGGGAGGCCCTGGCACAGGTTGCCCAGAGAAGCTGTGGCTGCCCCATCCCTGGAAGTGTTCAAGGCCAGGCTGGATGGGGCTTGGAGCAACCTGGGATAGTGGAAGGTGTCCCTGCCCGTGGCAGGGAGTGGAGCAAGATGGTCTTCAAGGTCCCTTCCCACCCAAACCATTCTGTGATTCTCTGAAAGGAAACCGAGTGGAGCACATCTGTGGCTTATGGATGGAAAAAAAAGTTCCTTTCTTCTTTCTTTTGCAATTAAATATTAGTTAAATACAATGTCAAGCTGAGGGAAAAAAAGGTATCTGAAAGCCAAGTGAACCCAAATGTACTTTAAACCATCTCACATTGCTCATTTTAAAGAATCCTTGGTATTATTCCCTTTCTGGCACGGAAGGGATGCCAAAGTCACCCTCTACTTAGAAAAATAAATGTTCTTGGTGAACATGCTAATTCCTGCAGCAACCAGCCTCAGGCCAAGTGGCACTTCCAAGCAAAAGCAGAGGCCCTGGCCCCAGCCCTGTGGACCTTTGAAAGAGAGACAGGCTCACCACTATCTTCTGGAAAGCGGCAGAGTAATTATTTAATGTCTAAACCCCAACCTTTAACAGAAAGCCAGTTCTTGCAGGCTTGAGAGACTCGATGCATGCAGGAAAAGGTTGGGAAAATTTCCCCTGCATTGTACCTCAGCACTCTGGAGCACGGCTGAGGGAACAGTGGCATCTGGTGTTCGCTGGGCTCTCCTACAGCCGCCGCTTCCCAGGCGCTGCTGGCACGTTCCCTGGGCGTGAGCAGCATTTGCCTCCCCACATGCAGGTGTCCAGTGGCACCTGGGACCTGTAGGATGCCCAAGACGCCTATACAAGTGTCCAGGTGTGACAGAGGTCATATGGGAGGCTCAAGAGGCCTCAGAAACCCAAACTTACCTTAAAAAAGAGAATTACTGTGTTGGGAAATGAATCACAGGACCCAGGACCGTGGCGGTGATGCAGCATTACCAGGGAGCCTCTGACTGGCAGCCCAGTACCAGTGGGCAACTGGGTAGTGCCTGAACCTTATGGTGAGCATGTGCTGTCCCTGGGTGGAGGGTCCTCTCCTGCTGGTCCTCGAGACAGAGCCAAATCTGAGCAAAACGAAAGTTTAAGTCATGCATCTCCCTAGTAATTTCTATGTAGCTTAGAAAAGGCAAATTACTCTCTGCACTTTGCTAACTGAAATTTGGTTTATTGGTCTCCTACCCCAAGTGCACGAAATACAAGGCATTTCTTCTAAGATGGACAGAATGACAAACTTGAGCTGGAACCTATATGGAACAATTTCTGCTGGTTTCTGGAGTTTTTCAAGTTGCAGATTTTCAGTAGCTCTGCATCCTTCTAATTAACCAAAGGCTGGTTTGCAGTGGTTTCAGGATACCCTACGCCAGTTTTATCTGAGTGCTGGGACTGACAGACCTTTTCTGTTCCTGTTGTGATCAGTACACAAACCGGTGCACAAGTTCCTGAGCCTGGTTACTCCACCCTGAGAGCGGCTCCGCTCCGATCCGATGTTGCTGCGAATTCCTACTCCTCCCTGTGGCCGCGCTCAGAAACTCTTATTTCAGTAGCTAAACTCATTCAGAGATACTGATTATTGTCCCTTTGGGGCAGTTTGTCCTATTAAGCTTCAACAAAATGCATTTTGTTGACATCAGAACCGGTCTTACGGCTACAAGTGACAGCGAGGGGTGGCTCTGCAAAGGCGCTGTGTGGTGTCAACCTCCATCACCAAAACAAGCAGCTCAGTAACAGGATCTCTCTTCTTCCCCTGAGATTTTGGAACTCATCAAGTGGTTTTAAATAACACATAGTACTGTAAAGTGATAACATGCCAAGGGCTGACTTTTGGGTGGCATCACATACTTTGGCTCAGTGTTCCTTAGACTGCTCAGTTCTGCAACAATTTGTTTCAAGTCAAACCCTGGATTTGTTGTGCACCCGAGTTTATTTTCTATAAAAACATGGGAGATTTTCCAAAGTGCAGCTGAACTTCTGTGAGAAGAAAAAGAAATCAGTAGGAAATGCCAAATCCCACTGAAATTAAATTTGATCCCCATCATCTCCTACAAAGACTTTGGTCTTAGGCTGGCAAACAACCCAATTCTTGTAAGTCAACAGGCAATTTAAATTGTGTGGAGAACAGGTTGCAGAGGCTCTGCAAATACCTTTTGCTATCAGCAGTCAAGATAAACTTGTTACCTGTATAGGGTTACAGAGAGAGTAAGAAAGGCTGGTTTTGTAATGTTTTGTTTATTAAAATCAGTTTCCACTGGCGTTCTGAGTTGACAAAAATGTTCCCCAGGAAGACTGACAAACAGAAACAATTCATAAATATATATTTATATCTTTTGAACACTGTAGGTATAAACAAATAAAAGCTCTGGTTTGCTGCTTTGGGAAGTTCTGTGTAACCAGCATTTTCAACTGGTCAATTAGCAGCATGTGTGTTAATCAACGAAGGACATGTTTTTAAATTACCAAATCCAATGTTTTAAAATTATTGCTTGTTATCAGATAAAACCCCAAGATATAAAGGATGTTCATTATATCATCCCTGCTGATAATGAGGATTTTTATACTGACAATACATGCAGCTTTGTGGTGGGACTTTTTCAGGCAATTAAGACCAAAACTTTCAGAAATTAATTGAGATGCTGGACAGCTAACCTGAGGATATTACAGGAGCCAGCAGCTCTGACCTTGGCACCTTCCTAAACTCTACCTTCTTTTATGATGTCAGGCTGAGCACCCTGACACAAAGGCCCCCAAAGCACTAATGGCTGGGGATAGCACCCAACTGTGACATTGCTCCAAGGCTTTGCTGCCTGGCATTTACTCCTCTCTTGGCTACGCACTGCTCCTGCCTCTTTCCCAAGTCCTCTGGGACCTGCCTGGGGAGACTGCCATGGGCTGGGGATGAGGAAGAGGACAGAGTTGCAGATGACTGAGGAATTTTTCCTCTCTTCCTGGTCCTCCTGGCTAGAAAGGTAGAGGGAGCAGCAGTGGCAGGTCCCAGTGGAAGGTGGAAAAGCGGATCTCCTTGCAGCGCTTGGAACTAGAGGCATCCCAACTTTTGCAGTTATGGTAGCAAGGCCATGTGTGGCAGATTCCCCCCGTGCCTATCACATACACTACTTGGCTACTGCTCTCCCACTGGGGCTACTCTACAGCAGTTCATGTTCCCATCTGCTTGGGAGGACCTTGGGGCCAGCACCCGCCTTTCCGTGCCCTCCCGGTGGGGCACAGCTCGCTGCCCTCCGTGCTCGGCTCCAGCCGCCCCGCTTGCTTCTGCGCAGGAGAACAAGGAGCGGCACTGCTCGTGCTGACCCCTCGGCAGAGGGGCCCGGTCCCGCTGTCCATCTCACGCCGGCGAGGCACGTCCCTCAGGGCACCACCACAGAGATGCACTGCGGGGCCTTCTGGCTCTCGTCCGCCCTGTCCCCGCCGGGTCTCTTGGGATACACCGTGCTGGCCATCTTGAAGAACTCATCTGCGGCATCCAGAGCTATGAGCCGGTCCTGCCAAAGGAAAGGGGGGTTATGGTCACTATGGGCTGTTTCAGGCAGCTCCCTGATCGGGGTCACAGGATATGCTGAGCTAGAAGGGACCCACAAGGATCATCGAGTCCAACCCTTAGCCCTGCACAGGACCATCCCCAAGAGTCATACCATGTCCCTGAGAGTATCATCCAAATGCTTCTTGAGCTCTGTCAGGTTCGATGCTGTGACCACTGCCCTGGGGAGCCTGTTCCAGTGCACAACCACCTTCTGAAGAAAGAACTTTTTTCTAATATCCAACCTAAACCCGCCCTAACACAACTTCAGGCCCTTCCCTCATGTCCTGTCCCTGGTCCCCACAGAGAAGAGATCAGTGCCTGCCCCTCCTCTTCCCCTCCTGAGGAAGTTGTAGAGTGTGATGAGGTCTTCCCTCAGTCTCCTCTTCTCCAGGCTGAACAGATGAAGTGCCCTCAGCTGCTCCTCATACAGCTTCCCCTCAAGGCCCTCCACCATCTCCGTTGACCTCCTTTGGACCCTCTCTAATGGCTTAGCATCTCCTCTCTCCACAGCCACTCTCAGGTTAAGCAAGGCATTAGGTCTAATCTTTTCCCACCTTGTTAACAGGATGCAAGAGCATTCAGTTGCACAGGATTAAAGGAATTTACAGGCAGGTGTGAAATTCATGGCGCTACAACACTGACATTTCCAAGGAAGCTGAACCACCAAGCTACAAGTGCCTTGTCAGCCAGGATCACCCCAGATGCCACCATGTATCTGAGCATCCTCTGGTGCATTTCACCTACTTGCTTCCCTTCATGTGAGCTCACTGGCAGAGCTGGGGATGATGGGGAGGAAAGGCACGCTCACAGTACTCACCACCACGAAGAGGTAGCGCTCAGAAAGCTCCCAGCTGGTCGGGAAGATGTTTGTCTCTTCTGAGAGCTTTAACAAGATGTCCCGGGCTTTGCTCATGTTCTGAGAGTCGCTGATGATGCTGAGTTTGGTCACTGACAAGAGGGAGTCCGCTTCCTTCTGGAAACCTGGAGAGAGATGTGTTACAGAAACAAGTCAAACATGCGAGCAGGGTCATCCCAGAGCCCCCCAGGCTCTTGCAAGGTTCCTTATTCCCCCTCTATCTTGGATGGCTGTATTCCCTACTTCCTGAAACAAATTAGTGTTTCTCCCTGGCAGGCTCTGTGTCTGCACTTGGGGCAGATATGTACTTGCTAGTGGGGAGTTAAAAATCACAAAAGCATTCAGAGAGAGAGTTCGCTACTAGTTTTCCTGAGAAAAAGTGTACAGACATGCACACCAAGGGTGTTGATTCAGCTCTTCCACGTTCCTGATGCTGCCAGAGCTTTCAGGGCTGGTGGGGCTTCCTGAGCATCCCAGTGACTGCACCTATATGTAGTTGGGTAACAGTGATAAAACCTGTGGCAGTAATGAATGCACAGCTAATTGTTCCTGTAGCAGTCAGCATCGATTATAGGAAGGGTATCCAGGAAAGGAAAGGAGAATGAATACAGGGATTTTTAAATGTAATGGCTGCCACCAACTCCTTGTTCACTTCCAGGGGGCTGGTGGTGATGCATCTCACATGAAAACACATATGGGGTAATTGCGGTGGTCTTATGATTAAAGCAGAGGTCTAGATAACAAAAGATAGCAGGTTTCACATCTGGTTGCATGTTTGGCTTTGCTATGCCCAAATGATCCCTGGCCTTGAGCTTCCCTACCCTTTGCAAAACAGCTCCAGAGCCTTGGCAGACGTCAGGGAGATGTGGGAGAGCCTTTGTCAATGTGCAGTGACAGATGGAAGGATGTCAAGTGATCCCTCCCATGTCTGGCCTGTACAGGCCATGTGAGCACCGGGGTGAGGATGAACCCTGATGCCTAGTTATGGATTTATAATGTTCCTCCCACCCAGATGCCAGAATGGCAGGTAGGGCGGGAGTGGCCGAGATACCCATCTCTGGCTCCCAGGGATGATGTCCTTGAACAGAGTCACACATCCTCCTCTCATCAGCCACCAACCACCTCCACAGCATGATGCAAGTCACCAGCTGCTGTGCCTGCATGGCACATCCCAGGTGTCACATGCTGTGTGCCAGGCACTTGGGAAAAACCCAGTGTCACAACCCCAGTTGTCACAACGACCACTGCCTTCTCCACAGGACCACTGGCGGAAGCTCACTGTGAGCTTGGATACAGCAGGAGTAGGAGGGCCTCTGTGGAGCTATTCCATTTGCTGAAAGAATATTTCAAATTCACTTGGGAGCAAACAAAGTGAGTGGTTTAGCTCTGATCAGCTGCCACAGGCTAAGGAAGCAAAATAGATGTATCTGTGTTCCTATCTGAAAGGAATATTCATTCCTTCCTGCCTATCTTGTTTAGAAAAACCCAGGGTGAACTCCCACTGCAAAGTTTCCACAAGGAAGCATGAAATGGATGACTGTGCATCTATTATGGGCTTGGAAGGTGATCGTGGTTCATGGGCTCTTTGACGTGCCTGCAGACACGGTGTTCCCGTCTCCTCCCAGCCCTGCCTGAGCCCTGGGGAGCCTCCCACTGGCTCACAGATGTCATTTGGGATATCTGATGGCATTGCACATCAACCTCCTTTTATTTTCCTCCATTTCTCCTCTACCAGCCTCATTTTGTGGAGCCGTTCCCATCCTCAACCACGGTGGGACCCCTCGTTTGGTACCACAGAAATTACATCCTTTTGTCCCCTAGCTTACCTAAATCCTCCAAAATGTGTTTCCACCTGCTCCTCACTTCTTTTCGGGTCTGCCGTAAGGTATAAATATCATAGTTGAGCTTTTGCCATTCCTGCAAAGCAAAGGGATAAGAGACACTCAGTTGTTTCAATCTGATGCTTTTCAAGGAATTTGAGCTTTTCGGAATGGAGCCAGAATTGCACTGTTAATGTAGGCACTGAGGTATGAAGGTCAACAACCAGGCTCTTGTTGCCCCTGGAAAAAATTACACTGACCAGCACAGAATATTTAGCTTGATATTTGGCACCACATCTCTGTTCAACGCAGCTTCCAGTCACCCTGAAATGACAGACTTTAGCTTAGGTGTTGCTGGCAACCAAAGTGGTCTCCTCAGTCAGACATGGAGAATGCAATTCTAGCTCTGTGCTGGAAATTGGAATGCTCTCCTAGTCTGGGGAACAACATGAGTTTCCAAATGGGAGACTTGAGTCTCTTTGGTCCAAAGCCCTTTACCCTAAACTTTGACACCCCAGCTAATATCAAAACCTGAGCCTGTGAAAATACCTTATTTGGCCTTTACTGCTTGAGAAGGCACAATCAGGTGTTAATAAAAACTTTCCATAAACCATTGAAACACCTTATTTTCATATTCTTGCAGTTAAACTGGCACAACACGTTTTCTTACAGCCATGGGAAAGAGAAGTTCGGAAAAAAGTTACTTCTCTCAGTATGGTCACCCATACAGGGGCTTCTGCAAACTGCTCAGCCCTCTGCTTGGCATTGAACTGCACAGGCAGGTGTTTGAAAGTACTAGAGAACAAGAAAATAGAGTTTTTTAAAATATTGGGATACCTTTTTTTAAAGAGAACAGAGGTGCACGTGGATGGTTGAGGGCTGAACTAGAGTCATCTGACATAATAAGCCTTAGTGGCTGCCAGTTGCTGCAGTTAATACCTCACTTCACTGTACAGCTGAAATCCTTGCACTGGCCCTCCAGCTTAATGGGACACTGCCCAAGAGGGAGGAGTTTGAGGTTATTTATTAAAGTCACACCAGCACATTTAAACACATCTGCACAAGGTTAGTGGTGGGCTTTGCAATGCTGGGTTAATGGTTGGAATTGATGATCTTAGATGGCTTTTCCAACCTAAATGATTCCATGGTTCCATGATTCTATCAGCAAGCATTCCTTTGGAAATGCATGCATTCTGCAAGAAAACCAGGAGCACTTTTCATAGCTGAGTTTAATCAGTGCACATTCTGCAAAGGGTGCATTTTTAGAAGCAGTCCCACAATGGGTCACAGCATCATCCTGGTAATTTCCTTGCCCTAACAACCTTAATTAATCTCATTTCTCAGCAACAGATTACCTAGACGGACTCTTGTAGAATAAACAGGTGTTAATCTGTGCCGTCACCCTGAGATTTTCCTACACAACACTCTGGGTTCAGAGCGGATAAACAATTTCCACAGAGGTCAGCTGTGGGTTAGAAATCCCACTGTTTTCTGATACCTGGTGCCTCAAAGAGTTGACTTGATTCCGTAAAGAGTTGGAGATTCCCTAGTGTTTTTTTCCTGACACACCACAACTGCAGCGAATTAAAAACGAAGCCTGTTTTCCTGATGATCAGCCATAGCTGCAGGAAGCCCTTGGAGATTACACTTTGGAAAAAGCAGCCAGCAGGGTTAAGACAATGGTAACTTCAGGTCAGGAGAGCAGGGGAAACCAGTTCTGCCTGCAGCCACTCACTCCCAGAGAGCAAAATCCCCTTCAGCTTTAGCTTTGTGCTGCTGCTCCCCATGAGCCAGAGGCACATTTCCCTCTGGGCTGCAGTGGCACTTGAAAAAAGCTTTCCTGTTTGCATAGGAGGGCACCTGGCTGCCAACACAAGGCACCAGGATGGCTCCTCAGCCCTTCACCAGAGACATGAGGCAGGGGCAAGACTCTCCTCTCCCAGCTCATAGCTAGGAACTGAGCTCCTCTCAGTGGGAACGAAAAGAGGGGGTTTATTGTGTTAAAGCTTTGTGGGAAGTTTATTGAAAACTCGCAAGATTTTAGAAAGGGACTAAAAAGCTGCATGATGCCTTGGTCCCCGCTGGCAGGGATTCCTTGGAAACGTCTCAGCCCTCCATGACCCCTCGGTACCAGCAGAAAGGAGAGGGAGCCAGTCTGGGCATGCTGGTGGGGAAATAAGCTGCGTGTCTCTGCCCTCCCACGGAGATAAACAAGTGCTTTAATGCAGACAATCGATCCAGACAGCCACTGTGATCCCAGTCGTGCTCACACTGTGGAATTAGTGAGCTGGGGGGAGCTGGGAAGGATGCTCCTCTCCCCAGAACGCGGCCTGCTGGCAGCAGCTCTCAGGGCTGCAGGGATTTACCCCCACGGTAGCGAGCCAGACTCCTCGCTAAGCATGGCAGCAGTGCTTAGCATGCAGGGAAGCTGCTCCTGATTTTCTCTGGATTAACTGCAGTGTGTTTTCCCTTGTCTATTTTTGTTTTAAGGGAATCTAGGTTATGGCTTTCTTGTACGCCGCAGTCACTGCGTTGTGTTATGAAAGTCAATACAATGCATATTCAGTCGCAGGGGAGCTCTAACAGTGTCCTGTTGATGAAGAATTTGGGAAGTGTGCAAAGGAACAGCTTTAGTACAGAAAATGATGCTTAATGGTGGTGCCTGGGAGGGACCCCTTGTTCCAGTGGGATTTCTTTTGCCTGAGTATGGAGCTGAATGTATTTGTATTTCTATAGAGAAAGCTGGGAGGAGGATGCTGGCTTTTCCCAGGCAATTCCTTGTAGCAGAGACACCCTGACTGCTGTGGACTGTCCTCTGTGTGGCTTTAATGAGGAAATAAACTTAAGACCATCATTCCCTTCCTGAAATTATCCTAAAAAGCATCTCCCTTGAACTACACAGAGGAAGAGCAGAGCTTGTCCCATCCATGCATAGGCATGGGCAACATCAGAGGCTTTGTGGAGGGTGTTCCCCACACACATCCCGTGAGTCACCAGGATGTGATTGTGGAGGGAGCATTTTGGAGGGGCCAGGCAGCATCACGAGGCTGAGGCTGCTCAGCACCACAGGGCAGGCTGGGGCTCCACACCAAACTCCTCTCCCACAGCTCCTTGGAAAGGTTAGTGTAATTTCTGGAGTGGTGAGGAGGCTTCTCACACACAGGACTGGGAGAGCAGAGCAGAAGACTGGTCTGCACCAAACCTCCTGGGGTTTCTACAGGTCTGGGCCAGCCCAGCGATGCATTCAAAAGCAGCCCTTTAAGAAAATCTCCCTTTTGCCAAAATCTGAATTAACCACAGGAGACCAATGCAGATTGCAGTTTCCAGCCCTGTTTTTTGCAACCAGTTTTGCCCTTTTAAACCCACAGAGCTGGGCACAACATATACCAGTGGGGGCTTGAGAAAACCCTGTGTGCATGAGTCAAGAATATCCCAGGAGCAGCAGGGAAACCCCACTGCCTCTCTTCCCTAAGTGCTCAGCCCTTCAAATGTTTACCTGGAAAATTTCCCCAGACTCTCTAGTGTGAAACACTAAATCTGCAAATGCCAAATGGCATGAAATGAGCCAGGCTGGTACATAACTCAGAGCTCTGGAAAAAAATGTGCCAAAAGAACAGGCAGGACTGTCCAACTTTTCATCCCTGATCACATGAAAATTTACTAATTAGGAGGGAGCTTTCTGCACGTTGCCAAAGCAATCCTCTACTGAAGCCGTTCCCTTTATTCCCTTAAAAGCAATTGGGGTTCTGTTCAAGAGTTATTTTGGAAATGAGGTCAAAACAGAGTTACCAGGGAAAGACTGCAAAATACCAGTCCAGGCAGGTAGCACACCACATCCAGGGATGCTCCTGCTCTGGTTCCCCTGGAAGTAGCTGAGCAAATACAAACTACAGATCCATCGACCAACATCTCAGATTAACATAAGGTTAAATTGGATTCATTTTAAGAGAGGCATGCAGGCATTAAGAGGGTCGGTTCTGGGCTCCCCAGCCAGCATCCCCAGCCCTGGATAAATCCCATCACCTCTCTATGCCCCAGCTACAGCTTGTCACAATACTGACCTTCTCTGCAACCTGTTTAAAAAAGAATAATCCTGTCAGAGAGCAGGAGGAAGAAGAAAAATAGGCCTTGTCAGCTCATTAATGGGCTTTTCAGGAGGATCATGCCAGTGTCGCTCTGCTAGCCAGGCCCCTGGCAGGGCTACAGGCTGAGGAATTGCCTTTGCTGGTGGGGTTTATGATCCCACCTTCCTCGAGGGAATAAGCCAAAAGAAGAGAGAAACACTGCATTTATAGCAAGCTGTAAGAATAGGGTTTTTTCCTCAGTCATAATGCCAGATCCCACCTTTAGCTTCTGCTCACAGACCTGTGGCACAGCTGTTCTGACCGTGGCTCCTTCTCTGAAGCCTCTCTGCCCAGGTAACTCCACACACTCCACCAGAGGACATGGAGGCACCAGGGCCACCACAAACTGGCCCTCAGTGGGAGGGCTATCTGCCCCATCACACACATAAGCCCATCAATGACCCCAGTGCAGCTCTTGCTGCTCATTTCACCTCCAGATTTAGGATTTACTTTATACCACAACAGGTTCAACAATGCTGCAGAGCAGGAGGAGGAAAAAAATCCCATTTTTCCTGTATTTGAAACACTGACCCCAGCCTTCAAAAGCTTTGATGACAGCTCTGGTCTCCAAAGTCACACTGTGTTTGGGGCTGGAGCTGCCAAAATTTCCCGGAGCAGGACTGTCAAAAGGGACAGGGGGAAGAAACAGCTCTGCACAGATGGGGTGTGGGTCCATCCTGAAGGAGGACACCAGTGCTGCCAGGGTGGTGCCATGCAGATAAAGCACATACAGTGTAGGGCGACGTGCTCTTTGGGATCCTTCCAAAGTCCTGTGCTAGGAAATCCCTGAGATAAAGGTGGGGAATGGCAAAGCCTACAGTGAGTGCACTGCACACCAAAACTTCTCTGCTAAATGAAAAAGCAGAAATACAGGGAGTAGTTCTCCTTTCAGTCAATTATAACCACAGGAAAAAAGGACCTATGGTTTCATAACACTTGTGCACTGCACAAAGAAACGGTTCCTCCGTCCTCTGTCCTGCAGCATCCACGTACTCCCCCTGGGGACTTTGGGAACAGAGCAGCCCCCAAAGCAGACTATGGCTTTTGCAGCCCAGAGCTGTTCTGCAATTAGGCTTTTTTTCTCTCTCAGGGCTGAAGTCTCATTAGGAGGGGAGGGCACTGCAATCTGGCCTAGTTTTAAAATGCTTGCTGGAGTAAGGAGAGATTTTGGCGCCCAGGGCTGAACACAGGAATGTTGGCTTTGCCAGCCAAGTCCCTCCCTGTCCTGCCACCCAGAAAGAACTGCAGCTGGAATCTGCAACAGCTTGCTGGGCTTCTGTGTGGTGCCTCAGTTTCCCCAGCTGTAAAAGGAAGCAGCAGAGCAGCAACAACCCTGAGCTGCAAAGGCACGGTGCCATAACTCAAATCAAGCATATTGTGAGTTGGCTTTCCTCAAAGGTGACCTGATGTTGCACTCCTCAGGCTTTTTATTCATTGCACTGCATAAAAATACAGGGTATGTGATTCTGCATTTGTTGTGGAGAGGAAGCCCCGTGTGTTTTGGGCTTTCTTTTTTCACTGGATGCTCAGAGCCACTGAAAACCCTATGGGTACGCTGAAGACGGGGAGAAAGTGTTGGATTTAGGATAGGCAGGCACATTGGGTTTAGCACAGGCAAGCACAATGGGTTTAGGACAGGCAGGCACAGGAACAATCTCCTGCTCACCCATAACTGATGCTCTCCTCTGCAACCAGAACAAGGCTGACACACATGCCCAAGGAGACAGATTTTTAGCAGTCTGGCCACTTATGGTACTCTTTTATAGATAATATTAGTTTTTAGGAGGCCTGCCTCATCATGAGCCCTAAACCAAGCTGAAAAGCTGTTTGAATGGGGATTCTGGCCAACTGTATACAAAGATTGCATTATCTCATTTAACTTTTCAAAATTGTAATTTTGATCTCTCTGGAGTCTAAAGCTTCCTGTGAAAGCTGAACTAGCTTTTGGTTCAAGGGGACTATCACAGGAGGAAGAGTTACACCCTTGCAGACTCTTGGATTAAGTGGGATCGTGTTGAAATTAAATGTGAAGCCTCCAGGCTTTCCTGCAAACATTCTGGAGTCAGAGCAGAGAGGGGAAAAATGTGTCACTGTTCACCACAGCCTGCTCCTAATCAGGCCACTGAAATCTCCTTTGAGCTGAAGGGCCTTAGCGAAGGAAATCAGGGCTGCAAAACAGCCTTTATGTAACAGCGATGATTTCTCCCTTCCACAGTAAGAGCTGTGCCAGTTCCCTGCTTCCCGATAATTGCCATACAACCCGCTGGAGAAGGATTGAACTTGACACGCTGCCGGAGTGACAGCTCAGCTACGGGCGCTGCCACTGCTGGGCAAATGCCACTGCAGGCAGGGGTAACACCAGCCTGGCCATGGAAAGGACAAACCGGGGGGATATCGGACAAAACGAGCAGCCTGGGAAACTGGGCTTCCAGAACACTTTTGGTGGTGGGGGGAGTTTGAGGTCCTTGCAGAGCATCATTCCCATGCATGTTCTAGCAACAATGAATGCCTGGTAAACCTCCCTGGAGATATCCCTGCTTTCTGAGACATGTGCAACAAATGATTCCTGTCCACTGTAAAACATCTTCCTCATGTTCTTCCCATTCCCTCACACTATCTTTTCCTTTTTGTCTCTTCTATTCCTCCTCCCAGTTTCCTTCCCCAAGAAGTCCATTTGTCTTTGATCTTCATCTCAAGCCTACCTTGTGTCCTTTCCTGCATCCCTGGATGTAGCCAGCCCAGCTTTAAGACTTCCTTGGTTTTCAAGTGTCAACTGCTGTGTTTCCTTACTCCTTCATGGAAGGCATATAATCCTTGGTTTTGGTTGGTCAAAGATGTACAGAAATAGATATCTAGTGAAGGGGATCTGGAGTGGGGGGACAAAAGATTCTGGAGGCAATATACGCTCAGTGGGATAATGCCCTGGGAGAGCACTGAAAGTAGCCGAGACAAGGAGAACACAGAGATTCTCAAAACAGAGGGAGATGAGAGGGTTCCATGGAGGTGAGAAGAGCATCACAGCTCAGGGTGGCTTTTCCTGGCTCAGCTGCCAGAGACACGCCCAAGCTTCCCAGGGATGAGATGGCCACAGATCCATCCACACCAGGACAAAATCTAGAGGGTGCATCCTCTAGATGCAAGGACCTGATACCTACATGACCCACACTGGGGGACTTTGGGGTCTTTACAGCAGCTTAATTGAAGGAAGGACATTGACCTGCTGGAATGAGTCCAGAGGAGGCCATCAAGTTGATCAGAGGGATGGAGCACCTCTGCTAGGAGGAAAGGCTGAGAGAATTGGGATTGTTCAGCCTGGAGGAGAGAAGGCTCTGGGGCGACCTAATTGTGGTCTCCCAGTACCTGAAAGGAGCCCACAGGAAAGATGGAGAGAGACTATGTACAAGAGCCTGGAGTGAGAGGACAAGGGGGAATGGATTCAAGCTAAAGCAAGTAGGTTTAGATTAGATATTAGCAAGAAATTCTTCCTGGTGAGGGTGGTGAGGCCCTGGCACAGGTTGCCCAGAGAAGCTGTGGCTGCCCCATCCCTGGAAGTGTCAAGGCCAGATTGGACGGAGCTTGGAGCAGCCTGGTCTAGTGGAAGGTGTCACTGCCCATGGCAGGGGGTGGAACGAGATGGGCTTTAAGGTCCCTTCCAACCCAAACCATTCTATGATTCTGTGATTAGTGGGTGCTTAAACAGAGGCACTGCTAAAGGGTGTGGTGGAAGCACCGAGCCCAAAGGGTGATGGAAGCTCCGAGGCCGGTCCACGGTGAGACTGGGCGCTCAGACCGGCGCTGCCTCACCTCCGAGTCCTTGTCCAGCTGGTTCCTGACCACGATCATGTTGTACAGCACCCGGTCGTCGTCCGCCTCCGTGTGGGTCACGTCGTGGGGGGTGCTCCAGAGGTTCTGCTCCTCATCCCGTGCCAGCGTGGCTCCAAAGGATGCGTAGGGGTTGTTGTTGCTGCAGAGAGGAGCAGAGGCCAGGCAGCATTAGCACCATGCTGCCTCCTTGTACCCTCCCAGGGAAAAGTGCCCAGAGTCCTGCCTGGGAGATGGGAGGAGGAAGAGCAGTGGGGAATGGGAAGACAGGCAGAGTTTTTTACCTTAGCAAACATCCTGACCACACAAGCCACAGTTTATACCAGGCAGTGCTGCCGTGAGAGACATGAGACACATGAATTTGCTAAAGACACTGGATATTATTTGAGCAGTTAGGCTGGAAGAACTAGGAGCATCCATCTGCTAGGATGAAAGGTGGCATCTTCCCATTGCTCCCATAGCCTCCTGCCTTCCCACCTTGTGGGTGGCATCCCTGCCCACGGCAGAGGGTTGGAACTGGATGATCTTTAAGGTCCCTCCCAACCCAAATCATTCTGTGATGATGAACCTGCTCCAGCTGACCTTGCTTGAGCAGGGGTGGGACTGGATTCTCTCCAGAGGTCCCACATCCATGACCACGTTTCTGTGGGACCCTGCAGCTCTACTTTCTCCCCAGCACCACAAACCCTACCAAACCAAGCAGGCAACCCCTGCAGGTGGCCCCCACCCCAGCAGCTCCTGCCTCAGAGGTACAGTGACATGCTGAGCTGCACAAGGGCAGCCAAGGCACAGAAAGGGCATTTAGCCCCATCTTTATTTGAGGATGGAAACATCCTCAGCCTGTTTGTGTGTGAGCCTAATTTGCTTAGCAGTCAGCAAAGCAGAGTGTTATCTTCCGGGAAGGTTGTTCCTTGGGAAGGCAGGGAGCTTTTCTCTGCACGGAGGGCAGTTCTGTGTTTTATGGATTAATGTTGCTACTGGGATGTGCATTTTTTTAACAGGGATACTAACTTCTGCCAGGAGAACTTTTAGCAGGGGATTTCCATAAAGTGTCTACTCAGGACATCCAGGCACTTGAGCAGGACAATATAAGTGGAGAACTATTTTTGGCCTTACCCAACAGTCTCCTCAGCAACCCTGTGGCAATCTCTGCTCACTTCTTGTTAGAACAACCCACTGTTTATTTTGTTTGCTACCCAAATCCCATTCCTTTTGCAAGGAACCCATCCAATGAAACCTCAGATAACTCTGTGAGCGCTGTGGCACCAAGCCATAGAAAGATGCTAAAAGGAGCTCCAGCACATAGATGAAATAGAAAAAAATAATTCCCATCAGCATTCCTGAAGCAGGCAGGTTAATTAGACTTTCAACAAACCGAAAACCTGAGCAACAGGTAATAAGGGAAAAGATAATCTCTTTTAATCTCTCATTAAAGACAAGCAAACAAAGGTAACTTGGAGGGTGGGGATGGCACAACTCAGCCGTTCCTACACCGGTGCCAGCACGGCTTCGCTCAAACCGCTTCTCAGTTGTGGAGCAGACAGGATCCCAGTCTGGAAGGGATCACTCAGGAGCCAACTGTGCCATGAGCATGAGTTCAGCCCCATCTTGCCTTCAACAGGCTTCTTCCTACTCAGGGATTTACCAGTACTTTTAACATATGAATTACTTAAAGCACCAGTATTTGGAAATAACACTCCCACACCTGAGCTTTTCTGAGCCACTCCCTCCCTCACAGCTTCCCAGTGCATCTCGATTTCCAAATCACAGCATGGAGCATCCAGCAGTCTGTACGGAATGCAGGCAGTGCCCAGGAGTCAGCAAGTCCATACAGGCATGGAGAGCTCTGCCAACAGCTCTTCCAAACAACATTGAAAAGGAAGAAATGGGAGGAGAAAAAAGGAACACATGAATGGCAGCTGCTTTGCAGGTTACAGGAATCTCTGTGGGACCACAAGGGACTGAGACCATTTCACACTCTGGATTTTATCCAGAAAAGGGTGAGCACTAATGCTACATCAGATTCTTCTGATTTCTTCTCCAATTTCTTCTCCAAGGGACTTTCAGTCCACATTCATTTGTTTTGGAATTCAGAGCCCAAATATTTAGTTTATTTTCATCCTGAGTACACCATCCAAGCCAGACCCCACCTTTGCACATTGAGAGACAGCCAGGCAGCCTGGATGCTTTGCAACACCCACGACACCAGGTCCCAAAACCTAAAACTCAGCTAAAAGATCTGAAATCTCAAGCAAGTCATTAATTTTAAACAAAGTTGCAGCAAAAATAAAAATAGAGCCAGGAAGCTATACAAGATGCCTGCTATGAAATAAAACCCAAAAGCCTCCCGAGGAAGGACAAGCCAGTGATTAGGCTGTTAGATTAATTATGCCAGCACACTTGTACAGGAGCAGGTGCCTTTAGAATTCCCAGAATTTATAGAGGCTTTCCTACTTATAGCCAGCATTAATTGGATCGCCAGTGGAAGGCGTGTTACTAAAGAAAGGAGCCAGGTGAGGGACAGCCACTGTGGCCCCAGGAAGGAGCTTCTCCACACGTACGCTCAGCTCCCGGTAGCTTAATGCCAATTTCCTGGGCTGGAGACCTCATGCTCGGGATTATCTGGTTATTATTTAGGTAACTGCTTTAACAGCGCGAAATCAGGACGTTTCAAGCCCTGTCACCAGCTCTGCTGTTACCTGACACCTATGTAGGGCACACCGGGAGCATCCCACACTCCCCTTGAAGTGCTTCTTTCGCACCGATGACACAGGGAGGGCACGGTCCCTGCCCCCTCCCGGGGCTGGGATACCCACTGGTGGCGCTGAGACCGTGGCTGGGAGCTGGGGAGGGAGGGAGGGAGAGGTGCCACAAACCTACTGCATGGGTGTTTTGCAACATGCACTCTCCTCACATTCTTCCACAGCTCACGGCTCTTCTCCACGACTCGAGGCTTTATCTTTTCACACAACGCCTCAACGTCAGCGTCTCTGTGCACAAAGCAGATGCGACTGACAGCGGGAGAGAAAGATCTGCTCCCTGGAGATCAGCACGGGCAGCTCTCACATACAGCCGGCTCCGGCTCTGCATCCTCATCTCCCCTCCAGCATCCCTGGATGGAGACAGGCTGAGAGCTGGGGTTGTTCAACCTCGAGAAAAAAAAGCTCCAGGGAGACTTTGGAGCCCCTTCCACTTCTTAAAGGGGCTTGTAAAAAAGAGGGAGAGCGACAGTTTACACAGGCAGACAGTGATAGGACAAGGGGGAACGGTTTTAAAGTAAAAGAGAGATTTAGCTCAGATGCTTGGAAGAAACTTCTCCCTGTGAGGGTGGTGAGGCCCTGGCACAGGTTGCCCAGAAAAGTTGTGGCTGCCCCGTCCCTGGAAGTGTCCAAGGCCAGGTTGAACAGGGCTTGGAGCAACCTGAGATAGTGGGGGGTGGCACAGGGATGGAACAAGATCATCTTCTAGGTCCCTTCGAACTTAAATCATTCTGTGATTCTAAGATCCCGACCTGGGAACTGAGCTCTGCAAAGCACAGAGCTGCCTAACGATGAGACCTGATCCCTTTTTGTTCAGTGTCTCATCCTCCTCTATTGAAATCCCACCAATGAAAGACAAGCGCTGGACCGTCCCTGTGGACGGGCATCACGGGGAACACCGAAGAGATGCCGCTCTCGATTCACTCCCTAAACCTTTCCGTAGAACACCTCTCGCCAGGTGCCTCAGCATCCCGGGGGGCATCGCGCCGTGGGCTGGCAGGAGGAACTCAGCCCCTGCGGCAGCCAACTCAGGCGGAAAGGGCACGGGAAGCTGCTCGTTCCCGCCGAGGGAAGATCCCTCCGGCGCGCTGAGCGCTCCGGCAGGGGATGTCCAGCCCCAGTGACAGCGCTGGAAGCGGGGCTGGGCACAGCGGGGCTCACGCCAGGCTGGGGAGCGGGGGACCGGGGTGGGCGCATCCCCCGCCGCGGGGCCGGGCCGGGGTCTCACCTTAGCAGGGGCTCCTTCTCGGGCGGCGCCGCCTCCCCGCCGCAGCAGCCGCAGCAGCCGCCGAGCGATCGCAGCCAGGCCCGCAGCCCCATCGGCGCCGCCGGAGAGCCGGGCAGGGCGGGCCGGCCCGGGCGGGCCCTCCCCCGCAGCGGGGCCGGGCCGGGCTCCGCACCGCCCCCGCCGCCCTGCCCGCACGGCCCGGCCCCCGCCGTCGGCTCAGGGACGGGCTGCTGCGCCCTCCTGCATCTTTCTGGAGCCGCCCTCTTGCATCTTTGTCCTGCATCCCGCTGCACCCTCCTACACCTTCCTCCTGCATCTTCTCGCACCCCTCTGCAAACCCCTGCACCATCCTGCATCTTCCTGCACCCTTCGCATCCTCTTTGAACCACCCACCTTCACCTTCCTCCTGCATCTTCCTCCTGCGTGTTCCTGCACCCTCCTGTATCCTCCTGCACATTTCTGCTATATTCTCCTCCACGCCCCTGCATTCTCCCCTGCAGCACCCTTCTGCATCCTGAAGCACCTTCCTGTACCTTTCTGTTCTCTGCTGCATCTTCCTGTACCCTCTTACATCCCCACATGCCCTCCTCCATCCCATTGCATCCTCATGCACACCCTGCACCTCCCCACATCCTCTCACACCCTCCAAGAGGGTCCTCATGCACCCTCTTGCATCCTCCCACACCCTTCTCCATGCTCCCTCACCTTTCTGCATCCTCACACACCCTCACACACCCTGCTGCACCCTCTTGCACCCTTCTGTCCCCTCTTGCACCCTCCTTGATGCCACATTGCACAGCATTTTCAGCCTCCAGCCCTCACGCCACCACTGACACAGACCATCCCTGGCCAGCACGGCATGGCCAGAATAAAAAATTCCCCCTTTCCAACCCCCTGAACCACTACACTTCCAGGTTTGTTCCCACTTGGCTTTTGGGGCACAGGGCTGTGATCCTGGGAGCTGCAATGGGAAATGTCCAGGGGATGATGGACCCAGCTGTCTCTTGGTGCAGGGACTTTTGGAGGAAGAAGAAAAGAGCCTAAAATATTGCTCCCTTCCCCTTTATTTCTCCCTGTCTTACAATGAATGTTCCTATCACATGCTTAGCTGGGATCCCAAGAAGAAAAAGCTTAAACTCTGAATTAAGATGGTCCTGGATCTCATTTAATCACCACAGATTTGTTTGCATTTCAGAACAGCCCATCAGGCATCAGCCGGACCCAAGTCTGGTTTGACCACATACACCCCCAAGAGTTATTTAATTTTACTACAGCAGCTTCCCGACACCACTGGATTTTTTTTCCTTATGTCAGCAGATATAATAATATCATCTACTATATCATCATATATTCTCCAGCCTGTGCACACAAGGAAAGGTGAAATAAGATCAATCTGTGCTCACGTTTCTCTTCCTCTTTTTAATTCCAGAAATTTTAATCGATCAGCGGGGGATCATGTTCTCTTGGACACCCAGGAGCGCTGGATAATGAAGTGCTGGGCTAAAGGAGGCACAACCTTTCTGTCACAGCACTGCAAAATGCCCCACAAACATCACCCACAAACCCAGGCAGCATCAGTGGTGGTTTCCTTCCATGGACTCACCTTCCCTCTCTGACTCTGTACCCACCAGAGGAGACAGGAGGTAGGAGACTCCTGAGAACCCAAAATGCAGGGGCTGAAGCTGAAGGTTGAAGTGTGTGGAGGTGCTCAGCTATTGCAGGATGGTCTGAGGTGTTTGACCTCAGTCTGCACATCTGATGCGCTCCAAAAAGCACTGAAGACTGAGCCCTCTGTCCCTCTCAGAGACCTTCTTTGCTCTCAAGTGCCCAAAAATACACATTTCTGGTAAGGAGAAGAGAAACCCCCCTGGCCCTCTCTCCAAGTTGCTGCATTGGGATGGTGACAGATTTCAACAGTAAAAGCCAAGAGCAGAGCAAATCTGACAGGACTGGCAGCATCCCATTGGGAACCAGCTGTGCCCAAAACACCAAAATCATCATCTCATGCTTTTGTACAGGCATCTGGGGAACCCCCTCGGACAAGAGGCAGCAGTGCTGTGTGGTGCCACCAGGGCAAGTTGAGGTGTTCAGGCTGTTTAAGGCCATCAGGCAATGAGAGGTCAATGGCTGTGCAGTTACAGATGGACAGGAGACAGTGATATGCTGGTGGTGTTGCTTTGTCAGCAAGTAAAGAGGGAAGATGAGCCAGGAAGCAATGGAGTAGCCTCGGGACGCTGCATGGGGAATGGGAGATCTCAGGGTCCTCTGCCACGGATTCTCAGGTGACTTCTAAATTTCAATTAATTCATCGGCCCCAAAATCCATCTTCGTAAGTTAAAAGGTGACATTATGTGAGAAGGACTTGTTTTTATTGTTTCTGGAAGACCCCAGTGCTGGGGCTTTACTCTCAGCCTGGGCTCCCAGCTCCCACACGCACTGCACATCAATCATTCCGCCAGGAAGGATTTATGGCCGGATGAGCTAAGGGGCGAGGCAGGATTTCAAAGTCAAGGGCGCTCTCCTCTGCAGGCTTCCTCCCCTGCCCTTGAGCATGCCCCTGCCTGCCCTTATTTCTCCCCCAGCCTTTTGTGTGCTTGAGCACGACAATAACCAGCCAACATGCCGGCTACAATTACAAGGATCCGGCAATTGCACGGGCGCGGACGCAGTTACCCAAAAACAGTCACAGCTGCAGAGATTTCCATCTCCCTCTCTGGTTGATCCTCTGGGGGTCTCATTCATCTGGGCTCTTTTTTCACATAAGCACTGATTTTTCCAGAGCTGCCAGGGAGCAGGTATGGATAGCCCCAGCCCCAGCCCCAGTCCCAGCCAAGACCTTGAGGCACAGCTCTAACACACAGCTGTGAAATCAGCTGAGACATCCTTAATTTGTGGCTAACCCCCTTCCCTACAAGGAGATTTTATCCATGCCTTGCTGCTTGTAAGCCAAGAGAATTATGTTCTTCATTAATTTAAGGTCTGGGCTCTCTAGGTTTAAAAAAGATCCTCATAGAAATACCAAATATTTTCCTATCCCTTTATTCCTCGCTGTGATAATAAATCTTGTTCCTTTTCCATAAGAGAACAAATAAACAGGAGAAAATCTCCCAAGAGCTGAAGCCTTATTAGGATCTTGAAAGCAAATCAAGTTTTTCACAAGGTAAGAGAAGTATCACCGGCTTCTTCTCGGGATCCTGGGGATGGGGAGGTTGACCCCAGCCTGTCCAGCCCTTTGGGTATCCTCCCTCCAGTGTGGCCTGGCATGGAGCTGCCGAGTGAATCAAAGCTGAAATGAAATTTAAAACAATTATATTTGTGAATTTAATGCAGGAGGGTAATAAACAACAATAATACAGGACAATTTGCCTGCTCTTCCTTTAGCTCCACGCTGCACACAATGCATCGGCAGGGTTTGGTGCCACAAGGCCAGTGTGGCACAGGAGGGGGCTCAGCACCTCCCACAGGTCCTGCTGGGGAGTCAGAGCAGAGTCAGGTGAAATAAGGCCCCGGACATCACCAGGGCTCCCATCGGGGTGGGCACAGCACATTCCTTCCTGCACACAGTGGGTCTGGATTTCTTTCCCCAGGATAATGTCCTGCAGCTCACCACATGCAGCCATGGTGGTTCCAGTGTGTGTGTGCTGGAACCCTGCTTATCCCAGATGTTCCTGGGGACTTGCCTGGCGTTCAGATTGTCTAAAAACAGGGATACATGTTTCATGGCACAGCACTGCTCTGCCCAGACATGAAGGTCATCGTGTCCCCTCCTTCACCCTCCTCCCACGGGCAGGGGCAGGAGGCAGGGCAGGGGCCGAGTCACAAGCCCTCAGCCGTGGGCTACAGAATTGCTGCCACTTTAAGGTCTATGTTTAAAGGCCTGGCCAAAGGGGCAGCTCTGAGGCAGTTGGTCAGAGCTGAGGGTTTTTCTGAAATTCCTCCAGACAGGTGTGGGAAGGTAAGATCTGGAGTGTTTTCCAGGTAGGGGATTATCCACAGAGAAGGGGGAGAATTGAACCCGCTGAGCAAGACTTTGTATAATTGTTTTAGTTCTCAGATCCTTTAAAATTGGGACACCCTCTTAGAAATGCAGCATGGTGTGTCTGGCAGTGTTTGAGCCAGGAAATAAATGAGAATTAGTATTCCATTTGAGCAATAGACATAATTAATTAGAAGGTGTTTATGAGGCTTGTGATGTGTTTTGTAGCTGCAGGAAAAGAAGTCAGCTAAGTGTTCTCCAAGTGAAATTAGGGAAGATTTTTCTGCCAGAAAGTTATTGCTGGGGACAGCATGAACACAGTTACAGAGCCAGGCTTGGGCTGAGGGACATCTGTACCCTGGATAAAACAGAGCAGCTCTTCCTCACAAGGTAGGAGGGGAAAGGGAATTCAGCATTATCAAAGCATCTGGCTGAGGGGATGTCAGCTGTTTTGTTTTCAGGAGGCAGCGCTCTTTCCCTAGGATGAAAAGAATTCAATATAGTATTTAGTGATGTGTGGTGAAACGAACCACGGGAATACAAACAAAGTGGCTTTATCCATATCAAGATGAGACATTTCAGTGCTGTGGAAACCATGGTGCTGTTGGTGAAAAATATCAACAAGTGACACAGGCAAACTGACAGGAGTCTCCTTTGAGCTTTTTTCCCTAAAATAGATTGGGTTTTTTGTTTGTTTGTTTTTGTTTTTGTTTTTTTAATAAATTTCAGAGTGAGATGCATTGCCAGTGAAAAAAACCCAAACATCTCCCTGGAAATAGTCCCAGAGGCTGCAGTGAAACCCCAGTGGCTGAGTGAGGAGGATGGCCACGCACCTGGAGTGCTGAGCAAGGTGAGGATGCAGCATGGGCAGGGCATGCTGGCAGCAGAGGAGCACAGGGAGGCATCAGAAGCACTCAAGTGCTATATTCCAAGAACAGGAATTGCCTCCTGGCCATTGATAAGGTTAGGGCTTGGCTTGGTGATCGTGTTTGGAAAAGCAAAGCTCTGAGAGCTGTTTTGCCACTACATTCTGCAGAGGCACAAAGGTGGTGAGGGGGCAGAGCCAACAGGCACGACTTCAGGAGAGCAGGTGTGGAGGGATGAAGGATCTTAAATGCTCTTTTTCTGCATTAAGGTCAGAGTTTGGAGGTCTATTAATCCAGGATCCTGCTATATAATTCAAATCCACATGGCCTGTAAGTTTGGGGAACAAGTTGGGAAGACCCCAGGGCACTTTGACATTGCTTAAGTTTGTGGATTTAATGAGTGGGCTGGTAGGGACAATAGACAGTGTCTGATTCTCTGTGCCTGGTGTTTAAACTCATGTTTGGACTAAGGCTCAGCAACCCAAAGGTCAAGAAGACCAATTTATTGCTGTATGGTGCAGGGCCATTGGAGATTCACTGTCACTTGGGGAATACAAGAGAGTTGGGATAGGGAGTCAAAGGCAGCTGAATCCAGTGTGCCAAAGGTTGGGAGAGCTAGCAAAGGACTGGTGCCATTTGCAGCCTCTGCACTGCAGGTGTTTGGTCTCAGTAGCCAGAGGATAATCAGTTAAACACCACCTGTCCATTGCCCAGGAGAGCAGCCCATGCTATGGGGACCTCTGAGTTCAGAAGAGGGCAGGTGACTGAAGCCCAGGACATCAGCCCTTCCTGTCTGCAGTCATGCTCTCAGCAAATACAGGCAAACTTATGGTATCTAAACCCTCAAAAGGCTGGGTTATGAAACCACAGGGACCTTTGGTGCTTGTGTGGTATTTTCTCTTGGTCCAGGTACCACCCTGGCAGGATTAAGCAGCAGGTGACCCAAATAAAGCACTCTGGACGCAAACCCAGTAACTCCAACCCATGCTTTGATTCAGCAAACTGCTTCAAGGTGGTGCCTAGGTAAGTTCCTCTGATTTCTCTTAAAGTTAGGAGGGGCTTTAAGGCTGTGCTAATTAGCATAGACCCACGACTGCTGTGCAGAGTACAAACTGAGTGCTTCCCGTGAACCATGACTCGCTGGCTTCAGCTGCATGGAATTAGTATTACTCTTAGCAAAGGGGTAAAATCCTGCCCCAAATCAGGGCAGATTGCCTACTCCTGAGATACCATGCTCTGTGCTCTTCGAAATAGTGCAGGGGACTCTGTTTCTACATGTTCTCTTTCCGCTGGACGATAGGAGAGGCTTTCAGTGCAGACAGAGCACTGTAGGTATGGCTTTGGCTGCCCGCAGCTTTGCATCCTGTTCTCCTGCTACCCTGTGAGCATCTTCTGGGCTCTGAATCCGCTTCCCGAGATGTGGGGGCTGCTGAGGGACCCCCGGGATCCGTGGGCATTTTGAAAGCTCTCTGTAATTAGTAACTACAGAGCTGTGTAAAGCCTAAGGCTCTGGGGCTCCAGCATCTCGGCGGGATGAGCCTCGGGAAGCTGCCCTATGGATTTTACCCCCTGGCTCCGCTCCGGCCGGGCAGGGAGGAGCTGCGGGGCGGGCGGTAGGTACCGGGGGCGGCGCCGGCCATCGCCCGCTTTTCTTCCCCTTTGTCCCTGCCCGGAGCTCCGCACGGGGAGGCAGCGGGAGCTGCGGGAGGTGCCGGCGGTAAGGGCGGGGGGCGGCGCGGGGGGCTGAGGGAAGGAGGCTCCTCTGAGCGCTTAGAAAGCAGCTGGAGGATCCCTCCAGAAAGGGCTTTGGAAGCGCTGCTGCTCCCTGCTGGGAGCTCCAGCCCTGCGCTGGTTGAGCATCTCTTCCTGCACCCAAGGCAGAATAACCCTTGACTGTCCGAGGTGTTTGTGCGTCGCTGGATAAACTCGCAGCTCTCGCGTCGCACTGCCCACCCCGCTCGCTGTGGGCACGGGGAGGGTGTTGGGCCCCGTCAGACGGGGCAGGGAGCCCTTCTGGCAGGTTCTCAGGGTCTGTCCCCAGCCCAGGGAGCTGTCGCTGTCCCGCACGGCGCCTGCTCGGGCACCGAGACAAACAGGATACGGCCGAGAGCCTTCCGGTGCGGCGGGACCGCCCGGGGCGTGCGGGGACTGGGGGGTCCGGAGCATCACAGGGAGGACACAGTGGTGGGCGAGCCAGGGAACGCCCTGGGCCGTGTCCGTGAGACGCAAAAAAAATATCAGGTGGTTGAGAAAGCGCAGAGTTGAGTTGTCGTGATTGTGTTGTCAATTCTAAAACATGGGTTTCCTTAAAAAAAACAACAACAAACGAGCAAAAAAAAACCTCCAAAGAAACCTCCCACAAAAAAAACAAACCCAAAGTGTTCTACTGTAATGGTGATTTATTTCAGAAAACACCTGGGGAGGGGGAGAAGCAAAGGAGTAAGGAGTGCTTAAAAACCTGGAAAGCTTTTCCGCATCGGACACTGCTGGTTTCCTCCTGAGATTAACTCACAGCCCTGGGAGGGATTCTCAGAGAGCAGGTTCACACTCCCCTGCCCGGAGCCTCATGGGCAAAGTCCTCCCGGGGCCCCCGCCAGGAGCTGGAGGCTTTAGTGCCTGTGGTCACAGACTAAGTAGGCAGCAAGAATTTGATCCCATGGTGACAAACCCGGCTTCCTGCCTCTTCCCAGGTGCCAGGTTATCCAAGCATGACCACCCAGATGTTCGAGGGCAGAGGCCATGCGGCCGTCTACCAGAAATACAGGTTTGCACCGGGCAAAGAGCTGCAGCAAACCATCCTTGCCTACCTGCAGGAAAAGGTGAGTGGGGTGTGGCCAAGTTGGAGGATATCTTTATTTGTGGGTGGTAGTATTTACCTTGCCGGGAGTGTTACCTTGATTGGTACCACGGGGAATGATAAATCATCAGGGCTCAAGGCAAGATGGGGGCACAGGAGAGGCCTTCCACAGGTTCTGCCATGCCAAGGCTGTTCCTGAGTGGATGCTGGGGGAAGCAATGGGGTAAAAGCACAGAAACTGGGTGGCTGCCCACTGAGACACGTCCCCTCCTCCCCACAGAAGGCAATCCCTGCTGAGCTGGTAGTGGATGTTGGCTGTGGGTCCGGACAAGGCACCCGCTTCCTTGCGGAGCACTTCAAGAAGGTGGTGGGGACGGACATCAGTGAAGCACAGATCCAGGAGGCCAAGGACACCTCCTCCATGCCCAATGTCTCCTACCTGTGAGTGTTGGGGGAGTGAGCTCAGCCAAAGGCAAAATTTGGGTCCTTACATGGAAGTGGTGTTTTGTGAGTATGGTTGTTGTAAGACCCAGCTGGCACCAAAGAAAGCCCTATTTGATGGAATTCCTGAGGTGAACAGGCATTATCCTACACTTCCAGTAGCCATGGTCTTCCCACACTGTCCTCATGGCCTCCAAAAAATACCCACTGGCTTCATGTCCTACCCTCTGATTCCCATATCACAGATGTCTTTTTTTTTCTCCTTTCTGCTCCCAGCGTGTGCCCTGCAGAGGAGCTGCCGTTCCAGGACGCCTCTGTGGACGTCCTGGCCTCGTTCACGGCCGCGCACTGGTTTGACATCGAGAAGTTCATGAGGGAAGCGCAGCGGGTGGTGAGGCCGGGCGGCTGCGTGGCCATCAGCACCTACACCGTGGACATGAGCCTGCGCTACGGAGATTGCTCCGAAAAGCTCACCAAAATCTTCAGGGAGGTGAGGAGATGGAACCCAAACCTCAGGGCTTCCCCTCCTGCTCTAGGCGCAGGAAAATGTGTATTACTTGGATACAGAGAGGAATCCTAGTGCAGGATGGGGCAGAAGAGGGGTGGTTACGTGCAGGGACAAGGCTGAGATGGGATTTAGAGGCTCCAAAGCAGTGCTAAATCTGGCTGGATGAGGAGAAAAGGGATGCTAGCATTGATGGGGCAGGCTCTGGTAGGGTGAGAAGGGTGCCAGAGCATATCTAGGGGCTGGTACTGTCAAAGATACTTCTCCTGCTGTTGATCACAGAGAAAAGAATGGGGAGTATAAACTGTTTGGGAAAAGTCCTTTTTTAGTAATCTTTCTTGACAAAGGGTGTTTTAATAACTGGATAAAAGGAGCCTTTCCACAATTAGTAAAAGCAGTGTAGGGAGAAAGACAGAACCCTTATCTCTATGCTAAAATATCATCCTTAAATTCTGGGCATTAAGCAAGATTTTTGGTGTATTTTAATGCAACGAGTATTTAAAAAAAAAAAGGGCCACATGTGAATGCATCAGGTTTGGGCCTGAACCCGAGTTAAGTGGACATTGAGAACTTCAAGTCGTTTTGTGCTTTTTTTTTTTTTTTTTTTTTTAATACACTGTCTTTACAGTGCTGGGACCAGATTTTAAAATACTCACATAATAGACTAAAATTCGTCTTGGAAAACTACAAAGAGATCTTCGAGGCCTTGCCATTCCCAGACAAGAAGAGGTGAGCCGAACACCCTCAGTGCAGCGCCAGGCGTGGATAAAGGGGGTGTCTCCTCCTCTGGAGGGCTGCTCTGCCCCCAGCCCAGCGAGGACATAAGGGAGCGGGGTTTGCCAGAAGCTCAGCCCAGCTGCTGGGGTTCAGCAAACCCCTGTGCATTGAGGCAGAGCTGTGCGGCTGCATTCCCGCTGTTCCTGGCTTTTATGTGGCTCTGCACTGAGCCATCAAGTGTGGTCTGAGGGCTACGAGGGCCCTTCCTGCTCAAGGCAGCCTTGGGTTTGATTTTCAGTTGATGGTCTAGCACAATTTGAGGTTTCTGGGCAGGTCACTTCATGGGTGAAAGGAAAAATAGAGTGAGGCAGAAACGTGCCCCAGACCTCTGGGGAGCCAGTGCCTGCCTTCCCACCGAGGCACGGGGCAGGGGCTGACTCTGCAGGCAAAAAGGATGTGGTAGTGGTGGTGTGAAGGTGTTGGTGTCCTGGATGCTGGAGGGGATGGGGGTCTGCAGATAAGCCTGTACCAAAAGGGCTGGTCAAGTCACAGACTATATGAGATGGTCCCTGGAACCATCTTTGCACATCAATCAATGCTCTTGAGCCACCACATGCCACAACTGGATGTTGTTTCCATCTGATGGACCTTTGATGGTGTCAGATACTTTATTCACCACCATGTCAATCTGTTATCTGTGTTCCCCTGCCTTTGAAATTTATCTTGTCAATACTCCTTTCTTCCCCATCTCTCTTGTAGAATCACTGATATCTATGACAAAATTCCCATGACTGTCGAGGGTGTGGTTGGTTACATGGAATCTGCCTCTCCATATCAAACCTTTATGAAGAACGACCCTGAAGCTGCAAAATCCCTCCTCCAAGAGACTGAAAAGAGGTGAGAAAACTGCTTGGGAAAACAAGCAGGATGTGGAGGACTTGTTTTCTACAGTGCACAAAGAGTGAGGTTGTAGAGACCCCTCTGAAGCTAGAAGTGAGCTGTGCAGGGGTGCACTCCCTCCTTCCCCCCAGGTGTGGGTGGGTGTCTCTCAAGGGTTAAACAGCAGATCCTTAAATGTTAAGTCCTCTATGGTGTGCTTGCGCTGATATATCCATGGAAGTCTTGTGTCAGAGGTATCTTGAGTTTCTTTGTCTCGTTCTTGATTAGCAGAGGGCACGAAAAATATTGGTGGTTGCATCTTCACCAACCTGTTTTGGCCTCTAGCAAGGGCCTTCTGGGAAGGAGAGGCATCCCTGTGCCTGCTAATTTATTCACTGACCAGAACAACCCTTGTGCAGCAGCTGGAAGCATCTGCCATCCAGGCCTTTGTGCTATGGGTGGAAGAGACGTGTCTCTGGTTGTGGGTGTCAGGTTGAGAGCTGGCTGGACAGGGGTGAGACCTTTGCTTCTCTTTGCAGGATGCTGGAGACAATGGGAGTTTCTTCCCGTGAAACCCCAGTGGAGTTCTGGGTGAGGCACGTCTGTGTGCTGGGGTGCAAGGGACGGTGAAAGAGGAAACCCTCCTGATCTGGTGCTAAAACAGAAGGAAAATGTGGGTTGTTTCCTAATACCCCACTTGCAGCCGCTCTTATTCTTTGGGAAGATTGATGCTGATTTTGGTGATTAAAATTTTGGTCTTCTGTGGAAAGCAGAGGGGGTTTTATGCCTCTGGGGTTCCTGCCCACCTTGGTCCTGCAGTGTCCCCAGTGCTGCCCCCTCAGCACTGGAAGGGTCCCATTTTGGGCTGGTGGTGGTTGGATTACACATGGGGAAGAGAATCACAGTAATAGCTGAGAAACTTGCTGCATTTCTTACACAATTAATAATAATTAAAAAAAAAAGTTGATAAAAAGTTGCCTGTGGTTCCTCTTTTTAAGAGAGGCTGTGAAGCACCTGCTGGGTGGGAATAACTGTACTACATAGACATTGTGTGTCCTGAGTGGCCTTCTGCTCTGTGGGGGAGATGAGTTTTGGATAGGAAGGGCCATTTGCCCCTTTCCCTGCCCAGGCTGAGGAGGTGTGTGCTATCTTTGAAGGCTAGCTTGCAAAGGGGCTGTTCTCAGCCAGAAGGTGCCCCCATCCCTGGTGCTTAGCTGGCTGGTGCAGGTGTAACAGCAGCTTACCTGCCCCAGGAGTGCTTTGGCCCTTGCCCTCAGCACAGCTCGGGAGCCTTTCTGGGATTGCTGCCACAGGGGAGCAGGTTTCTGCCCATTATTACCCACCCACACTGCAAAGGGAAGATTAGAGGCAGCATTTTGGGGAGGGACAAGTGGAGACATGAGGGCTCAGAGCCAGGCACAGCCCAGCACAGGTCCCCTCCTGTTTGCTTTCTGCATATTTCAAGTTAAGGCACAGCCTCTGTGAGGACTGTTCCCTTTCCTGTAATTTCTGCCCATGGCAAGAAGGCTGCCCTGGCACTATGGGGAGGGCAGTGCCCTCACTCTGTTCTGCCTTTCTTAACAATGCACCAAAGTAAAAGTGGCACATCTGCTCCCTGCCCCAGAGAGCACACCTGGAGAGGGGCTTAGAGGGCCTGGAGGTGCTTCCACTGTGGTCTTGCGCTCTCAGGTGTGGTCCTGACTGAGCCCCCTCAACTTGGCAGAGGTGCTGGACCCTGGGCATGTTTCCCCTGGGGTCACTGAGCCCTGGCTCAGCTTGCCCAGGGTGTGGAGCAGAGGTTTGGCCCCCAGGAGGGTGGTGGGGCCCTGAGAGGCCAGCTCTGGGGTGGGAAGCCCATCATGGATATGAGGTTGGTCTCTCTGTCCATGGCCATGTGCTGCAGCAGTGATGCTGGATCCAGCCCTGCTGCTGTCACCAGGGGAGAGGCTGCGCAGGTGCAGGATGGGTTTGGGTGAGCAGCAGCCATCAGGCCTCCCTTGCCAGGTGAGGACGGGGCTGGTGGCTTGTCATCTCCTGAGGGTGCACAAGAGGTCTCTCTTCCCAGGGTGACACTGCTACTGGGGTGCCAGTGGCCTGACTGGCTGCCTGGGCCAGGGCAGCCCCAGCTCTGCTGGCAGGGCTTGTTCTGGAGAGGGGCATCCCCACAGCCAAGGCAGGGAGGGAACCCCCAGGAGGGAACACCCTATGTCCCTACAGTGCTGGAGCAAAGGTTCTGGTGAAAAAGTGTTTGGGCTTTTTCCTCATTTTAAATTTAAACCAAGTTCGTATTAAGTCTGCTCAATAATTAACTCAGTAATTCCCGGCCCTTCCCTCTGTGCATCCCCAGGGTTATGCAGCAGGTGCCAGGCTGTACTGTGACACCAGGGGTTGCATCACCACCGTGTTCGGGCGCGGTGTCGGCAGCGGAGCAGCACAAACCATCACAGTGGTGACAGCTCACGTGTGGAGAGGTGCTGAAGGGTTCTGGGGCATGTAGCTGGGCAAGGGGCACTTTGGTGGCACTGACACCCTGGGCTGGCAGGGACAGGTCAGGCAATGGCTGCCAAGTGAAGCCCACCTGATGTCCCCTGTCCCAGCACCATCAGGCCCTGGGCAGGTCTCCCACACATTTATTTTTAAAGCTGGCTTTTTTGGGGCACAGTTTTTGTCCCTTCTACCTTCTTTTCCCAGACCAGTGACTTTAGCAGGAGCCAATTCCTCCCAGACAAGCCTGCTGGCTACAAAAGGGGTCAGGAAGGAGCCTTACTGGGCTCATCCTTACCCACTCCAGTGGCATTGCCTGTGGTCAAGACTTTCCCACGTTGTGCCACGTAGCGGCTGATGAGTCACCATGGAGCAATTACCTCTCCTGATGCAATTACCTCACCTGTCCTCAGTCATGTTTCACTTTCCTTCTCCCACATGGAACTTCCGAACTTCCCACCCACCTGGGATTTCTTGCTCTAAGCAAGTTCAAGTGGCTCCAGCCTGCTGGGCCATGTGAATCCAAGGGGGTTCCACCATCACCCTCTGTGCCGCTCTCCTGGCACAGCGCTGTCTGCAGCCGGGGCTGGAGCGATGGCTGTGGTGGATCCCCAGTGTCCTGCAGACCCTGCTAGGCACTGTGTGGTGTCCCCAGCCCATGCTGGCCTTGGAGGACCCTCCTCTGCCATGGCAGGAGCTGCCAGTGGCATGGTTTGGAGGAGCCGTGGTGAATTCAGCCAGGCCTTGCTGGCTAGACTGTGATATGGTGGAGCATGGCATCACCATCACCGTGTGAGGCACATGCCCAGGCCCAGGATGGAAAAATCCCTTGATTCTGTTCAGCCAGGCACCCGGGGGTTTGGCTGTGGCCGCAGGCGAGTGTGGCACAACTACCTGAGCAAGGCACCTACGAGGGATCCTCACCCCTCCATCCCATCCACCCTGAGGGCCAAGGGCCATGCTCACGGCCCGGCTTCACCCTCCAGCTTTCACTTTTCTTTGGTGCCTCTGAATTTCCTTTTGCGTGTGTGAAGACATGAGGTTTCGCTTTACTTCTTCAAACAGAAATGACACCTGGGACATAAAAGCCACAGTGATGGGAAACAGGAGCCAAAGCTGGGTCCCACGGGGCTGTGATGCTGCTGTGACCAGATGGGTGACCCAAGAGTGTCTCGGCAGAGATCTGTGGTGTGGGACAGTGGTTCATGGTGGATCACCCCTCTCTCATTGGGGGACACATTTCTTTTTCACAACTGCTGGGATTTTCTGGTGAGGTGCTATCTATTCCAGCTGAGCTGTGCCTCGCTTGAGCAACATACATGGCATTATTTATGCTGCTTTGGGCTTTTATTTCAAAGCTGTATCAATCATGGACTTTGTTGCATTGAATAAAAATTATTCTTGTAAGTCTGTGGTTTTCTTTAATGGGAGAGAAGGGAAACACAGAGCTGTTGTCCTGTTTAGTGAGAGGGCAGGCAAAGGAGCCAAGCCCAGGGCTCAGGCTTTTAATTACTGGCCTTACCCACCCTGCTACCAGGGGGGAGGCTGGCATGGGAGCCTGGTCCTGTGGCCGTATCTGTGGCTGGAAGACCTGTGCCCGCCACGCTTTTACCACCGTCTTTTGCTGTCCTGGCTCTTCTCCAAGCTGTATCTGCATCCAGCTTGGTCAAGGTGGAAATAGTCACTGTCCCATCCATGCTGCCCTCTCCTCCTCTTTATTTCCATCATGGTTTTCCAGGAAAGACCTGAGTAATCTGAGATACTGCTGGAGCAGAGGAAGGGCTCAAGAAGGGCTGGATGGACCTTGTGAGTCAACAGCTGGTCCTGCTCTGCCTCTTCAGAAATTATCTGGACAATGAGGGAGAGGGTACCCTGGGCATACCAAGTTTTGTGGTAACACCAAACTGGGAGAAGTGGATGACAGCAGAGAGTCATGCTGCTGTCCACAGGGACCTTGACAAGCTGGAGAAGTGGGCTGATGGAACCTCCTGAAATTCAACCAGGGAAAGGGCTAAGTCCGGCACCTGAGGAGGAACAGCCCCAGGCAGCAGGACGTGCTGGGGGCTGCCCAGATAGAAACCAGCATGGCAGAAAAGGACCTGGGGGTCCTGGTGGGCATCAGGTTGAACATGAGCCAGAAACATGTCCTTGTGGCAAAGAAATGAATGGTATCTGGAGCTGCACTTAGAGGAGTGTTTCCAGGAGGCTGAGACAAGTGATCCTTCCCTTCTACTCAGCACTGGTGAGGCCACCCCTGGAGTGCTGGGTCCAGGTTTGGGCTCCTCAGGGAGAGAGGGATGTGGCAGACACTGGATATCAGAGTTGAATCAGTGTCATGAAGATGATGGACAGGAACATCTCTCCTATGAGGAAAGGCTGAGAAAGGAGGCTTAGGGACTCTTGGTGGTGCCTACTGACAGCATAGCAGAAAAAAGCTACAATCTGAAACGTGAAAATGCATCTGAACGCAAAAGAACACTCACAGAGAGGCTGTGGAGTCACCACTCCATCCTTTGAGATATTTAAAACTGGACACAGTCCTGGGGAACCCATGCTGGCTGACCCTACCAGAGCAAGGACTGGACTGGATGATGTCCAGAGATCCCAGTCCACCTCCATGACCACGTCCATGCCACTCTGCCCACTCATAGGTGTATCTTTCCACGGGCTTGCTCAAGAACTTTTCTTGTTCTCTTGGCCTCTGAAATCAGCAGTTTATTTCCAAATGCGAACACTAAAAGTCAAGTCCTTCTGGAGCAGTGTTTTCCTGTGTATGGCCACTGTGCGAGACACTGCAAAGTGCATTTATGCCTGTTGCTGCCTTACTGTCTTGGCTTTTTAGATCCAGGTATTGCCCTAATTTTCTGTATTTAATGCTTGATGAACACATGAAACTAAAAGCCCAGCAGCGATTGCAGGAGGTTACCTTGAGAGAAGGACAATTGGCTGAACGGGGGCACCATTCCCGCTGTCACTGGAGGGATGTCAATACACCACATTTGTGTTTCCAGGCTGGACAGGGAGAGAAACCCAGCTAATCCCAGCGGCTTGTAGGGTGGCAGCCCTGCTCATTTCTGGCAGCCTCCCTTCATAACTCTGTGTCCCACCTGGAAAACGTTAGGTGGAAGTGCTTCTGCTTTCACCCTTTTCCCTGCTTTGGTGGCAAGCCTGGTCCCCCAGGATAACACATAGAGCTCATGCCTGCAGCCTGTGCCGTGCAGTGCCTGCTCCCTGCTGCTGCTTTCCCCCCCTCCCTGCCACGACCCTTTCTATAGGGAAACCGAGGCATGGACTCCTGCTGCCACTCGGGAGGCACTGTAACCCTCCCGGCCACCCCGAGTCTGCTGTCCCCGCGGGGCTGCGTGCCTGGGCTCTCCCGCAGCTCTCAGCGTGGGGTGGGCCTGGGTCGTGCCCGGTGTCCCCGCACTTGCCAGCACCTCTGTGCCACTCGGCGTGGCAGCGGCGTCCCCCCACTCAGCCCCCTCGGAGGGCGTGTGCTGGAGGCAGCCCGAGCATCCCTCATCGCCGGTGCGCTCGCCCTGTCGAGGCGGAGCAGGCGGCAGGGCTGGAGGCAGCAGCGCAAGTAACGGAGGCGGGATTCCCGCCGCAGCTTTCGCTTTCCTGTTTCCAGAGCGGCCAGGCCGTGGATTTTCCTGCAAAGTGAAAGCAGTCTCACCGGGCAGGTGGAATAAAAAGCCGGGGAGATGGGGCAGCAAGGTATCCACAGCCAGCAGAGCAGAGCAAGGAAAGAAGCTCCCCAGGACAGCCCAGCATCTCCACAGCTGAGAGAGCCACCTGTGGCACCTGTCAGGCACCTCTGCATCAGGAGTTTAGCAAATCCTCCCCGGACTCCTCCGTTTCATCCTCTCTGGCATCTTGCACCGCAGCCTCCTTACCCCATCATAACCCACTGCTCACCATCGAGCTCTCATCAACAAAATGCTGTGTCTCCGCCTCACCTCACTGCTTGTGCTGGTGCTGGGGGTCAGCCTGGGGGCTGCCTTTCCCCACAACACCCTGAGGAAGGGCTGCAGCCTGTTCAAGTACAAGCAAGTCACGTTCGATGAGAAGAAGGCTGTGAAGAAGATGCAGAAGGAGTTTGTGAGTATCGCTGGCAATGGGGGCTGTGGGCTGGGGAGGGGGGGCAAGGCAGAGGAGATGCTGAATTTGAGACCTGAGTGACAAACTGGATGTTTTCTGCAGCAGTCTGGGGAGGAGGAGGATGTTTTCCATGGGAGTTTGGGGACATGAAGGATGCTGGGCCAAATTTTGTCCCAGTTTCAAACCACATGGCTGGCGGGGTTGCACAACATCGCCAGAAGTCACAATGACAGTTGTTCAGTCTCTCTCTTGGTTTGTGCCTGCAGCGCAACATCAGGCAGCCGGGCCGCAACTGCGACAGCGGGCTCTTGGATCGGAAGTGGATGTCGGCACACCTGTCGGTAAGAGCAAGGTGATGCTGTGACAAGGGGGCACAGCTCTCTTCTCAGCCAGTCCCACCCTCACCTGCACCCCAGGCAGGTCTTTGAGACTCCCCTCCTCCAGCCCTGGCTCTTTGGTCCCTAACCACACGCTCCTGCCACAGGTGCCCGACCGAGTGGTGCTGGTGGAAGCCGAGCTGAACTTCACCATCACGATGCTGCAGCTCTCCACCCACCCCGGCTTCACCAAGATGCGCCAGCGGCCCCTGGCCTTCCTCGCCCAAGCCCGTGAGGATTTGCGGGGCTGTGTGAGTGCCCCCCGAGCCCCCCACCCCGTGCCAGCTCCGTGGCCCTGGCGTTGTCGGCAGCACTGCGGGGCATTGCTGGTCCTTACCCTGCCATTTCCCTTGCAGGTGGCTCCCTCGCATCAGCCCTCTGGGGAACTGAGCCAGTGGCTGCAGAACCTGCAGGTGGCCATGAATATGGTAAGTTGGGTCAGCGGGGCCAGAGGGTCTCGGGGTGTCAGTGACCCGCACGGCTGCACCCTGACCCCATTGCTAACGCAGGCGCTGTCCCCGCCGCACGAGAACACCGGCTGCCTGGAGGACTACGCTGTCCGCCACGTCTTTGAAGTGCTGGAAGACCTGAACTGCGCTGCCCTCCAGGAGCAATGCTCTTAGCCCCCGCCACCGGCCCCAAAGGACACACGAGGACCGGGAAAAACAACTGCTATTGCATTGCTGGACTGTACTTAAGCCTTTTTCTTACTCATGTGAGCTCAGGGAACAATTTTTTTTCACAGTCTTTTAAATTATTGGGGCTTATTGTGTGCTTAGAAATGGCTCAGGAGGAGCTGAAGAAATGCCCCTCCTGAAAGAATGGCAATGAACGTATTTATTGGATATCTTTGTTTTGCTAGTTTTCAAAATGTTTTTAAGGAAATCTATTTTTTCACCTGCTATTTATTACAGAGTATATTATGCATATTTTCCTGTATAAATTATTTTATTGTATGCCATTTAATAAAACAGATACTATATGTAGACAAGCTGCCATCACATTTTTTACTATGCTTTGCTGTAATACAACAGCAGAGGTATCGCACACACATCCTTGCAAGGACATTGTCCAAATGAAACCTCATTCCATTTAATTTGGGGACAGGGAGGGAGAAAGGCCTGGATGTTGGGCTCTTTGGGGAGCTTTAGTAGATTTTATCTCCTGGCCACGCCCCATCTGCTGCCACCTGATGACAGGAGCAGCACCTGAGGCAATGAAAACCCATCAGGAGGGAAATGCCCTTGGGCCAACACTACAGACAGGCAGGGAAAGCCCCAGAGGTGTGTCTGGAATTGCACATGGACTCCTGGATTTGGTTACAGCAAGGCACAGCTAATCTCTCAAAAACAGCTGCACCAGTGCTTTGCCTGTGTGGCCACAGATTCCCAGGAACAGGCAGATGCCATCAGTGCCTGTTTGGGATCCAATCCCCTGACCCTGCTCGCTATTTGACCCCTTGGTTTTGAAGTCTTGCAAGAAATCCCTTTCTCTGGAGCCTATGTATAGTCAACATCTGGCAGGGGAGGTTGTTTCTAGAACATTTCTGGACTAAAGTGCTGTGCCATGATAGCCAAACATTACATGGATCTGGAGAGAAAAGCCTAAGGAGGCAAGATGGTGTTTATTCATCCTCCAAAATAGATGTATTTAGGTTGTCCTGCTCTCACTGAGGTATCTATCAAGGCATTGTTCCTTTTGCAAGGCAAAGGCTGTAGGCTGTAGCAATGGGGCAGCCAGGCTCCTCAGGAGCTGGGAGCAGGAGTGGTGGGGACAGCTGGGAAATGCAGCTGGCCAGCATTAGCCTAATGCCCCTGCCAGCTTCTTGTAGCTCAGGGTAAGTCCTCTGTTTTTCCTGGAGGGTGACTGGAGGTGGGCAAGAAGCACTTTAGCTTTCCCTGCAGACTCACAGAAGGAGTGCCAGGAGGGAAATACTGGGGAGTCAGAGCACTAAGCCAATTTAAGGCCTCTGAGTACGGGTTCTGTGCTGGTTTAACTAGATTTCAGTCAGCAAAATTCCAATTTCTTTTTGGGGAGGAGGTGTTGGTATTATTCCAGTGAAGGTTTAGGACACAGTGAGTATTTCAACAGCTGTCAGCCAAACGTTCCTTGTGTTCAGTCTCCAGCTTTGCCTTATCACACTTTCTGGGTGCTGCTTTCATGCCTGGTTCCCTTATTTAATGGAAGCCACCAAATGGAAGAATTTAACTTTATGCACCTATTTTACAGGTGGAGGGGGCTGATCTAACACAATTGTTTAGGTTTCTAAAGATTTTGGTTGGTCTATTTATGATACCCAGGTAATTCACTCTCAATTACTAAATGCGCTCTTATGATCCTTTTTTTACAGAGATTTCATCTGACTCAATGTTGCTCCCATTTGATTCACTATTGCTTCCACTAATCTGCTGCTGGAATGCACAAATAGTCTATTAATTTAAGCAGGCACTAAGGCAATGGTTGCAGCAAGCCTGGTTATGTTCCACTTGTGAAACCACCCTGACAATTGTTGGTTTTTTTCCCTTCTTGCTGTGTTGCTATTTGCCACAGACTCAGTGTAATTTATATTGTAACTGAATCACCCCCTTTTCCACAGCTCTATGAGGGGACTGTAAAATAATGGAATGTATTGGAATGGGCTGCCCAGGGAGGCGGCGGAGTCACCATTCCCTGGAGGTTTTTAAGGAAAGACTGGACGTCTAGGTGACACGGTGGTGTTGGGTCGTAAGTTGGACTCGATCATCTCACAGGTTTGGTTTTTTTTTTCCAACCTATTTGATTCTGTGATCCCAAATCCCAAATCTTCATTCGCGAAGCCTAGCCATGATGATGATGATGATGATTCTGTGATTCTGCTTACAAAAGGTGAGAAAATTGAGCCTGGGGACACATAACTCAGCCGGAAGACCTCAACTCCCCTCGGGCACTGGGAGACACCGCTCCCGCTGCCCCTGAGGGGGCGACCCAACATGGCGCCGCCCTCCCGGCGGCCAGCGGCCGCCCCGCGCCGCGGCCACCGCCGCCAAATCTCGCGAGAACCCCGCGGGCGCACTGCCCGGCCCTACCCTCGCTCTCGCGAGATCTCCGCTGGGGGAGGGAGGGAGGAGGAGGAGGGGAGGGAGAAGAAGGAGAGGAGGAGGAGGAAGAGGAAGAAAGAGTCCGAAGGAGCTGCCGCTCCTGCCCGGGCCGGCGCCGGGGATGGTGTTGGCCGCGGCAGCCGGGCCCTGACGCCGCGCTCAGGTACGTGCGAGCCGTCCCCCTTCCCTCAGCCCTCCCCGCCCGGGCCTGGCCCCTCCCGGCGCCCCCACAACTCCCGGGGCGGTCCCGGCCCGCCGGGCCTCGGGGCCCACTTGTGTCCCCCGGCCCAGCTCTCCCGGCCCTCGGAACCCAGCGATCCCCCTGCCTCTGCGGAGGGGCTCCCGGGCCGCCTCTGCCTCCGCTCCCGGCGGAGCTGGGGAACTCCCGGGGCTCTCGCGCCCTTCCCTATAAATAAGCACAGTCTCCCCTCCCTGGCCTGTCTCTCCGGGGTCTGCAGCGGGGAAGCTTTGCTTGAACTGTTGGGAGCTTCCTTTCCGTGCTCCACCGGAATTTGGGGTATAGTTGATGAGAATGATTTCTTTTTCACAGTGATCAGGCTTCTCTTGGGTTTCCCGGTTTTCCGGGACAAGCTATAAAGATATTTGGACATTTAATGCCTATCGGAATTGATTAAATTTGGAATTGACACCTAAACGATGGGGGTTTTTGGAGTGGAGAGGTTGCCTGCAATTTACAGATTTATTTCTTTTCATGTAGAACGCCGTTCAGTACTTCCCAGACTCCCCTACTCCCCCCCCCCTTTTTTTTTTAAGCAGCTGTTGGTTTTCCCTCCTCCAAAGAAAAAAAAGGTCTGTGTTCTCTGCTTATTCTTCCTTTCTCTGGGGTAGCAGGATGAAAAAACTTACTGTATGTTTCAGTTGAGCCAGCTGGATTTTACATTTACACCCTAACGTTACTTTTGTTTTTAAATATATTTTGCAGCTGACACACACATTTGTCAGCTCCAGAGAACTTGACCTCCTTGTAGATCTCACCAGAGTTTCATACTGTTAGGGACTATTGCGAAATATATGTTTCCCTTTTTTTAAGTCTTTTTGCTCAGTTATCTATTATGTCTTTCTCAACACCCAGGTAAGGATTATACCGTGACTTTTTGCAGTTTTCCCCCTTTATTTGGTTGAATTAATTAATATGATTTAAAGGATAAACATTTCTCCTACCATTTTAGTGGTGGTGGGACCTGAAGGGTTTAGATCTTGTCAGCATTATGTTGGTTTTGCCAAACTTAAGAAGAATGAGTTGCCTTCAACTAAGAATAGTTACAAAACGTATGAAGCCATGACAGACTGGATGCTTTGGTTTAATGACTTTGGCATTCTGTCCACCTTTTATTGTAATTATTTATCAGTGCAGTTATCTTCTAGAGTGGCTGGGTAACACAGCAAAACTGTATCTTCATTTCAGTTATTGAGTCTCGCAACTTCTTGCACTGTGGAGAGTTCCTGTTGTGCAGCTGCGTGGATCATTGCACTGTTTGCAGCTTAAGTCTTTTTTCTGTGTCCTGGGAGCTGCCTCAGAGCTCACTTCCCAGTGTTAGAGAATAGTTCCAGTGATCCCTCCCCTTTCTCTTTGTTATTTCTTATATTTTGGCCAGCTGAAGAGCGGCTCTGAACACTGTCCTGGGAGGTGTGGATGAGGAGGCCGTAGCAGACTGTCTGGCAGGGGTATTTCCACAGCAGTTCTTAGGAAGGAGCAGTGTCAAGCAGTGAAATTGCATTGTAAACACTGATGTAGGCCTGACCTTTCTCCTGCAAAGCTGAGCTTCCCCTTGGCCTAACAAACTGTAGCTCTTTCAGTATTCACAGCCCAAACAAAATCTTTCTCTGAGCCATCCTCGTCTTTAATCACAGTTGTGTGAGCTGCGTGCAGTGTTTTCTGTGTTTGACTGCTGAGAATGTGATGGAAGTTCGTTCCTTATTCAACAACTGCGAGTTGTTTTCATACTGCACCCCCAGTGCTTCGTTTCTGGTGATGGGCTTTGCTCTCCCTTTGTGTTCCAGGTGGAAGCAGCAGGAATGCTAACACTGGCAAGCAAGCTGAAGCGGGATGATGGTGTCAGAGGACCCCGTGCGTCCAACCCGGCGTCGGACTCTACTCGGAGGGTGTCTGTGCGAGATAAATTACTTGTTAAAGGTGAAAGGGACTTGTACTGAAATATTTTGGGGGTTACGGTTTGCGGGTGTGGTGCCAGTAAACAACACTAAATTGCATAGGAATTTCCAGGGGTGTTTTTGAAATGGCTTGTGACTTACCTCAGGATTACTGCTGTAGGGTGTACATTGACATACATCTCATCTCCAGCAGCTCTTTGCCTGTAGGACACTTGTTTTCATTGAATAGTGAAAACCAAAACAAGTGTCCTCCTTACTCTGCTGAAAAATTAACCCATTAAAAGGAACTCTGTCATCAATTAAAACATGATAAAAATTGCCACATGACTATCTAAACATATAGGAGGAGAATATCAACAATAGTATATTTGTCTTGATAGGAAGGTGTTTTTTTGAGCAAAAACATAACTGCCTGTGACAGGAAAAAACATCCTAAGGGTAACAACAGTGTTCCAGAGGTCTTTAATGGTACAGGTCGTAGGCAGCAAAGTTTAAAAAGCTTAAAAAAAGCAAGGCAGGGAGATGTTTTTGTAGGCTGGAGTCTCTAGAAGTTGAGGATGAAGCTGTGAGTTAAAAAAAACCAGTGCTCGTTTTTGTATTGCAATAGGGTTTGTTCTAGGAGGGCTGCTGTAGGTTGTTACTGGTGGGGAAAAAAGCCCCAGACTTTCACTTTGTGGCAGTTCTGGATAAATGGGGTAGTTTGTGCGGCAATAATTAAACTGTTTTATAGTGAAATCAGGGGCAGCTCTTTTTTGTACCTAATTTTTTTTTCCTGTAACGTGACCTTAAACTCAGATTTACTCCCTCTGGTAATAGTTGAGTGTTTTAATGCTTGAGCCGTGCAATGCTCTAGTGGCAAGGAGTATATTGTTTAGGTGGATGTTTCTGCTAAAAATGATCAATAGCAAATATACTGCTGTTGATGTGTAAGCTGCTACTATTAGGGTTTGTGCCAGTCAGAGGAAACTCACATTTCCTGGTCTTGTTTTAGAATGATTTGAGACTGACAAGGGTGTATTTGCCTGACTGGTATTACCTAACTAGCATTGCCTATGGGTTTTTTTCAAATTAGGGTAAATTCTGTCATGTAACTTTGCTGGAGCAAGGTGTCACTGCAAATGCTGCTGCCTCAGTGCCCTGGGAATTGGCACAGGTAGACTATAGCAATGGTATATTCACAATTTTCTCTCTGTACAGTTCTAAGGACAGGGGCTTTTAATAACTCTGATGTGATCATTCTTGAAAAGAACTTGCTTTAGACTTCCAGTTTGGAAATCCTTAGTTAACTCCAGTTCTGAGGGAGGAAGATTCAGGTAGGAGAAATAAGCTCTTTAACCAGGCTAAGCTACAAAGCCAAATGACTAAATAATCTGAGATTTTTGCTAAACCTACAGGTATAGACTCGAGAGGAAGAGAGCAGTGCAATATAAATGCACTTCCAACTGCAATGATTGGTATAGTGTGAGGTGCCATAAGACATTTTACTGTACCCTTAGAACAGTCATGTTTTTCATTTTTAGGGCTAAAACCTTACCAAAGTCTGCAGGGAGGAAGAGAACATGAGCTATAGAAAATTAGTATTGACACTGTAATTGCTATGGCTGCATTAGCAAACCAGCACAGACTTGAGTATTGAACTCAGCCTATGGGAGTTCAATATATGGTGGTATAATGGTATATTGTGAATATACCATTGCTATAGTCTACCTGTGGCACTTCCCAGGGCACTGAGGCAGCAGCATTTGCAGTGACACCTTGCTCCAGCAAAGTTACATGACAGAATTTACCCTAATTTGAAAAAAACCCATAGGCAATAGCAAACCAGCACAGACTTGAGTCCCAAACTGACAAATGGTGAAAGCAGGTCACTGCTCATGTGCCTCTGACAAGTGCTGGGTGCTGGACCCTCATCTGATTGTGCATGGAAGTTGTATCCCTGCTGTGGAATGTGGCTTATGCCACTTAAAGAGTCACCGTCAAAGGTACAGTGAAAACGTCCTTAAATATAAATTTGCAGAAGAAGTTTGGGAAGGTTTCTGCTGGTTCTTACTGCTTGGATAATGCATATAAAGGGAAATCAAGTTAGAATCAATTAAGAGTTATTTCTACAGAGGCTGGAATGGAAAGAGTGAAGGGGGCAAGGAGACCCTTAGTTGAGTCATGAGATTCAGAGTAAACCCCCTTTCATTCTAGACTCCTTTTCAGGGATGAGTCTCAGTGTGGCTGGGTCCAGTATTAGGGTTGGACTCAGTCAACAGTTTGTCTAAAGAATTTAGCAGCACTTAATCATAAAAGTACTTAAATGTTGGACTAATCACTAACCAGCTGTAAACATAACAATATTCTAGATTCAAGATAATAACATTATACTATGTTATGGGGTGTTCAAGTCAATACACAGATACACAAAGATATATATATAGAGAGGGACAAATGTGTAAAGGTAACACACACACATATGTGTGCCTACAAGTATATTCCTATTGAAAAATTCCCCTCCAGAATCAGTGAAATACTCATGTTTAATGCCTTTTTGGGAACTACTGGAATTGTCTGTCGTTCGAGTGAGGATGATACCATTTCACTTGGACTATAATTCAGATAAGGAATGTTCCAAAGCTGTCAGGGGATGACTGATTACTCCTCCTCTCATCTCCCACCTTGTTGAGGCAGCAGGAGTGCTGCTCTCACCTTGGCCTGGCAAGAGTTCCTAGAAGAGTTAAGGAATGCTTCACCACTGAGCTCTTGTGCAAAGGCCAAGGCCTGACAAGAGTTACTGAAATTGTAGAGCAGGCCAGAGGTAGGGCGGGGAGGGGAGGCTCTCCCAATCCTGATGCTCTCCCAGAAGAATTGTAGGAGCAACTGTTAGTGTGTTAGAATGGTTTCTGGACTCAAATGGGAACTGACAGTAGAAGCAGGTCATCTTAGTACAACTCCACTGAAAGTGAGAGAGAAATTCAGTAGCTAGTGTGAAAGATTTATTGGGGATATTCTCTTTTAAGCTGCTTTTTAAGCTAAACGTAGACCATTTGTCTACAAAGTTTCTAGAATTTGCTCCAGCACTTTAAGATAGACCAACTGCAGCAGCATCTATGATGTTGAGAGGCTGAGGGAAGGTGAACTTGTGATGTTGACAGTGTTTTTAGGTCACATAAAGATCTGCAGGAATGAGTTTGGTAGGGAGGGCAGAGCTGTCTGCTCAAGGTGTGCATACAGCAGTGATGCTTTGCATCTAGACTAGCACCAGTGCCTTTTATTGCCTGATTGTCTGGAACTGTAGTAGCCCAGCTGAACTTCAGGGTCCTGTTTTGCATCAACAAAGTTATAGGAACCTGGAAGAGTAGCTGTAAGTACAAGTTGTTACTGGTGAGTGTTTAAGCCGGAGTTACCAAACAAACAGATGACAGTTGCAGAATGGATGAAAGTCTCAATCAGTCTCCTGGCAATGGTGAATTAAAAAATAATCTGTTCTACATAAAAGAAGAGAAATCTTGGCCATCAGCAAGGGAAGAGGAGTAGATGAGAAGAGGCCCAAAGTGTTCTGTCAGCAGTGAAGCACCACTGTCCTATTCCTGATCCACAGTAAATTGGTGTTAGTCTAATAAATTCTGCAGACAGATGCCTGCCAGCTTTGCTCGGGGTGTTGTCCAGACACAGACAGTGACTGGTTTTTCTCTGGAGTTAAAGACAGCCTTGTTTGTGTTGATAGAGTCCAGTCCAGGAGGGCAGTCTGGGATCTCTTTGGAGGATGTGCTGTCACGCTGACAACCTTGCAGTGCTCAAATGTGTTGTGTGCAGAGACTGGTAAATAGATCAATGCCATTTGATGAAGGGTAGATGGCCATGACCCAGCCCCTGTTAGTGTTGATGATGCTTGCAGACCTTCAGAAATCTGGCACAGACCAACTCCATGCTGCCTTAAGGTAGGAAGAATAAGTAATAATTTAGGTATGATGTTGGCTGTTTGTACCATATGGATGTGAAGAAAATCTCAGTCAGCATCTGAAATAGTGTTGCCCGGTGCTGTCCTTGACTTTAGTGATGGACTCAAGTTAAAAAGGCTTTTTTACACTTCTATGAAAAAGCTACTCTTAAAATACTGGTGCCCTTTGTTAGTTTTTCTAAGCCAGTCCTTTGATTTTTGTCCAGTGTTGTGTTATATTCAATTATCCATCACGGCTCAGGGCACTTGCTTTGTTGAGTTATTTAATGGACATACTATGAATGGAAATATCTCTATTCTTAAAGTTTTGTTTAGGGAAGTAATTGTGAGGCAGCTGATTATTCTCTTCCAGTTGTTTTTCCTCTGGAGTGTTAAAATCGTGGCTGCTAAACAGGATTTGGCAGCAGCCTGTCCCCTGCAGGCTAACGGAGCACGTTTGGGAGTAGAGCAGGGCACATATGTCTGGGGTGTGGAGTGTGCTGCTGGTTCTGATCTGAAACCCTGGGAAGGCACAGGAAAACATCCGCCAGTTGGGAATCACTGAGGGCACAGGTTTCTGAGGGCGTGGGGGGGGCAAGGACTGGTAATTCAAGCTGCCAGGTCATGGAGAGAGGCTTTGTGGCCCAGGACAGAGGGGTCTGGAGAGAGTCCAAGCAGTGGCTAACATGTTTCAAGACAAGTCAAGTGGAGGACATGCAAACAACTGCAGAAGGCGGAAAGCAAATGCTGATGAGAGGAAGAGGAGCAGACAGAAATGGTGCTTGAAGGGGCTCTGCTGCCTCTCTCACCTGGGAGAGAGGCTCCAACAAGGCACACCTTTGTTAAAAGTTCAGCATGACTTATCTGTACGTCTCTTTTCACTGGGTTTTCCATATAGGCTCTGTGGGAGAGTAAGGCCTTAATTCTATAGACCTAGTGCCCAAGTTAAAATAGAGCAAGCAGTACACTTGCTTCAGCACCTTTCATTTTGTTCTGTGCTGCAGAGACAATTTTTGATGTTCTATTCATCTCTAAGGGGCACTTCATTAAGTTGAGAACAGGGGCCACATGACTGCTCCTCCAGGATGCTGAGAATGCAGTGCTGAACTTGAAAGGCAGATCCTTTCTGGAAATTTGAAAGAGACTGAGGACAAGCCAAAGTGGTATTTGAAATTAGTATTGTGTAATGAAGGTGACTACGAAATTGAATTCAAGATAGAGAGTGTGCCAGGGTGGCAGGAGTAGTAATGCATGTGTGCTTATGGATCACAAAGGTTGTCCCTTAAGCTGTGGTTTTTGTAGTGCACCTGAACATCATCATTCAGTTTTAAAGTATCAGTACTGTTTTGATTGTGACAGTTGGAAATAATATATAAGAAAATGAGTTAATGTGTTTTACTCCTCAATTGTTTTAAACAACTGTGGCTTTTCCAGCAGATTTCTGTAACTGGAAAATGTTTCAGGTGTGCCTTTGTATATAAGCCTGAGAGAATGGAAGTGGGAAGCTGATTATGAAAGTGAGTTTCATGTGCATTGAAACTAAAAATGAGGAGAACCCATGTATTTGCTTTCTTCAAGCTATGAAAATTGAAGCTATTTTGAGAAGTTATTACTGAGACATTTTTCCAGGGCTTTGCTGACAAAGGGAGGTGCAAGGCATTGCTTCATTTATGCCTTAGATTTTCAGCACACCTGAAATATGAAGTGATATATTGCAGACTTGGAGATTTCCAACCACAGTGGCTTTTGGTAGTTTTTGATGTCGGGATAATAAACTTTGTATAGCGTATAGAAGCTGAAGGTGTGATTTGATAGTGTCTTGTTTAAAATAAACATTTGGAAGCAGAAGGAGAATATACATCTTTTGCTCTACTGAAAAACTGGTGATATTAGTTGGCTTGTTTGACTTCTAATACTGGTCTGTGCAGTTCAGAGGAGCTAAGTAAGGAAAGCTATAAAGAGAGATGAGAATTAGGAGGCATAGACCCATATATAGGGCAGGAGTGTGCTCCTATTTCTGTCTTGAGAACTGTCAGGGGTAGGGAGAGTTATTGTTTGTAAAGTCATTTATAAATAGCTCTGGTTGCTTGTGTTAGGCTTAGCTTTTCTCTCTTCTGTAAAGTTCCTAGGCTGCTTCTGAGGCATAATCAGTTTGCATTCAAGTCTTCCAAAGTTTGTGGTAGGTTTAACTTTAAGCCTTGCTTTTTTATCCTTTTTATGGTTTAAAATAGCATTTGGAACTGTTCAAGCAAGGGCATAGTGGGGCAAGAGCAGGACTCTGCCAGGATACCTGCCACTGAGGTGTGCTTCTGCACCAGATCACAGGAGGTTTTAAGAACACCAGACTGGCTGGTTGGGAGCTAATGGTATTTCCTGAGACTTGGATTTTCTGGTTGGTTGTCTCATCTTAATAGTGTGAATTGAGACACAGATACTGATTCTCCACAAAATGATTGTGAAACGTAGTCAAGTTGAATTTTCTTTTCTATTTATCTGTAGTGACAGTCATTTTTTGAAAGAGGAGGTCAGAAAAATTGTGATCTTAAGTTTATTCTTTAATTTAGTGAGGCTTTTTGAGCTCTTGGAAGTTCAGTGCATTGGAGCTCTAATTGTCACTTCCATGCTTTGCTTATTTACAGATCTGTTTAATAAGTTGGCAGCCTGCACAAGGGGAGATTTCTTACAGAGAATGCTCTTGCCAAGGGTGTTGCTTTATGTAGAAAATGCATGACTTAAAACATCAGAATCTTAATGGGGCTTGAATGATGTGGCCAAAATAATTGCTTTTTGAGCAGCGACATACAAAAACGGTTTCAATGTCATGACTGTCACTATCAAAGAGTCATAGAATTTGGAAAACTCACAAACACTGTAGCTTTGGCCCATTAAATGTGCATCTTAATTGGTTAATTACCAATGTTTATGTATATTTATATGGCACAGTTAATAGTAACATCTGTTGCCTTACTTGATACTACTTTAAACATTCAGGTTATTGAAGCAGGTCTTTACCTGCATTTCTATTTTTATCAAGTTGTTGCATTCTTAGTTTGTGGTTTGTTGCAGAGGGGGTTAGAAACCTTGATTTTGGAGGACTTGCTTTTGTGTGGATTAATTAGCATAGCATTCCCACCTGTTTACACTCCTACAAAGAAAGAGGGAGCTGTTCCCTTCTCCCAGGTGTGTTTTGTGTTCATGTTTCCAGAAGAAAACCCAGTCATTCTTGTACCAGGACAGAGGGAAACACAGAAGTGTGAACACATTACAGGAAACTTCCACACTTCAAAGGAACTATGGTGACAGTAAACTCTCTGAACCTCTCAGGAGGCAGAAGTGAGGCCTTGGCTCAGCAGAGCTGCTGCAGCTCAGCCACTGCTGGGACTCAATCTGCTCTGTCCTTGGGTGTCTCCCTTTTTCAGGATCGAAGCAAAGGGCAGGCAGGATTCATTAAGCTGAACAACACACTAGCAGAGAAAGCAATAAGGAAAGCAGTCAACACCTTCAAATAAGAGCCAGGTCCTAACCTTTAGCCTGTAGTGAAGATTGGTAGTGCCTCTCACCATGACAGGCTGGTGAATTTAAAGAGAAAGAAAGGTTTGTATAACTGCAGCCTTCAGTTGTTGGTTGTCGTGTCTTCTTTTATCAACCAGGAAGGAAAAGTAAAGATAAAGCCCTTGATTATAGCTGAAATTAGATTTATTTTTTTTTATATTGTGAAGACAGTACTCTTTCAAAACTTTTACCAAAAGTATGGCCCCAGCATTGTGTGTCTTTCGGTGCACAGCTTTGTTAAATCAGCTCTGGCTGCTCCAGTGTGGGATTTTAAAGAGTGCAGTTGTGAACTTTTTAGGTAAGTGTGAAACACAGTGCTTCTCTTTTGGTGGTTTTTTTCTTTTGGTGTTGTAGGCTGCAGGGACACCAGGGCTGTGCCAGGCAAAAGGGAGGTGGAAGTCAAATAACTATCATGCCCACTGCAGAGACCAGCCAGGTTCGGTAAGCATGGATGCAGAAAAAGTTCTGGAGAGTTATTGTGATGAGCAGTTTGGATTCAGTGCCAAAAAATCTGAATTACAGTTTTCTTTACACGTATGTTTTTGAGAGTTAGTACTGAAATCCCTTACACTTTGTTAGCCCAAATAAATGGTCTGTCTCTCTGCAGGCCTGAAAGCAAAGTTAGAAGTGGAAAAAAAAGACTATGGGAAGTGCAAAAAATAGATTTGATGAGATTTTCTAGAACTCTAGAAGTGAAAGGGGGAGGTATCTTCATGCATCTCATTCATACTTCTGTGAAATACAGGTAGTTGAGATTAAGACTTCAATAAAATACACAAAAGAGAGACAAAGCAGGGGCTCTTCCAGAGAAGGTAACTTGACAGGGAAAGGTCTTAGAGGCTATGCAACTGAATCAGGTTGCTTCCTTTCTTTTAATAATTACTTTTAAGCTTGGGAAATAAATAAAAAGAAATTTTAATTGAGCAGGAGTGTGTATGTATAGCAGACTGTGCTTTGGAAATGCCAGTGCTCTGTGTGTGAGCAGCCCTGGCAGAGCTGAAGTCCCCATCACAGTAGGATATGTTTGCAGCATCTGTGGGGCAGGTTTCTAGTAACGAATTGAGTGGCTTAAAGAGAAATTTCAAGGTAAACTTCCACTGCAGCTTAATTATATTTTTAGGTAAAACTGGATTTACAGGGCGGTTTCAATGAGATCTGCCAATCTGGACTTCAAGAATGGCTTTATGCTTGTATAAATAATGTGTTGTTGTTTGTTTGTTTTCTTTCAACAGAGGTTGCAGAGCTTGAAGCTAATTTACCTTGTAAGTATAGCATGTAATGGTATGCATTTTAAGGGGAAAAGGACCGTTGAACTGAATGTTTTTACTGAAGTATGAATGCTAATGATATTTGTTAACTTTAGGGAAACCTGTGCAAAACTCCACCACTTGAGCTTGAACAGGTTTTCTTTGTTGCTCCCTCTTAAGGGGTTGTAGAGAGGTGGACCCTCATTATTGTCCTTTGGAAGGAGAATTGATTATTTGCCTCCAGAGTTTGATTGTTGGGGAGTGGAAACTTAACTTCCATAAAACACCCAAAAGGTTTGTGGGACTGAAGGGTGCATTTGTTGCCTCACACCTGTTTTTCCTCCATTCTCTCCTTTCCAAAACAGGAGATTCTGATTTAGGGGCAAAGAAAAATAGCTCAGTTCTCGGGAAACATATTAAGTTAACCTGCTGTTTCTCTGCATCACATGCAAGATGTAACCTGATATGTTTGTTAATAGTGAACATACTAAAGAAAATTAGTTTTGCAAAAGTGATCCATATTCCTTAAAACAAAAAAGGCAAATTAATGTGGTTTTAGCTCTGGAGTCTTACTTATGATATAAGCAATAAACAGCTGAAAATATTAATGACTACTTTAAAATAGGCTTTAAGTGGGTAAGTGGCTTGTGGCTTCTAAAGCTTAGAAAGCCTAGTTCTGCGAAAGGCAGCAAAACACAAAGCACTTTTACAAGAGGAGTAGAGTTCCTGCTGCTCTGTATTTGTTGCTCAGGGTGGGTGTTGGCAGCAAAGCCAAGTTGTCGCTGAGCTCTTTGCTTCAAGCATTGGCCAGAACAGCATCGTTCTGCCATGGGCTCTTAGAACACAGGCGAGCACAGCACGTGACTGCCTGGTGAGCTCAGAGGGACGTTCAGAGCTCATCACTGGCCCTGCATAACTTCCTGTGGTGCACATTCCTCTCTGTCATCTCAGATGTTTTGCTGCAGGGAAAGAGGTGTGAGTTGTGTGCAGAGAGTGTATGTGCAGGTGGTTCCTGTGCTGTGCATCCATACTGACTTGTCCATATGCTTATCCTGCAAAGAAAAGCAGTGAATGTTCTCTAGGATTATGTTTGAAGCTTTGACTATATTTTTTTCTCTCCAGGTTAAACTTCTGAGTGCTGGTTGTGATGAGCATCTTCTATTTGCTGATGATTCTAAATCCAGATAAATGCTCAGATTTAAAAAGTCAGGCTTTTCAGTATACAGACTGTCTGATGGGACAAAAAATGCAGAACATAAACAGGAAAAAGGGAGGGCAGGAAGAGGCATTATTTTAACTCTTCCTTTCTGTATGCTCTTCTTTCTTAAAGGTGATTACAGAGAATTTACACAGTAATTTTTATTTTGGGTAAACTTTTTTCTGCAGATTCTATAGGATGACAAGCACATGGGAAATGTGTATTTTTAGTTACTACAATGTGAGTGCATTACTAGGGTTTGTGTACAGCTCTAGTTGGTTTTTTTCAGGCAAATAAGGTTTATGTCTCTGATACTGTTTAGCTCCTTGACTACAGGAAAAGAACAACCAGCTTGATGGGTTAAGAAGCTAAGGACTACACAGGGTGGATAGCAACCTATCTGTGGATATACATATCTTCTCGTGCCAGCTTGACAGCTTGTCTCTGCCACAGTCATGAAAGGCCAGTTTTGTGCATGGGAAAGCAACTTGGTTTCATAGAATCAGCTGGGTTGGAAGGGACCTCTGAGATCATCAAATCCAACCCTTGATCCACTACTGCCGTGGTTACTTGTTTGTGTCATCAAATGCAAACAAAGGGTTGTTATGTTGTGAACTGAAACTATTTTCCCCCGCACTTGTTCTTCATTCTCACTATTCTCATTAAAGTCATCTCTTCTGAGAATAAACCCATCATGTTTGGTTTATGCTGCCCCATAACCTTTGCTGTTAAAGCACATAGTTGGTCATGCAGCAGAAACTTGTACAATGTGGCAGCTGAAGAGAGACTCGCTGGCATTTGGATGAGGCTTTCAGGAAAGCTTGTGTCTCGTTGTACCTTAAAGGTGTTAATAATCCCCTGTCACCACATCTCCCTGTGCTGACTTCATGCAGGTCACAGTGTGTGATCAAATGTTAATACACAGATTATTATTAATAATGTTACAGAAGCTTGGAAGGCAGAGATGCTCCTCTGTATGCTGTCACCTTCACATGTAGCTACTATGCAGGAGAGCAAATCCTTTGGATTTTTAAGGCCTTTGAGACAGTATGGTTTGCTGAAAGGGAATGACCTTCTTCCTTATAGCTGAAAGAAGTAGAATTTCCAGGTGACTCATAACTGTATAGAGTGGAGATGCTCAAAGTGTAGGAGGAAATCACTTGACTGAAAGGTAGGGATTAATGAGAGAGGCAATTTGAAGAGTATAAAGGATGATACACTTGCTTTCCCAAGAGCGGAGAACTAATTGTCTGATGTAAATTATTCTTTTGCTTCACAGGTACATGTAAAGTGAATTTTCCTGACCCAAACAAGCTTCATTACTTTCAGCTAACTGTAACCCCAGGTAATTTTTTAAAGCACATTATTTTTCTTTCTGCGTGTTGGTGTTTAGGAAACTAATTCCAAGAGTTTGCTTGGACTCCAGTAAAGTTTCTACTCAAAGATTGGCTATAACACAGTGATTATTTTGTTAGTGGGATGGAGAAACTGGGCTGGATTTTGACAATCAGATTCCAATAAAAAGGCTATTAAAATTGAGAATGTTATATTCAAATCTTGTTTGCTTACTTTGATTGAAAGCTTTTTTTTTTTCTCTCAGCCAGTTTCAAACCATCTTGTTTTATTTGCTGAGAAAAATCTTGGTCTGTGTCTGGACAAGTTATTGTATTACAGCCCTGTTATGTGCATGTGTAGTGTGTTCTACTAATTGCTTGTTTCTGCAGAGGTGAAGAGATAGGTGACACATCACTGGTGGAAATGTTCAAATCTGTGCATGAGTGAAGATGCTTAATGAGTAGGGGTCTTAGTCTTTGAATATTCAAGTATGAGAAAGATCTTTTACTATTAATACAGTTATACTGTGAAGCTCCTGCTGGCACGCTGGTCAATAGAAACATTTTCAGAATTTATAATTTCCACCAAAGTTTCTTAATAGCCACCTGACATTACAGTTTGCTCACATAGCTGTCCATTTTAGAATAAAAAGTTGTGTTTTATGGATGAGTTTGCATTTGGAAGATTATTTAAATTTCACGTGCACTTGGTTACGGTTGAGACTGTGCAAGTGCTTAACTGAGAACATTGCCATGTGCAGTACACTGAGCTGTTTGAGTTGGATGTGCTGGGATTGGCGTCTCCCTGCCAGCTGATCCTCCTAGATGCACGTTTTCTGTAGATGCTTATTGACAACAGCACTTGGGTGAGCTGTCAGTCATGCAGATGTATTACCTGGAGAAACAGTGGTTTGCACTGAACAGTGTGGTAGGAGCGTCTCTGCTAATCCCGGATTTTGAAGCCAGGGAGGCACTAGATGTCACTGTTGCTGCTTATTAGCCAAAATCGACTGGCCCTTCCTTGAACTAGAAAATCTTGGGTGGTCCTTGTTAACATGTCCATTCATGTGACTCCTTTTTGTGATGGAAAAGTGAGTGTAATTAAAAATAAATGCAAGTGCTATTCTAGAACTTTTAACCTCTCATTCTGTGAAGATGTGCTCATGTTTACTCAGTGGGTCTTAGTCTGCTTGCACCAAATGTCCTTCAGTTTATATGATGCTGCTTTATTATGTTTTGGAAATGAGTTGACTTTACAAGAGCATCATTGTGTGAGTTAGGAATGTCTTGAATGTGAAGCAGTGGTAGCTTCTTCCTACTGATTCCAAGATGTCTAAATCACAGTACTGTTTTTGTCTGTTCACTGCTGTGCAGCAAGGTGCTGCAGGCAGAGTGTGGTTTTTGTGCTGGCTTCATTGCTGAAATGATCTTGAAAACGAGATGATCTTAATTAACATTTTGTTACTCTAAATATAGCTGCACAGCTGAAGTCTCTGCAGTTGCAGTCTGACCCCAAGTAAACATCTATTTTCAGCTGTGCGTAATTCAGGTATAGAATCTTGTGATCAGCTGCAGCTCAGCACAGCTCTCTAAAGGCAGAACATAACACAGACCAAGAAAATCTTTGTAGTTTTCTGATTCCCTTCAAGACTGAGGTTTTCTTTACGGTGTGCTAAATCTTAGTTTCCTCTGGGATAGCAAAGAGGCAGCTAAGTGGTTGTCAGAGAATTTTTACGGCTCAAGTGGGCTCGAGCCAACTATTCTTGTAGTGTCTAAACATTATTGGGTGAAACTTGACAGTCTGGAGGAAGAACCAGTTTTCCTTCTCTTGCCTAGAACTGTCTCTTGCATTTGGAGCTGAGTTACTTCTAGAAATCCTGCTTGTGCTTTTGGCTTTGCAAATCTCCCTGCAGCTTTTTTTGTGGAGCAAGGGCTGGGCTCAGCCAGGAAATATCCAGCGCTGCCTTGCAGTTCGCCCTGTTAGGACTGATGAGGTGCATAAACAGGAGTGGGAGCCTGCACAGCAAAGGGCTTCATGGGCTCACTTCTTAAGGCTCTCAGTTTAAGTTCTCTTATTTTCTAACATTAGAGCTTTAAATTCTGCAGTGCACCATCAGTGGATATATAGTAGTGCCTGCTAGAAAATGGGTAAGCCTTAGATTTTACTGCCGCAGTGGACAAAACTCTGTGTTCCCAAGGCACACACTGCTGGCTTTCTGTGCTGTCTGAAGCTTCTTTTTCCTTTTGTCATCTGAAACAATTGTTCTGTCATTGAAAAATGCCCTTGTGCCACACTTGCCTCTGTTCTTATTTTTCACCAGTACCACATTGGATTAAAATCTAGGGAAAATAAGGAGATATATGCTTGTAACACAGGCAGAGTCCTGCCTGCTGCACTGATATTTGGAGCACAAAATTGGAAGCTGAGACTAAAACATGGTAATGACCTGGAAAAAAAGGAGGTGAGTTTAGGTGGCTTACACATGAAGAACACTAGAAGAGTGTGTGTGGTTAATGCAGTTTTCCTGCAGTTCCCAGGCAGCTGGAGCAGTCTAGGGTTAGTGTAGTTATTTTAGAGTCCCATTCTGGGGGGATTAATAAAGAGCCTGTTTTCTGGTTTGCATGCCATAGAATGAGAAATGTCTGTGAGCATGGCTGAGCATTTCAATGCTGCTGGTTCAAGGAGCAGCTATCCCAAGTGCATTCTTTGTGGCCTGTCCTAATTATCTTGCATTTTCTTTTAATGTGGTGAAATGAAATAATTTGGTTTAGTATCTTCCACAGCACTTTCAGGCATCAAAACACCTTACAAATGCAAACTAAGATTAGAGTCCGGTTGTTGGTAATGAAAATTGAGACTGAAGTGTGTGGGATGCTTGCTCTGCTAATGCAGCTTGAAGACAAAAATTTAAGCAGTAGGAGGAAGACTGGAACTCAGAAATATTCCCTTTTAGCAAAAGACTCTCAGTGGCTAACTTCCTAAGTTATGTGCTAAAGCTGTTTTAGTTGATGGTTTTATTTATAGCGCTTTCCTCATCGGTAACTCTGCCAGAACTTCAGTTTTTCCCACCACTTCTCTCTGCCTAAGAAAGCTGAGGGTCTTTGTCCCAGTCTGAGAACTTATTTCCTTGCTTGAGATGCCATAAGATGACTTTATCATGAAAACTTATCCTGTTAATGCAGTGCAAGATTTCTGGCTGAGTACTGAGGCCCTCCAAGGTATGAATTGTTGATACACATTTGAGTGATTGGTAATGAGTAGCTTTATTGGTGCTTTAGTGAAAAGATCACTAACATAAAGGGAGAATTGTAAAAGGAGGGAGGAGAGATGCCTTACTCTCCCAACTGGGTAAATATGTCCTTGCTTATTTTACAACGAGACCAGTAATGTGACCAGTATAATTTTTGGTTAGTGCTAGCATGGATTGATGTCCAGGTAAAACCAAAACAGAAAATGAGTTGTAAGGCAAGGCACTGATGAGTATTGTATGGTCTTTGAGGGAGACTTGATCTGAAAGGATGTAGAAGTGGCCTGCAGCGTGAGGCACACACAACATTTAAGGTGCTCCAGCTCTTCCAGAGATTTCTCAGTCTTACAGAGAACACAGGAAAACAAATACAAGAAAGCCGAGTTAATAGATGAGGTGTCTCTTAGAGCCTGTGGAGGTGTAAATATACAGTTTTGAAAGTGCTTGACCTCACCTAAAATATGTTTTTAAGGAAAACAGGTGTTCTTTCACCATCTGGTCCTGCTGCTTCTATTCTGCTGACACCAGTTACATCCTGCACATGGACATGGGGAGTTTCTCCTGTGACTGGGTGGTATTGGAGCTATCCTGAGCTAGGTCTGCATGGTGGAGAAGGGCAGAGAAAATGAAAACCAACTGTTCAGCTTTTTTCCCCACCCCATGTGTCTCTTGAGCAGTGCCAGGCTGATCTTGTTGTCTGTGCTCGGAGCCAAGGACGTACCTTGCTGTTCCTGCACTCTGCAGTGGCTGTGGGCCTGGTGTTTCCAGTGTGCAGACCCACGTGGAGCGTGGCTTTGCTTCTGCTGCTTGACTGGCAGGAATCTGACAGTCTTTTGGCCAGCTCTCCTCCCTTGGAGCTGTTCTTGGATGTTTCTTTTGGACAGCTGAGGATTCATTAAACCGGAGTATTTACTTTGACATAAGGTACATGTAGATACATCCCTCAGCAGGCATCTGTTCCATTTTAGCAGGGGTGCAATGTGAAGACCTGCAGCACACTTTGCTCCAGGCCCACAAGATCAAGGAACTAGTAAAATTAAGCCAAGGAAAATAACTTTTGTACTAGGAAATAGTTAGAATTCCTGAGAGTAGGTTAAAATGCTATTACAGTGCTGTTATAATGTGCTAGACAGTGGATAAAGTGCAGTTAGCTGTGTTCTGTGGGATAAATCATGGTGTTTGAGCTCCTAGGGGATATTAACTCACCTTTCACTTCTCATTCTTCAGTAATGGCTTTCTTTACTGATTTTTATCTCAGTATATATGAAAACAAAAGATACATAGAATCACAGAATCAGCCAAGTTGGAAAAGACCTCTGAGATCATCAAGTCCAACCCTTGATCCAGTACCACCAAATACTTTTATCTTGTTTTTTTTCCTGTAAAAATCAGTGCATGTCCATTGATTTTTCTGGTAAAGCATAACGTGCCTGAGAAGGCTGATCAATAAATCCACCACACTTCAAAATTGAATTGGAGTGGAAATGCAGAATGGATTTGAAAAGTGTGTGTTCTGGACAGGTTATTCCAGGGAGATTTGCAGAGGCTGAGGGCTGCAGCTCTGCTGTGCAGCTCAACGTGGAGGCAGCTGCCAGCAGTGCTGGGTGGGGAAGCCAACCATCTTCTTTTTCCATACTCTGAACCTGTCCCAGAGGCTCTGGGGAGAAGCTGGGCCGTGATGGACTTCCCAGCTTCAGGCACAGTCTTTTGGAGGGGCGCACTGGACATAGTGTGCAAGTTGGGGGTGATCTCTGGCAGCATCAGCTTTTACTGGCTCGCCCCTCTCCAGCTGAGGGTTTGCCTTATTGAACAGGGTGATGTCCTGTCCTTTTCTGTTGGTCAGCTGCTAAAAGATGGCAAAGAGCAGGAGGGTAGGAACTGACTGTTCTCCTGTGATTATAGCAGTGTGGAGGCTACAGGCTGACACCAGAGCATGTGGGTTGGTAGGAGAAGACAAAAGATCTGTGTAGGAATGGGGGAGGCAGCAAGTCCAGGAGACAGCATCTGGAAAGAAGATTTTGACCTACAGTAGAGAAGCTAGTTTTTTGTGGTTTGGAACAAGCTAGATAGATTAAAAAGCGTTCCCTTATTTTCTGGAAACTATGGATTCCTTCACAGAACATTCCTTTGCAATGTTGGTTTAAAAAATATAATTCATACAATGCTAACCAGCCCTCCTGGCCTTCAGACCTGCACTGTGGCTGGACCATGTGGTAGAGAGAGCGAGAGTACTCAAAGTGGTTTGAGCTTGAGCATTCCTGACATGTCCCAGACCCCCAGAGCTGGATGTGGGCTAGGTACCTGTTTCCCTTTTTTAATGAAAAGTAGTGGCAATGCCAGGCAGACATTTCAGATCACTTTGCAAGCATTTCAGCTTCGAAGCACAGCTGTCTCAAGAGTTGCAGGCTGACTGTTACCCGATTATATTATTTCTGGTTCAATGTAACTAGATATTTTAAGGTGTCATATTATAAAATGTAGCCATTTTATTAATTCAGTATTGAGTCTGAGGTTGACAGAGAGGCAGACATATTTTCCTAGCTGCTGTATCATCCTAAGATAATTACAATAAAAGAACCTACTTGCTCTTTTATTGTAGTGCACTGAAACATGCTCTTGCACACATTATTCATACAGCTCACGATACATGATTGCTAGCATAAGTTTGGGAAGATGTGCAAAGTCCTGGAGCAGGATTTAGCATGCTCTAGCAAGTGAAGTGTTTCTCCAGCTCATTCCAAGGGTTGGTAAGGTGGTGCTGTGTGCCACATGGCAGGATTTTCTTCATACAGATATGAGAAGCTCAATCCAAGGTTCCTCTAACTTGGTATCGCCTGTTACTCTGCTCAGGATGGTGGATTTTTATGGGACTGTTGACACTGACTTCAAATTTCTGCTGTAAAAATGTAGGAAGTGGAGGAAAACACTGCTCACATGCTGTTTGGATTAGGTGGCAGCTAGTGGTGTGGTGTAACTAGGTTAAGTGTTTGATAACCCTGCGCCATTATTTTAATCTTTGTAGTTTTTTCTTATTTAACTATTTTCCTTGTTTTTCCTTTTCTAGATGAGGGCTATTACCAAGGTGGAAAGTTTCAATTTGAAACTGAAGTTCCTGATGCCTACAATATGGTGGTGAGTATTTGTCATTAGTCTAATGGTTGTCATTTTAGATTTTCTTTCCAGGTGATAGGACTTCAGAGAGAACTTGGCATTGAGACTGAGAAAGGATCTTGTGTCTGTTACTAAAGTACCATGGGTTTATAGAAAAATCTTTGTTGCCTGGAGGTCATCTGAACTCCTGCTCAAATTTGGGCTAGTGTTTAAAGCTGGGTTTGGTGGCTCAAGGCCTGGGCCAGTTGGCATTTCAAAATCTCCTAGGATAGAGATCTCACTGCTTCTCTGGGCCTCTGTTCCAGTGCTTAATTACCTTTGTTGTGAATTTTTTTTTTCTATATCAGGTCAGAATTTTCCTTTTTGTCTGTGGGCCTCTTTTATCACTGTGCACCTCTAAGAAGAGCCTGACTCAGTCTCCTCTTGACCCTCCCATCAGGTGGTTGCAGACAGCAGTAGGGTCCCTTCAGCCTTCTCTTCTCCAGGCTGAACAGATCCCTGTCCTTGACTCCTTGCCCTGTGTGTGTTAATCCCTCTGGGACCATACAGTGAGGATGTGGAATGCACAGGTACAGTGACAAGTGGCAACTCCAACAGTTTTACTCTCCCAGGCTGTTAAGTATCTTTAAAAAATAACAATTTCAATGGTTATTAAGCAAACAGCTTTTCAGGGGACCAGGAAATAATTGCGATATCTTCTTGTAGGTAAATGGAAAGCTCCAGACAGCTTGGCCTTTTCAAGTCTGAGACTCTCGGTATTTCATGATCGTGCTTTACTAAAATTGCAGAACCTTACAAGGGAGGAGAGATGCAATTACAATAAAAATAACTTCAGTCATTGTTTTCAGAGTTTAGGTATCAAAAGAACAAGATTGTCCCCAAAAATGGAAAACAATTAAGGCACATCTCCGATTCTCAGGAATTACAGCTGCTGTTATGTATGATAGCTTGATACATAAGGAAACTTAGACTCATTTGAGCAACTGAGTTGCAATATTTGCAAGTTAGGTATATGAATTTCAGGAGGAAGGAAGTGTCGTTTCCTTTTAGTTTGAATGCTTTTGATAATTTTGTAATTTTTTCCCCCATCCTTCTGCTTTGTTTCCTTACTTTTGGTGTTGATAGTTCAGACCCCTTTTGCTTTCAGAGAGGCTGAAGAATGTATAGGCGAGGATCCTAGGGAAATGTTTTTGGGTACACATTTGGCTCATGTTCAGCTGCACCAGGCCTAAATTCAGCGTTATGTATATGTAAGAGTCACAGTCACAGCATTGTTTGTGTAAAAGTATGAAGGAGGTGTGGTGGTCTGGAAGGTAATAGCTTGAGTTCCCAGACTGAGCTTGGAGAACAGTGCATTAACACTGCTGGTAGAGTAGAAAGGTTATGTTTCTGAAAGCATGGTTGGCATTCCAGAAGGTGCCTTCAAGTTCCTGATATTCCTTTATAATCTATGGATAAATGGGATGTAAACTGTATCTTATGTAAAGTTCATGCTTTCAGAGGACTATAGCATTTCTGAAACAGCTTTGAATTTTCCCCTTCATTATTTTGATAGCTTTTCTCTCCTTTTGTAGTAGTATTGGTCAAGAATTATCTGCTCAAACTGTTTTGTTTTCGAAGTGTTTAGGATCGTGCCTGTCTTTATTGGTACCCTTCTGCTAGCATGTGTAGGTGCTTTAGGTAGTGTTTGCAGTGGGATGGTTTTGGTTGTGGGATGTTTTAAGTCCCCCTTACCCTCACCAAAGACTTTCAGACTATGATACAGGCCACCCTTAGTAGCTTGTGTGTGGTTATGCTCATATAATAAACACAAGGGTGGTCATTTAAGGTTCACTGTATCCTTCTTCTAACTTGAATAAATAGTGTCATGGCCAACATGACCTTCAAATAAAGGGGGAAACCTTCTCAGATTCTCTGCTGTCTAATTTTTTAGTCATCTTCAATAATAACAGTTTAACCCCCTGTGGTAATTTTGGGCAGAGAGGAACACACACAATATATACTAGTTTTATTTTCTTAAATTACTGTATTTCGGTTGTTCACCTGAAAAACAGTGCTTTAGAGAAGTATTTGCTATGTATAACTGGAGAGCCAAATCTTAATTTTGATCTGACTATTTTGATTCTTAAATTCCAGAATTAAAAAGTCTCTGGTTTGTGATGGTTTCCTGCTCAATACTGGCAGAAAAATCTACAGCAACTGTTAATTAGATATTTTACAATTCTAGCACCTCTCATCCAGTACAAAAGAATGCTTTGGGACTAGCTGGTGTTTAGAGAAAATATTCCAAATAACATAGATTCCAAATTTCTCTTAGGAACCACATCCTTTCTCTAGGGAAAAGATTGTGAATTGAAGAACTGGAGTTACAGGACAGATACCTCTAAGTACACGTGTCCTTTTTAGAGTGCCAAATTATCAGGATCTGAAACTGCTAATTAAGTTCATTCATCGATTAGCAGTTTATAATCAGTCTGTCATTTGGGGAGAACAGTGGAAGGGAGAGATTATTAATTACCTTCATTTTTCAAGAAATGAGACAAACTTAAACTGAAGTTTGCTCTGCAAAGCTTCCACCGAAACCGAAGTTGGAATATGCAGAATTCTCAAACACTTGCAAAGCTTTCTTGTGCCTTCAGCACGTGTTCATGGGTATGTTGAAGTGGCCTGAGGATGGATGGGAAAGGCAGACAGTTTTCACTGCCAAAACTAAAGAGGGATCCCAAAACATCGGGCTGCTTGGAAATGGAGGAGGGAACAGATACAGTCACTGCTGTGCCCCCCATTTGAGATTGGATCTACCTGGGCAGCTTTTGGTGTCTGAGGTGAAGGAAGAGTTTGAGCAGTGAAAAAAGGGATTTTGTGAGCTTTGTTGTGCAAAGTGTCACATGTATGACCTGGAGATGGTTGGAGGTGTTGAAGTGAAACATCATCTTGAGGAAATCTTGTTGGGCTAAGGAGAGTTGGAACAAGCTCGAAGGAGAAGTTTTGTCTGAAGATGTATTTATGACAGTGCTCCACATTGTCCTGTCTGTCTAACAGGGGAAAAGGAGAAGGGAGAGAGAAAACCTTTGTCTTGCTGTCAAAAGTGGGTTTTTCTAATTTTCAGCAATGAAAAACACTTTGAAAGAATAAAGGAATTCTTTTGTTTTCATGATACAAAAAAAATGAGACACCAGTTAATTCACTCTGACTGTGAGGATTTGGGGATTTCATTTTTTTTTTTTTTTAAAGAGTTTCTATAAAGCTTTTTTCCTACTCATCAACACACTCCCTGTTTGAAGGTACATATGGTAGACATTTACTCTTTTATCTTGATCTACTGGCATGGGATAAATACTGCTGGTTTCCTTTGCTTGAGAACTAGGCATAATCTTTCAAAACAATGTGAAGGTGTAGCTAATATAAAGCTGTGCTGTTAGAAAACTTCTAAAACCAGCATTTGTTTTGAAAGGAAAGAGTTTGAGGCTGTTTTCAGTCAAAATCTGTTACAACTTGCGGATGAGTTGTGGTGATGGGTGTTTCTTCTTTTGGAAGATATTTTTTGGATGTGTTTTTGGTGTCTCAGTGCCATGTGTATTTTCTTACCTCTTTTTCCAAGGAGTCTTAATTAAAAAAATATTTAATTAAAAAGATAATTGGAAAACTGAGAACAAAATGGTGACACAAAACACATCATGCTGCAAATGCAACCGTTTGGCTGTTTTGTCTCTTGACTGAAGACTTTATGGGACACAGTGGAGGAAAATAGCTCCACATCTATAATATGTGATTTAATTGAAATTATGCAAGGTGCTGGTCTGTGCTGATGTACTCCAGTGCACTTCCTATAAGGAATAATCTGCCTGATGGAAAGCTGCAAATCCTAATGGGGAGAGCATGGATGGAACAACGTGCTGTTGCTAAGCTACTGAAATTTTTATGACCCACTCTTTATTTACTTCACAAAACTAGAGCAAATGAGACTGTATTTTAAGAATCTGTGTTTCAAAACCCACTATGAAATTCACAAATTTGGTGATCTTGCCTGAAAATAAGTTTGGTAGCTTTTTCTTTTGGTGTCTTAAATTCAAATATGACCAATTGTGAACAGGAAGGTCTGTGTTCAAAAGAAGTTGTTCTTTTGATGTTATCATCATTGCATTCTCTGCTGGTTTAACAAACCCCTGACCTGGATATGCCATCCAGGAAAACACTTTGTAGTTTCTTGGTTTAAATTTTTGTCTTACTGGTTGAGTGTTAAAAATGTTAAGAATGACTTAGAATGTTTTCTTTCCACTGACAGAGTTAGGAGAAGAGAGTAAATTTTCTTGGCTTTCTTTAAAGTTATGTTTTTCTGAGGAAAAGCCTAATAATATCAGCCTAGCTTTTGTAAAGAGTTGAGAGAAGCTGAAAGGGGAGAGAAATCTAGTTTGACTCCTGTAGGTTATGTATCAGTGCCTTTAACACCTAGACTTTGGCTGTGAGTATCAAATATATTTGCCTTTCTCAGTTGTGTGAGTTGTAACAGTGATACGGTTTTATTGCAAGGGATAACATGGTAATTTGTTTTCTCTCCTGGCAGCCTCCAAAGGTAAAGTGTTTGACAAGGATCTGGCATCCCAACATTACAGAGACGGGAGAAATCTGCCTAAGGTAGCACCAGCATGTGGTTTGGGTTTTTTTAACCTTGGAGGTTTATCTGCTTGATAAAATATTGTATGGAATTGTCATGATGGTATTGTTTTCCACAGATTCTGCAAATCAGTGGCATGTATAGGAATATAGGAATCTGCTGAAGGGATCATTCTTGCTGTGCATTAGAGGCCTTGTAGAGCCAGGTTCAGACTTAATGCTTTGTTTTACTTGGGGTAAAAATGTAAACTCCAATCTAAACAAAATTTTGTTTTGTTTTGGGTTTTTTTTTCTCCCTTATAACTGAATATCCTCAGACCCTGATGGGACTCGAGGCTTTACTGTTTAATGCCTGAGTGTGTAAAGTGCTTGAAAAGCCTTCATATTTCACAAATGTTCCTTAAACTTTGACAGTAGCTCTTCTATACTTGTCATTTGATTATTTTAACATTTAATGTCCACTAAGACAACACATGTACCAGCTTTACTTTACCAAAATGAGAGGCTTCTGTTGCTGGGTAGTTTTCCTTGATAGTAGATGTTTCCTCTCAAAAATCAGTTTCTGAAACTTTGATTTCAGTGTTTCGTCACCAGTACCTGATGGTGAAACTGGCCAGGAGCCAACCATAAACAGAAGTGAGAAGCATAACTGTCATTTTTCAAGTTAGTGGCACATAAAAGAAAATGTAGATGAAGCAGATGCAGTGACAATGTGAGATTGAAAGCTGTTCTGAAGATCCAGAATGGTTGTTGACATGTGTAGCAAATTAGCACTTAAAAAAAAAAAAAGCTGTATTTTTCCTGTAGATTTAAATCATTTTAGTGCTGTGTTCAAGGTCCTGGTGAAAGTGAAGTTTTCAGAGGGCAATCTCTCACACTTTTTAGGCAGGTCAGGCTCGTCAGCCTTAAGAGAACTTAGATTCTTTGAGTCAGGTAGTGCAAGTAAGGGAACAAACAAGTGAGCTTTGTGGAACCAGAAATACTAGACACTAAACAATAGCTAAAGTTGAAGTTCCGCTACAAAATCTTCGGATTAAATAAAGCATCGCATCCACGTAATCCCAGAATGGTTTGGGTTGGAAAGGACCTTAAAGCCCATCTCGTTCCAACCCCCTACCATGTGTAGGGACACCTTCCACTATCCCAGGTTGCTCCAAGCCCTGTCCAGCCTGGCCTTGGGCACTTCCAGGGATGAGGCAGCCACAGCTGCTCTGAACACATTCTTCTGGATATTTCACTGTTTCCTGCCTTTAAATGGTTCTAATTATGAGAGATGAATGTAGTGTTGGAACACTGTAGTTCTAATGAAGTGAAACAGTTTTTTCAGCATCTGCACTGAAACATCATCTTTATTTGATTGTTAGGTACCTTAACATATCAAACCATTTAGATGGAAAAACTAAAATAACTTAGATTGATTTATGCCTGTTATAATGGAGAATGCATTCTATATATAGTACCTGCAATCAACTTACACAGGAGTCTTTACATTAAAATAGCTTCAGTTATTTTTAAAAGCAGGAAAAAAATCTTCATCAGTGTTTTTCCCAGCTGCCTTTTGCTAAACATACATCATGGTGTAAGTATGTGTTGCTTTGATAATCATCCCTGGATTAAAACATACCGAATGGTTAAGTTTGGGGTCAAGTGTAATAGTTTCGGGTAGGAAAAGTGTTGCTTCTCTGTGGTTTATGGATTGCAGTTACTCTGGACCATATTATTAATAGATCATATTAATTAGGTCTGGACCACACTTGTGGATATTGCATCCACTGCACATGTGGATAGAAAAAGTCAAGGTTTCTCCAGGACTGATCTCCTCCTCATTACAGGAATTTTTAGTCACTTAAGCTGTAAGTCAAGTCATGTCAGCTGGAGTTTCAGAAGGTTTTAAACTTACTGGAATATTGCAGTTCCCAGGTCAGTAGATGTTTTTGCAAGATCTCTTTAGGGTGCTCTGTATTTAACATGAAAAAATTCTTTAAAGCCTTCTTCCATGCAGGAATTACAAAATGAGAAATACTTGATGGGGTGAAAGCTGAGCAGCTGACTGGTCATATCAGTGATGGGTTTTGTTACCATAGCTTCAAAATGGTGATTTTGCAATCTTCCCACAGGAACCCAAATATAAGGATTTGAAATTGTTTTCTGGGAGGTCTCTGTAGATACAAACCCCACATGGTGAGACGTGGTTATCAGTGCCAGTCCCCCGCGACTGAGGACACACTGGTCTTTTCTTAGCTCCTACAGCTGAAGACAAAGCAAACTAGATGATCTTTAAGGTCCCTTCCAACCCAAACTATTCTATGATTCAAGTGGAAGTGCTGTTTTATTGTTCTTCCCTGTTCCTGGTGAAGTCCCCCCCTGACAAACTCACCCTCCTGTCAGCCCAGCTCCCCTGTGGCAGCAGGATCCATGGATGGCAGGTCTTTGAACAGGAGCTACATGCAGATGCTTGTTCATTCAGCAGACTAATTCGTGGGTTTTGTGTGTTTCTGCTCATTTAGGTGTTCATTCTGTGTGTGTGATGCTGAGAGAGCCTCTCACTATTCAGACCTGCTTGGCTGGCTCTTATATCTGGGTCATCCCTGTGGAGAGCACGGGATGCAGCTTCTCTAGTCACAAAGTTGTGGGAAAAGGTTCTGATTAGGGGTTTAATGAGCATTGCCAATCTGTAGGAAGAAAGAGGATACTGCTCTATAAATTAATTATATCAGCAAATGAGGAATGACTGTTAAGCCGAGGGACACTTACCTGTCTTTGCTGCTTTCCTGCCAGAGCTCTAGGAGAGGTATGAGTGTCTCCTCAAGTCCTGGCTGCAGGTGTCCCCCACTGGAGAGAGGGTTTGGGAAGCTGCAGAGCTGTTAATGAAGCTTAACTGATATGCTCAGGCACTCTGAGCTCTGTCAGTGAATATTTTTATGATTTTTTTGTGTGTGTTAGCCTACTCCTCGCTTTTAAGTTCCCAGTGAGTTATATGAAGAGATAAAGGGGAGTACTGCAGCACAATTTTGTAGGGAACAGTCTTCTTTACTTTCACTTTTGTTATATGAACAAAAATTTCAGCCACAAGATGTTATTTTTAGTGTTCTTGAAGTGAGTTTTGAGCTGCGCTGGTGGCAATGGCATATTTTGCCTTTTTAGAGGCACAGAAATGAGATTAGCAGCACGGGTAAGATGGAATGGTCTTGTCTGGTGTGATCATCCTGTTCCTAGCCTCTCTAGGAGGACAAGGAGTCAGTGGACAAGGAGTATATTTCCTTGGATTAAAACCTCTATGAATTCAGTAAAAACTACCTGGATAGCCTGTATGGTCTAGTGGTCTGCTGTGATTTTTAAATTACTTAATACATGTCACCCTGAAAATTGGTAAAACCTAGTGGTTTAAGACTAGTGGGTTTCACTTTAACCCTGTCATTTCAGTAGCAGAAGCTGCTGCTGGTGGTGAATTTTTGTGCTTTGCCACTTTGCTCTGTTGAGATTTCAGTTTTATATTGCTTCTTACAAAGGAAGGTATGGTTGTGGAATCCAGACTTTCTCATTCATATTATTACTTTTGTGAGCAAGACTTCAGCTTATTTCTCCACTATTCCCTGGTCTCCAGTAGTTTTCCTTCTCATAACTGCTGAGGTTTGGACTGGAAAGGTCTAGAAATACCTGAAGAGCTGAACACACCTCTATGATTTCAACTTGTAAATAGGTCAGCAGCTTCACTGGACTTAATATGCAGCATAATATGCTGGTCATATAAATTTCCATGCTGGATATCTGCATATAGGGAAGTCTGTATCTTATTTTATGTATTCATATGTATTTATACTAGAATTCAAGAGCGTGTATTACAGTTAATAAGGAATTTTTTCCTCCTGAGCAGACAGACTAAAACTATTTCACTTTCCTATCCCTGCCTCTAGGAAGCTAAAGTCTTCTCAGAGAAGAGAGGATGATAATCCTCTTTTTGCTAATTAGATATCCCTCCCAAAATACCCTTTTCTGGATTGGATTGTGCTAGTTTGGGTGAGAGATGCATTGTTCTGCAAGTTTGTCTCTCCACCAAAGATTAACATGTTCTAAAATGTGTCTGCGTGCTCGGTGGATAAAAAAAATGTTCAACGTAGAGACTGTCACAAGGATTTCTGTCACACTTACTCTGCTTGAGGAAAATTTAAATTCAGGTGTTTTGACAAAGGTTTTGCTCAGGTCGGGAGTTCTGTTATGACACTGTGCGGAATGTAATTTTAGGAAGACATGCCAGCTCCTGTGGTTTAAAATTCCACTATTTATAGTGAAAGAAGTAGATGTTCTTTTGCAATTACTTCCTAAGTTCCTAATGTTTTCTGAGAAGATTTCTGACAAAGTTTAATTAGAAGTTGCACTGTATAATATGTGTGTCCTTTTTTTTTTTCCCAGTTTATTGAGAGAACATTCAATCGATGGCACTGGCTGGGCTCCAACTAGAACATTAAAGGTACTATTTCATTTTAGATGCGTCCATCGAACTAGATATGGTTTAAAAATCCTTTTAAGGACTTGGAAAGAGACAGATAATGTGGTTTGCTCTGGAAACAACTGAGATTTTTGTCTTTTAACAAGTGCTGGTGGCAATACTAGAACAAGTACAGTACTGACTGATCAAAGAAACATTTGTCAGTTTTAGTGTAGCTGCACAAATCCTGCTGTGACTGCTAAAAGGGTTTGTAGCTTGGTGGGACTGCAGATGACCCTGAGACCCCATGGTTGATAAGGGGGTCTGTTGTTTTTTTACCCAGGCAGCAGTTGCCAAGAGCAAGAGCATGATGTGAGCAAGACCAGCAGTAGTAATGTCTGCTAATTTCCATTGATATTCCTGACAAATCAGTGCAGAGCACTGAGCTCTTCCTGTTGCTGGAATTGTGCTGTTTGTGGACAGTATGACCACATGGTCCAGTTACTTGTCAGTGCATTAAAGACTGTGGTGGGTGTGAGTTCACTACAGAGCACAGAATTACATGGAATGGGGAGTGACCGACAGCAAACGAGAGCCATGAGCTGGGACCCAGGTTACTTTTGTCTCTTTATGTGCCAGCTGCCCCCACTAATCCAACACCCTGGATGGGGCTTTGAGCAGGAGCCTGGTTTAGTGGAAGATGTCTCTTCCCATGGCAGCAGGGTGGGACTAGATGAGCTTTAAGGTCCCACTGAACCCAGACCTCTATGAACATTTGGAAACCGTGGCTTGGAGCACCTGCTCATCTCCATAATACTGTGTGAGTTTGCACAGTAGCACTGTGCATGGCATCCATTCTTGGCCAGTGATGGACTTGCAAATTAGTATTTCATATTCCTCTCATCAGTAATATGAAGGCAGACTGGTTTTCTGGAGGAGTAGTACCCAAATTTGTCCGATAAACACTCTGAACCACTGCTAAGATATTGAATTTGAGAATGGGCATGTACTGTACTTCTGCAGCAAAAATTCCCAGGAATTACTAATGCAGCCATTTCCATGGTTAGTAGAACCATTCCAATTAGATAACACACATCAAAAGCCACATGCACAAACCAGCTCTGCTTTATGCTGCTGTGTGCATGGAGCTTGTGTGCTTAAACCTTTAGAAGGCTGAAGTTTCACATTGTGTCTCATCTTCTGAATCCTTGTGGTGGCAGCAGAGCTCTTACACGAAAAATCCTTCAAAATAAACTGCTGTGACCTTTTTGATAATTGGTTTCAGTATCAAATGAGTAGAAACTTGAAGAAGCTTTTTGAAATAAAAACAAAACTCTGTTAAATAATCTGTAGAAATTATCTGATAAAATGTATTTTAACAGTGTAGAGAATTCTTAATTGTTACCTGGTTATGAGTTAGCAACAGGAGTTTATTTACCTTTCAGTCTCCATTCTGTTATGTCCTGCATCATTTTATTGTATACTTTCCTCTCTAAAGCAGATAATTCTTATGAACTAAGGCTGAAGCTGAAGACTGCTGCGTTATTTTGAGCCTCTGCTCAGAGTGTCTGAACTTGCTTTTCTCCTGCTTTTAGGTTTGATGATCAGAATGGAAGTTTTCCAGACAGAAAGCAAATAATGGCTTTAATTCCATTCTGTTCTCAGATTTTATGTCACTGGAAATACCAGCTTTTAAATATCTCATATGAATTAACACAGTTGCTGTTACACTGATACCCTGCTTCTTCCCCTTCTGTAATCCCAATTTCACACTCTAAAGTGCTTTAGTAGCTTCTGTTATTCCTCAACATTCACTTCTTTGTATCCTGTTTGCCATGACTATGACCTGCCTAGTTAAGATACTCCTTGGTATTCTCCAGCTTTCTCCTAAATGCTCCTTTTCACTTTGCCCTAAAAATATCTGGAGTGATTGGTTTTAAAAACTGAAGAAGTGGATCTGTGTATTGTGATTGCAGAATTGGTTCTAAAAGTCAAGCTGTTCCTTCTGCAACGACCTCTAAGCAACTACAGCTGGAAATAGGTCCATAAATAAGTGGCTGTTGCTGCTGTCAGGAGACACAGGAGCAGGAATGGGAAGTGTCAAGGTGGTCTTAGACTATAGATCTGCAGACAGCTTTTCATACCCACCTGTAGGAAAGCACTGGTTTTTTCAGGAATTTGTCTCCCATAACTTTAGATACAAGGTTAATAAGTATCTGTCTGTGCTATTAGATTATCTAATCTAAAAGGAATTAACTCATTTTCAATAAACTATTGCTGTTTGGAGTTTATCCTTAAGAGGCTTGCTTATTTAATTAGTGTTTAATACTAAATGGGAAAATTTTGCCCTCTTTGTTGCAGTAGTTCTGCTGTTGTCTTCAGGCAGTAAAATTACTTTATTTGAAATCATGCAAATGCCAAACTAATGTCTTGGAGAAATAAATCAGAGGGCTGTGACTTAACTTTTCCAGTTAACTTTACCTCCATGTTTGAGCATCAACCTGAGTAGTTTTGAAAGTACAAAACTTTGATCCATCATCTTAAAGAAAATAGGTGGTCTGCTGTCAAAACCATATGTAATCAGTGCAGAGGAGTATTTTAAACAGACAATAACTGTCACTGTCTTCAGGATGAAGGGAAAAAAGAAAACCTGTATGTTCTGTGTCATTCACGTTAGTTCTTGTTGCTCATTTTTTCTCAGTGTTATGGTGCCATTGTACAGCTATTGATTTATTCAAGTTCTGTTTTGGAATGGGTCTCTTTGTCTTTCTTCTCCACCTCTAAAAATTGAATAAGCCCCAGACAAAAAAACTTCAGACCTACTATTTTTTGAAGAGAAGATGTAAGCCACTAAAGGCAATCTTCTGTGTAGATCTGACATTCTGTTTTCTCTGAAAATAAGCTTCAGGACATTTTTTCTGCAGCATTCTTCTGTGTTGTATTTTGATTTATAAATTGGCTTTATCAGTTCTGTAAGAAGTGGTTTATTTCTTTCCCCTCTGTACCTGCCCAGGCTGGTGAAAACACACAGCTCAACGTCTTATCGTAGCCTTTGCTTCATAAAACATTTGCAAAAGTTTTCATTTTCTCTCTTTTATATCTTTCTCTCTTTAGTATCTTCTGGTAAAACCAAATCTTTGGTTTAGGTATAGTAGCTGTTATTGCTGGCATGTGAGTCAGGAGAGCAGGGCAGTACATTAGTAAGTCTGGTTAAACTGTGGTTGTTTTCACCAAATTGTTGATTTCTGAATATGCAATTTGTGTCGACTTTAATCAGTTGAGTAGACTGGTCTCCTGAGGGCATGGCTTTAGTGTTCCTAATCACTGCAGTGTAGTTCATTAGGGAGCTATCACAGAATTCCCCAGGGAACAATTTATACAAGACTATCTGCCTGCCCTGAAGTACCCTCAAGGACAAATGTCAAGGAGGCAGTGACAAAAGTGAGGGATTTTACAGGAGTGCTCCTGCATACTTGGCAATTCACAACTGGCTTGGTCTGGGAGAGGAACAGACTGGAATTGTTCCTGTTTTCTTCCCTCTCATATATTTAAGCACAGAAGAAGTCGTTTTCCAGCCTTCCTCCTTTTTTTGTGTTTGCTAACTGGAGCAGTTCATACCATTTAAGTTCCCCCGAGCTCTCTGTAAGCTGCTGCTGTGCTTGGGTGGGAAGCATGGGCTGGGATGGCAGGCACATGAGAATTGAGATGCCCTTTGTGGGTGACTTATTCCAGGTGGAAATAGTGTTTTTCCTCCTGCAGGAATTCTTTGAGATGGGAGAGGAAACACAAAACAGAATTTTATTTGGGAGAAGACTGTTTCGGAGGGAAGAGGTTTTTTTCACAAGCTAAAAAGTACCTACATCTCTGGAAAGAAAACTTTTTTTTTTTTTCTTTGAATCCCAGGATCAGTGATAAATTTTGTGCACTCAGGTACATTTTAGGGGTTGCAGAGAGGTGGTTACTCCATGGGGGGAAATTCCAGGTGTTTGAGGAGGAGAAGCATGACAGAGCCTGGTGAAGGTGGGGCTTGGTGGGATGAAGAGTGCTTGGCTTTCTAGGCTGCAGTGAAGGGAGGAAGAAGCTGGGCTTGTTTTCAAGATATGATGGAAGAAGGTGAATGGAAGAGGAAAATCACTTGGAACTGGTGCATAGGCAGACAGGATAGCAGAGAGCTGCTCCAGGACGCTTGTTTTATCGGAGTTGTTGCTTCAGTTCATAAAGCAAACCAAAAAAATTTGCTTCAGTCATCTTGTATAAATGACTGCTGCTCCTTTCGTTCATCTGAGTGGCTTAAATTGTTTGTTTATAAAAAGTGGTTTAGAACGAGCTTTGATTTAATCAATCTATTAGATCTGAAATGCTTCTTGGATCTCTAAAGGAGTTTCTTTAATTGGAAGTTCATTAGCTGCTTTTGTCTGGCTTTCTCTCTGCTTAAATTAATGTATTAAATATAGTTTGCCTGTTAAAGGAAGATCTTAATTTGCAATTTACATGTCTGCTTTCTCTTGAAAAGAAGTGCTGTGGTTGTGTTTTTGAAACCCTTGTTTGTGTCATGGTTTCAGTGGCATTGCTTTTGTGAAGTGGTTGTGAGAACTGTCACTTGGGAAGGGCTGGTGACTAACTGAATTAGGACCTCCTGCAAATGCAAAGCTTTGAGACTCTCTGGCCTCAGGAGAGGCGACTTCAAAAGCTGTATTGAGGATTTTGATTCATTGCTTTTGAACTTTTAAACACTGCTGCAGTGGCAGGTCTTTTTCTCCTCATTTGGCATGCTGTAAATAAATCTGTGGGCAGGGGTTTGATGTAACTTTTCACTCAAGTGCAACACAATAATACTCCAGAACGAAAAGGGACTGTTATAAAGGGTTATTTACAATTGTCTGATCTTCTGACTTGCTTGTGTTGACTTCCCCACTCTCGACCTCAAACTGGTGATATTGCCATGGAGAAGAGTGTGTTTCCCTCTATTCCCTCTTCCACTTGCTGTGGATTTAGCCAGGTAGTGCTCTGCTTGGGAACCCTGGTTATTTAGCTCAAGTATCGTACTTAAATCCTCTGAACTAACAAAGTAGATGTTAATTAAACTCACTTGCATTCCCAAGACCTGCTGTTGACTCCCAAAAGCATCTAACCCCATGGGTGTCATCTGTGCTTATGCAAAGCCTCTGGGACACTGGACAGAAAATAGGGACCAGGGCCTGGGCAAGGCTGGAGCTGGAGCCAGGTAAAGCAGCTCAGGCAAGGCTGGAACTGGAGCCAGGTAAAGCAGCTCAGGCAATTCAGCAGCTTTGCCTGCAGGGTCCAGCCTGGGCAGACCTGGGTGCTTCGGTCCAAAAAGCACAGGAGGTTCTCAGCTGTGCTCTGAAGTGACCCCTCAGCAGTGGGTGCACTTGTACTCTCACTTGGATGTCAAGCACGGAGAAGAAAGTTGATAAAAAGCAGCTTTGTAAAGGAAAAAGCCTTGTCAGGTGTTACCTTGTAGGTAGAGATGTCTGATGCTCCTCTTACAAGGGAGTTCTCACTGAGGTGCAGCAGCATCAAGGTGTGCACTATTAGCATTTTAAGTTGCCATCTGTCCTGCTCCTGCCTGTGGAGATAACCTTTAAAAGTTCTTGTACTATGCCCAACTTTCAGTTTTCAGAGTATTTAAGCAGAAGTTTGGTAAATGTTTGAAACCAAGGCTGATGCTTTATTACACTGAAAGAAAATAGAAGTTTCTGAACTGTTAAATCTGACAGGATCTTTGGTGGCTCGTGCATCCTTTAGTTCCATTGGAAAATGCATTCAGGCCAGTGCTTATCTGCATGCAGCAGGCAGCTCTGGAGTCAGTAATGCAAAGGCATTCTTTCTGCAATGCAACAGTGTCGGGTTTCTCAAATACAAAGTATTTGTTTCGCTCTTGTTCCATCCCATTTCCCTTTCTCAATATCCTAGATTTAAACCCAAGCTAGCCTCAAACTCATTACAAAAAGTGTTGCCCTCTGGTAGGAATTTAGCATTATTTTTTTATGGAGCCATGCAAGGATATAAAGTGAATCTAGCAAGTCATAAAAGTTGAAGAGGTGGAAACATCAAAAATCATATTAAGAATTTCACACATAAGTTATTCAGTAGTAATAGTAATAATAATCCCGTTATGCGTTTTGGTGTCTAGAATGGCAGTGAAAATGTACAGCATTCTGACAACTTGTGACCTTACAAAGTTTTGCTGGTTTTTTTTCTTTTTGTGTTTGTAATTTTTTTTTTTTAATGAATCTCTGTGCAAAGCCAGTCTGAACGAGTCAAGCATCCCAAAGCCCTAAAACCAGGGCTCAGCAAATAAGAATTTGGGAGCAATTTATTATGTAATGGGAAAACAATTTGGGATCACATTTCTATTACCACCACCCCCAAAACATCCCTAGAGGGCAGTAAAGCCTCTGAGGGCAGCAGTGGAAGGGGCTCCCCGTAATTCAGTGTCTGGGTCATTCCTTTCATGCAGTTTGTGTCTGTGCTGCCACTGAAGGTCATGAGTACCTTTAAAAGTTGCTGGGTTTGCCACACATGTCAAGGTGCTGAAACCGGAAACACAATATCAGCTGTGCTGGGCAGATTCACGTTTTTAAAGCAAATAAACTGAGTAAGGTTATTTGTGCAAGATCAAAGGGAAATTGGATCGTGAGAGGCTGTTTTCCACATAATGCTGACATCATGTCTTTTTCATTAAGACATAATTGCATGGTGTCCTTAAGGGATATGGATTTCTGTGATCCACCACTCAGCAGAGGGCCCAGAACAGGAAACAAGCTGAAATGCACTCAGTTATTGCAGTTCTTTGCCATGGATAGGAAGTTTTAACTTTGAGGCTTTATCTTTATTGTAAAAGACGTATTTTAACCATGAAATTATTAATGGGCAGCCTTTGTCCCACGGGTGGAAATGAGGCAGTGTGGTTTTCATGGGCAGGCAGTCCAGTGCTCGCAGGCTGTCACGAGATCAGCCCTGATCTTTACTGAATTATCTGGTAGGTGTGAGCTCCAATGCCCAAACTGCAGTGGAATTTTGCAGTAGGGAGCTTGGTTATGTTGCTCCTAAAAGAAATAATATTTTCTGTAGGTAGAAAAGTGTAGCCTCTGAGTTGGTGGTAGATGATTCTTTTAGATCTCTTTCTGTAATATTTGGATGTTGTGCATTTTCTTTCTCTTTGAAGGTTGTCAGTGGACTCTGAGGTCAATGCTAACAGAACCCCAAAATAAGCTGCTTGGTAACACTATTTGGAGGCAGGTTCCCCTGAGACTTCCTGTTTGCAGAAATTGCAAACCCTCTCTATTCAGTGTGTTTAAATAGGTACTTAAAGGTAATAGAATTATCTGAGACATATTCTTATGTAAGAACAGTATTTTTTCATACTCATACTATACCTAACTCTTTTCTCTGATATTTTGACAGTTTCAAGTATTTGTCTGACACCATTTTAATTTTTTCATTTTAAGAATGCATTGCTGAATTAAGTTTTATAGCCATCCTTTAAACTAAGGAATGCAGTTTTCGGTTGGTGACATATACTAAGGTATTATTTCTCTCCTTGAGTGGAGAAGCAACAGGAGTAAGGCCCCTGTACACACAGATCTGAACTTTTATTTGAATATGCAGTATTTGGTTTTTGCTGACTCCTAAATATCAAGTGTCCATGAAATGGGAAAGCTTTTTCAATATTGTGATGTAAATTAGTTAAACATCACCCTTAATCTAGATTTAATTTCCAGTAATTTAGTGATTAATATAAAAATTAAGTATGTGAATGTGTTCCAAACACCTGAAATGCATGCCTAACTGACTGTGTTTTTCCTTTGCAGGATGTTGTCTGGGGATTAAACTCCTTATTTACTGTAAGTAAAGGAATATTTTGCATATCCACTTTTCTTTTTCCTGCCTGGTTTAGCTTGAGCATCCGCTAACATGAACCCTGTGTGTTGCCTCTAAAAGTTTAGGTTATTATTTCCCTCGATTTCAGTGGGGGTTGTACAAGTATGAAATCAGTTTGTGCTTTTTTTTTTGTGTGTAACTGCAAGACTAGTACAGATGGTCTGAAGTGCCAGCTTTTTGTACATCCATTTTACTGTTGGTTAGAAATATTGTGGGACATTTTGATAACGTGTTACTTCATATCTTCCATGCAGTATGAAATTCCTTCCTTGAAAATGGAGGAGAGGGCAGGAAGCTGTAAGAGGCAGGCAGGATGCAACGGTTGCTTTTGTTCTAAAAGTGAAGAGGCTAAGTCTTTACTGTAAAAATTGCCTCTTTTAGGGATTCCAGGGTTATGGTCCCTTTCCACAGCCATTGCTGCTGGGTAGGAAGGTCAGGAGAAAGCAAAGAGCGGCACTGCCTTGGGGGCCACATTTGTCATGCCCTCTGGAGAGAGCTACCCCAGCCACTCCAGGATGTGGAAAGGAGGCTGTGAAAAGCTTTGGATGAGGAGCATTGCTGTGGGCTTCCCTTGTCTCAGCCTGTTTTTGGAGAGAGGAATTCCTTCCACCACTACCTGCAGGGACAGAGGGGTGACTGTGCTTCCAGTGCTGTCGCTGGGATCGTGGAGACTTTCTGAAACCTCCAACATAGCCCAGGCCAGTGACTGACTACAATTTGCTGGGATTTCCTGGCACCCCAAGGCTTGATTTGTTTCAACAACTTCTCTTGTAAATTGATTTTAGGAGATTGGAGAGCATTTGCCTTTTTAATAAAAGGTAATTGCATTTCACAGTCAGTCTCCCACTGCATGATGAGTAACTGGAAGGGAGTAAAATCCACTGGAAGTACAAAGGAATGCCTTCAGGGGCAGAACTGCACATAAAAATAATCTGTAGGGCAAACAGCTGCAGAGAGTGATGGTTGTGTGTCGGAGACCACAGGGATTTGTCATGGCCAGTAAGAGCCGTGCTTCCCAGCTTCCCTCTTGGGTTTCCCCCACAGCCACCTTCTTAGAAATAAGTAGGCTTCGGAAAGCTGGCACTGGGATCACACGGGTCTTGCGGGTTCTTTTGGGACTTTCTGGAAGAAAGAGAGGGGAAAATGATGTGGATAGGTGTGGTGCCTTGGTTGCTGCCTGAAAATGAGTCAGAGACTGACAGGAACCTTTCACACTTGTGGAACAGCAGTATTCCACTCTGTCATAGACTGAACTAACCTGGGGAAAGGATCTGGGCTGCAGACAGAATACGGATTTGTGGGTCAGTATTATTTGTAATGACGATTCCCTTTCCAGCAGCATCGTGTTCTCCATTGTTTTTAACCCCAGACCCTCTCTCCTTCCAAAGTTAGTATTTGAGATTAAACTAAGAAATAGGAGGTTTATTTTGACTTTCTGCTCCCTGACCCCACATGCCTTTAGTTCCTGGGCTCTTTGCAGTTCTCTTCCTCTTGTTTTTCTCATACTACTAAAACATCCCTATTTCTCGTGCTCTAGGTTACATAGTTTCTTCACAGGAGGGAATTAAATTGCTTTTCTATGGAGATGGCATTAAGGAAACTTCTACCTTATCACCATGATGTTTGCAGAGTTTTTTTTAAGGGTTTGAGCCTTTTGCCTTTGAGCAAAAATCAACAAGAATTGTGCCTCCTGGAAATTTGAATGTTCCTTCAAAATTGGGCTTAAAACTGTCTCAGTTTTCAAATAGAAATGTGTCACTGCCAGGGAGGAGTGTCACAGAGCCATGTGTGGCCTGCCACCAGAAGGGCTCAAATGCCTTGCTGCTGTTGTCCTTTAATTGTCTTATGATTTGGTTTGCAGTCATCAAACTCATTTGCGGTTTCCTTTGGCAGGGACACCACCAAGGTAGTGAGAAAATGGCACTGGGCTTGCTGGTCCTCTTTGCTTTGTTTTGTTCCCTTCTTCACTGGGAATTTGGGTTCTGCATGTGATGCAGTGAGTGGGAAACCTGTCATGTTCTCTGGTTTTTTTACCAGGATCTTTTGAATTTTGACGATCCCTTGAATATTGAGGCTGCAGAGCATCATCTGCGTGACAAGGTGAGTCAGTGGTTTATTTAAAGCCTGTTGTTCCTAAACAAATACACGTTCTGTACTCGGATTCCCAGTCAGTCCTTTTAAAGCGCTCGCGCTGGTACTTCAGGCAGTCGAGTGACTCATTGTATCAGCAACCAGTTACTCAAACAAAAAGTGCTTTCTCTGGGAAAGTAAACTCCACACAGTAGTGTTAGTCACCGTATGCTGGAATTGTTGACCATAATGTAGTCATGTCCCCAAAATAGATGATCTTTTCCTTCTCGTTTCTGAGATTGTTTCCCTGAAGTTGTACATGTTCCGTGCAGCAAGTGACAGTGAGTTGGTTTGTCGCAGTGACGTGAGTAGCCTTTACCTTAAAACACCTGTGAAAAGATCTCTTTTTCTATCTCTTCCCGAAGGCAACTTTTTTCTTCACAGCTGTCATGCTTTTAGAAAGCCAGGAAAAACCTGGGCATATTTAAAGGCCAGGAGAGGAGTGGAAGCTTTATTTTCTTGTTACTGGTCCTAATTTTAATGTGTGCATTACGGACTGGGTCAAAACGTGTTCTTGCTTAGTGGCCTGGTGAAAATGTACTGCTCGGCTTGAGAGGGTGTCTGGAGGTAGAGGTGACCAAAAGTGCTAATTTCTTCCTTGTATCAATGTCCAGAATGGCGTCACATTTTATTATATAGATTAATTCCTCAAGCACACAGAACTTACACTTGGCATGCTCAAGATCTCTTGTTTTAATTAAATCCTTCTGATACTTTTGTGGGGGTTAACCTCTAAGATGGAAGAAAGCTTCCAGGTAAGCGTTGATTTGAAGGGTTCATTGAAAATGCAGTCAGGCAGTGCACCTAATTTATCTCATTTTTTCAAGAGGAAATATCAGGATTGCAAGTTCATCTTTCCAGCTGTTTTTTGATTAATGAGATGTTGTAGCTATTCTGGTATTTATCAGTGTTTGTAGGGCTGGGATGAGACTGTAAACATATATTGAGAAAAAATTTCTAGAAACCTACCCTGGAAGAGAGGGGTTTTTGTGGCTTTGTTTTATCATAGAATTGTTTGGGTTGGAAGGGGCTTTAAAGACCATCTTGTTCCAACTTCCCTGCCATGGGCAGGGATACCTCCCACTAGACCAGGTTGCTCCAAGCTCACGAGAGCGGAGTAGAGGGGGAGAATCACCTCCCAGGACTCCTTCCAAGCCATAAAACACTGAACTGGTCACTGAGGGGGTACAACATGGGAAACAAAACCAGTGTAGGGAAGGCTGAATAATTTTCTTTGGTTGCATTTTTAGCCTGAATTATTCTCCAATCTCTTGCTGGGAAAATTTGTAGCTTATCAGTGCTTTGAGTAAATTGTTACACCTCAGAGTAGCCAGACTACTTCCCAAAGTGTCCACTCCCCAGAGGGTGATGAAATGCTATGAAATTGCTGCCTTGCACCTCTCAGCCTTGCTCAGATGTTGGAAATTTTGGGAATCCACAGGAAGGAAGAATGTTACCTGATTTGTAAAACACACCTCCCTCAAAAACAGAGGTGAGCGCTCAAAATAGGTCCTGCTACACTGATAGCATGAGAATTGTTTGGCTTTTTCAGGTAACAGCAGCTGCAGAAGGAGTGAAAAGGAAATTGAGTGGGTTTTTGACACTCTTCTGAATTACAAATATTTTTGGAACGAGCACTTCTTATTTAGTAAACTCTAAGGGTTCTCCCAGGCATCTGTAAAATTCATATTCTGCCATGTTAACTCTTTTTAGGAGCTTATTTGAATTTAGTGGAGGTGTTTCATTGGTAGTGACAGCACCAGGTAGTGCTGGATTTTCCGTAGTACGTCTTACAGCAACATCAGTAAAAACCAGTGATGCCTGTGTGGAGAGAATAAATTATGCAAGGGAGAGAAAAGGCCACTCAGAGGATGCAATTGCAGCCTGAGTTAGCATTTTGTCTTTCTCTGGTATAGATGTCATGTAGCATATAAACACTTTGTTGTAGAGTCAGACTGCAGTGGTCCCATCCTGGCTCTTAAGAAAATACTTGAAATGCTCCATATGATTAATATGGGAATGCTAATTAATTTTCTTTTCCCTGAGGTGTTTTTGCATGTGTAATCAATGACAGAAATAGTGTATATGTAATGCATGTGCTCACGTGCGCAGTGTCTATGCAAAGAGATGTGCAAATGTATCTATATACAAATAGTTTTGTACAGGGACATCTGTGTCTGACAGATCCTGCAGGAGAACCTTGACAGCCCGGGAGTGTGTGGCATGGAACAGCCAAACCACGTGTACCTCAAGCTGTCTCCTGTGTTTCTCCCAGAGGAGATGACTCAGTATTTCACTGAAGTCATTTCAGATTTGAAATCGTGGAGTCCCTCTGCTGACATTCCAGGCTAAATGTGGCTGCCCGAGAGGTTAACAGTTAATCCAAGGCTTTGCCTCTGGCTGTTGAAAATGCTGGGTTTTGTTCAGTTACACAGGCTGGTTTTAAGTCATCACAAATGACTCCTGCCTTGCAGATGCTGGAAGAAGTCACATCAGAAATATCAAATCCTTATTACTGATTCTTAGAAAACAGCTGTGCTGGGAATGTTTGTGTTAGATCAGGCTAGAAGGGACAGTTGTGATCCCTTCCTGTGTAAGGGACCTCTTCATTTTTGCATTAAATCTGTGGCTTATAACTGAGCTCACAGTTGTGACTTTTGGGGGAGCAGCCTTGTTCTAAGATGTAAAAATGATGCAAAATTCAGAGCTTGAGTTTTATAATGCATTAACCTCTCTTACCTGAGATCTGAGTACACCTTCAGCTTCCAGCCCTCCAGGATCAACTTCAGCTGCAGTTACTGAACTTGGTCCCTTCCGGCTTCCTTCAGCCAGGGAGCATCAAGTCTTTTATACAAATTATTTTTTAAAGTACATATGATTGTTTATGTAGCTTTAGTCATAAACTTTTTTTGCCAGGTGCCAGTGACTCTTTGGAAGGCTGTACAACAAATTTGGGCAGAGTCATCAACATTTGTTTTCACAAATGTTGGACAAGGAGGTTATCTCAACATTCAGACTTCCTAGCCCTCTGTATCCAAAAAAACTACCTTCTTATCAGAAGTGTTCTAGAGAGCTATGTTGTAACTGGTTATTTTTGTCAAAAAGCCTTTTTGGTGACAGCTGGTGTTATCTGCCATTTTGTGTGGCAGAGTTTTGCAGAGGTAGGACTCTGTAGTTGTCTGCATTCAGTGGGACTGGTCAGGTGATTTCCTCATCATTGAGATCCAGTTTGTAAGGCTTCAGTTTTGCCCATTGTGAGCTTATTTTATGGTTGTCATCGAGGAATATTGGTGTTCCAGAGTTTAGGTACCCACATGGTAGTATTTCTCCATGTAGGCAGTGACATGTCCCCCCTTCCAGCTTATGAACTCCATCTCATGTTCTCTTGTCATCTTCTCATGTCTCTTGGTAACTGTCTCATCACTACTGGGGGGCTGTTTTTCAGGTCCCCCCCAGGCCTTCTCCTCTTTACCACCAAGCCCTGTTGCTTCAGCCTCTCCTAGTGCCAAGGACAGAGCCTTCCTTAATCTTTGTTCGTGAAGCCTAACCATGAAAGTGCCAAGGCCTTCCCAGCAGTGCTGTTCCCAGCCCAAGCATGTGGGACTGTCCCCATGCAGGCTCTGGGTGTGTCCCAGCAGTGGGCCTTTATCTTTGGCCTTGCTGGGCCTCCTGTGGTGGCTGTTGGCCTTTCTTCCAGCCCATGCAGGCCCGTCTGGAGAGTGGATTTGCCCTCTGACGTGTTGACTGCATCCTCTTTAGCAAATCTGTATTTCTGCAGATCTGCTGCCAATTTCCACACTCAACCAGTTTTTAAGCTGAAATCTTCTTGCAAGCTCGTTCACTGTGACTTTTGGCATTTAATAAAGCATTCAGATAAAATTGTAGGTTCCCCTTGTTTGTTTTTTTCCCCCCTCTGCCTTCATTTAACTCATAATTGTTTCCAGCTTAGGGGAAGTTTGCATTGTTCGTTTTTGCAGCACTACTTTTTAGAACATTCCTGGTACCCCACATTGCTCTGCAGTTAGGTCACAATCGCTGGAAGATGATCAATCATCCTCTCTTGGTTTAGAGCTCAGTAAATTGAAATAAAGGATGACCGATGTCTCTGTGTAAACTAATCACGGTGTTTCCCAGTGTTCAGTCTTCTCACACTGATACAATCTCAGCAGTTTGGTGGTTTGAGTGTTTTTGTTGAATTTAAAGAAGCTGTTACTAGTTAATGAGCTGAGACTGCTTTGGATTTAGCAGAGACATCAGCCTATCAGTAATTAGATGGATGACCAGAGCCATTAATTGTCAGTCGAATCAATTCCACGAATTCCAAAGCAATGAGCAAGTGTTGAAGTTTTAGTGACTACTCATTTAAAAACAATGAGCTAAAAATTGTAGGATTTGCAGTTTTATACAGTGAACAAATAGAACTTTATTGACTTGCTCTCTGTGGCAGCCAGGTAGGCTAAATACTGAAGGAACAGGGATATAACTTGGTCAATCAAATGAGCTTAGTAGTTCAGGATTTGCGTATTCCTGAGCTAGAGGTGCCGTGGGTGCAGTGTCTGTGATTTGTTAGCTGAAATCTAGAGAATACTTTCCATATGTCCATCTGTCTGGTTGTTTTGAGATACTACCTCAGGACATTGCAATTCTCTGGGGCCCTTAAAAGCCCTTACATTTCCTGGTAGTGTTTACTTTGGCCAAAAAACATTTCAGAGCCATATGTACAACACACAACGGGAAGATTCATTGCATTCTTCATGTGGCTTAAAGTAGAAATGTGTTTTCAAATACTCTTTAGCTTTCTTTTTCACCTAGACCTGCCATATGAGGAATGCTAACGCTGTGTCCTGTTTTACTTGTATTTACCTTGTATTTGGTGCAATTTAAAAGGCTAAAGCACGTTTGGTCGTGCTGCAGATGAGCAAATACTGATTTACTTGTTCATCCATGTGATCTGGAGTTGTTTCAGTAGGAGAAGCTGAGTAACATCACCCTGTGTTGTTTCCCTGCATGACCTTCCCATCTTCTCGGTGAAACCCATCTGTCAGCATTCAGTGCCTAGAAACACTTCATGCCATGTCCTTGGGAATGAGTAAGGTAGATTGCACTCCAGGAGGAGTTTTTTACCCTTGAGAAAATCCAGCTTGTTGTATTTACCTGCAGCTCTGAAGTGCCAAAGCTGAGAAGTCTAATGGGAATAAGTGTGTGGTTGCCAGGAATCCATCTTAAATTTTTTACTTAATTCAGTGAGTCCTGATTTTATTTGCATGCTCCTTGGAAAGCAGTGACATAAATTTCCAGTTTTAAAGTTCAGGAATGCACTAAAGGGTAGGTGTTCATTGCTGCCTCCAGGGCTCTGGTGATCATTAGATCAAAGAAGGTCATTAACTCCTCACTTTTGTGGCCATCCGTTTGCTCATCCCAGCCAGAGGAGTGGGAGCTGTTGTGAGACTCATCATTAACTGGCTCTGGAAACATCGAGTTGCTCTTGGATGTGGAGGGGTCATTTTGCTGCTTCCAGCATGCAGTCCAGGTGCCAGCTGTCCTGATCTGTACCTGCTTTGATGAATTTCCCAGTTTCTGCCTGGTTTTAAAAAACATGTGGCACACCAACCCTGTGCAAAAAAGGGGTCTTGGTTTTGCCTTTCCCTCCTCTGTCTTCTGCTCTTGTCAGGAAAGGCAGTATTAATTGCTTCCCTGCCTTTTTCATAGCTACTTTAGTAGCCAAGCTTGGAGCTGTTGTTTTGATACTTTAACACTGAATTATTTTGCATAGATTTGTGTGGAGGAGTTTGATTCTGGATTGACTTTTGTGATTCTTTTTTTTTTTTACTTTTTTTTTTAATTAAAGGTTTCTCTTGGTAATAAAGAAAATAAGGGGTTTTTTTCAGGGTTATTTCTGTGGAGATGAATTTATAATGTTCATGGTATTATGAAATCTGAAGCTGCCTCAAAAGGTTTCCTCTTAGGATTTTAATTGCCCTATATAGCCTCAGTTCCTTAGGAAACTAGGCTTAAAAAAAAAAATCTCCTTTCAATTGCTTGCAGTCTTTGGAGGTTGTTTTAATGAATCTTCTGGGATGAACGTTTTCCTTGAATTACTTGAGGAGTGTCGCCTTGTCTTTACTAGTGAGAGCGCTAATCTAATTCCATTAGAAATTCCATTCATAATTAGGAACAGTTACTGTCTATGTATTTCATATTTCACTGAAGAGCTTTTATAACCTTTCATAATTGTGTGCAGTTTTTTTTAGAGTCCTTAAACAGCACACAGTTCAGGATTTTTATGGAACAATCTTAATTTCTCAAACATTTGCCCTGTGGCTGCCCCATCCCTGGAAAGGTTCAAGGCCAGGTTGGACAGAGCTTGGAGCAACCTGGTATAGTGGAAGGTGTTCCTGCCTGTGGCAGGGGGGTGGGAGAGATGAACTTTACGGTTCCTTCCAACCCAAACCATTCTGTGAAACCCTTCCTTGGGCAACTGGGCAAGAACCAGCAGTGACAATATGCAGTGCCTGGACCAGATACCTTCTGAAAACAAGTGAGTCATTGAAGGGGAAGGTTGTCAGCACCAGGTCTGTAAGTAAGTAATGAGCATAAATAAGGAACAAATACAAATGTGTCTGTGGAAGATCTTTAGGCATCCCTTTGGAAGTACAGTGAGCTGAATTGCCCCCAGAATTGTCCCTCTGCAACTGTCATTTCCCAGGGTAGCCTCTTTAGTTCTGGAGCCACCAAAACCCAGCAACAACTTGGAATGGTAAAACTTCTTTTGCACCAAGAATGATCTCATCCCTGCTGAGTTTTGTTTTTTTTTTTTTTTTTTGCTCGTGGGTTTGGTCTTTTTCCATCAGAAGCTAAGTCTACTAAGAGCCTACTAAGTTTGCTAAGTCTGGCCTGGGAAGCACATTCTCGAAGTGGAAGGGGATTTCTGTTCTTGTGTCTCACTGCAGGTTTTATCTAACACTATAAACCAATCTGCCGCACAGACTGGGAGCCCTGTGCTTTCCTTTTCAAGCTATCCCATGAGGTGCTAAATACAGGAGCTGGCAGATTTGGGATCTTTTATCTCTGAGTAATTTTGTCCTCAGACTGATTATTCCTTCAGACAGTTAAAAAGTGCCAGAGCTCACCGCCTGTGTATGATTTCAGATCTGCTCCTTCTAAAGGCTCTTCCAGAATAATGTCATGCCCAGCTGTACTTTTATCCTCCTGGCTTTTTATTTCTGTGCTTGTACATAATAAGGGCATAATTACATTTAGATTTAAGTCTTCCTTGAAAATCCATTTTTCTAGGTAGCTCAAGAAATGCATTTGAAACTAAATAATATCTTCAAATTTGGATTCTTCTTTATCTCTTGTCATTGGTCACTTTGAAGTTAGCCATCTTCTATTAATGTAGTTTCATATCTCAGAAGATCAGTCTGTTTGAAATGCTCTTTGATGCCTCTGAATGGAAAGCACAATATAAATGCTGGGATGTCAGAGGTGTGTTGGATCCTCTAAGCAGACAAACAGTAACACAAAATAAAATTAAACTCGGAAGTTTGGAGAAAAAAAATATTCGCTATCTGTGTTTCTTCACCAGGTCTTCTGGCTTAAAGTAATTCATTTAAGTGATCTTGCAGTAACTTTTCTGTTTCTCTGTCATACTAGCTCTTTGCTATCATTTTTACATCAAAGGCATTCAGGTAGGCATTTAAGTACTTAGCTTCTGCAGAGATTCTTTCTATTCAGAAGAGAGCAGGTCTTTTCCCTTGCCACTTCTCCAGAGCCATCCCAAACTTAACAGAAATAGAAGGAGCAGCTGGCAGTGGCTGTTACAGGTCTTCAATGTAGACCTTTGCTGATTGAAACAACCCAGTAATGTGAACTGCTGCCCTTCGCTTGAGACACCAGCTCAATATCGGTGTTGGAAAGGAATGAAGCATCCGCAGGAGGATTCTTATTTATAACTTGCTTATTTTCTTCCTTACCTCCAAACTGCTTAGACTCTGATTTTCTGGGGGTTTTATCTTTGACTTGGTGTAAAACTCAAGGCCAGTGTGGTTTAATTCCTTTAGGCTGCAGAGCCCGAGGGCAGAGGTACCGTGACCACTGTAGGGAGGGCACCACTTAGTGAGTTAACTTCCCTTGCTTTAAGCATTTGGGTTGGTTCACCTCTTCATAAATGGAGACTGAGTGACCTGCAAAAACATTTCTTCAGCTTTAAATTAATTGGGTTTGTGTAGCTGGAAGCAAAATCTTCCCTGCAGATGTTCTTCATGGGTTTTCTGTTTGCTGGATCTGTTAGCAGTTAAATGTCTTGAAGTAAATCTGTCTGGGAATTAGAAATATTAACCACTGATCTGTAGTGATCATTGGCCAATTTGGGTGCAAAACAGTTTGTTTGGATAGTAGTCACCAAAATTATCCAAGATTCTGTAAAAGGCACTTCAATGTAAGACGCATTATATAAAATATAATGAATAAAATTTCATGGTCCATGGATGCTGCATCTTGTCACTGTACATTTCAGAGGAGATACTATTTGTGGTAAAAAGCACTGGAAATAACTAAACAAGCACTTTATTTTTCAGATAATTATGAATTATGTGAAGTTATGTGTTCCTGTGATGGGCAGTGTTCCTTAAACTGAGAACGGTTGAAATGGTTTTATTTTGCAGAGTAGCAAAAGCATGTGGGTGGGTCAGAAGTCAAACACCAGCTCTCTATTACCCAAGTTTTTAACATGTTTTCATCGGAATGCTTGTCTCTTTATTGGATTGGGTCCAGGGAATGCACTCCAAAGGTTTTTAGTGGCAAACTGTTTTCTTTAATGCCTTCCCTGAGGAATTTTTAAAAAATAATGCTCATTTAATTCATTCATGCATTATGTTTAGCCCAGTTCTCTTTGTCAGGCTTTTCGCCCTTGCAAATAGTTTCACAGCTAGCTGGAAATTTTTCCAGTTTCCAGACATATCCCTATAAAATTCTGTATTCAAGCAGTGATAATGATATATGGAGAATTCTGATCGTTACTTTTATTAAGTTCAAACACTAAGGGTTTAGTGATGACTCAAGACAGTTGGACAATTTGCCGTGGAACAGAGAAACTATTTCAAAAGCATTTACTTGAATTTATTTTAAGGTGCTCTTTAAAAAATTTATTTAATTATTAATGTGTTTGAGCTGGTGCTGGAGGAGCAGTGGTGTCAGTTGTGCCAGGTGCTCGTAAGTGATGAGCAGATTTTACTGAAGAGCCTTCTGACTAAATTATCTTTCACACTTGACAGTTCCGTTGGCTGAAAGTATTTTTGATTAAAGTGTGAATTTTTGAGTTTGCAGGTTGGCTACAAAGGCTTCTCGGTAGCTCTTCTATCCTGTGTTGTGCTCGCTGCTTCTTCACCAAGTGGTGTTTCCTGCACACATGGTCCAAGTGAAGCCCACTCTGGGTTGTGGGAACATCTGGCTGAGTACTCGTATTTATAAGGGAGCCTTTGCAGTGACCCTGTGTCCGATCTGGAAACCATCACTGCAGCACATGTGTTTGCAAGTGCAGAGCTCTGTGAGTTCAGAGTCCACAGCTATTGTCTCTTTTAGTTCTGTGCAGGCTTTATCCTACTCATGGGACACAAATGGGGATTTAAAAGGTCAGTACTGTTTTGTGATCCTCCCCTCAGCTTTACAAGCTTAATGTATTTTGACCTGTGTAGCTGAAGTCCATCTCCCAAGACGTGTCACTTAGCTGAATGCCAGTTCTGCCCTCTAGTCCCTCACTGAATACACCCAACTGTTAGATGCTTTGAGGTTGTACTCAGTTATTTTTAAGGGCTTAAAAAATGGGCACATTCTCGTATCAAAGTTTGTTCCCTAAAGCCTGGCTGGTAACATAATAAGAAACTGAAAGCTGAAAATGTTTTAGTAATAAACCCCTGCTTTCATCTGTCAAGCCAACCAAATGAAGAATGTAGGTGATCAAAGCATTATTTGACAACCTCTTCAGGATATTGAGAAAGCATCTTTATCAATTATTGGCAGAGCAGAAGGATCAGGTTGGAGTGGAACACTTAGTGGTAGCTTGGAAAACGCAAGTAAAATCATACAGTGCATCTAAATATGCAAAGTTCTGGGTGCCCTGGGCTTCTCCTTCAGTTGAAAAAGAATTGAGACCACTCAGAGTTTCTCAGGATGGATCTTTAGTTTTGCACTGATCTTTCAACAGCTGTTCCAGAAAACAGCATTAGCTGTTGCCCTTCCTCCCTGTCATCGTGGCACATGAAAATGTATTTACTGTTCCTGCAGGCCCCAGGGGTGTAATGAGGTGCGAATACAGATTGTCTGCTGCTCACAGGAACAAAGGCTGACCGAGGGTTGCAGAGGGATGGCAGCTGTTCCAGGCTGCTGGGTTAACTGCACCCTAATGTAATCCTGGGTTAACTGCACCCTAATGTAATCCTGCATAAATGAGTGGAGATAAAACAAACTGGACCCTGCTGTTACTGGAGGGATGTAATATAATATCGAGCTCCAATGTGAGCCTGGTATTTTGCTAATTGTGCAGAGTTCTGGGATCTGGTGTGTCACGTTGCTGGCCTGGTGGCTGCTGCGTGATCGTCAGTAACCTCCAATCCATGACTGACAGCTCTGTGCTGCTTGCTTGAATCTCTGCTTTCATCTGATTTGTTTTGTAATTTATTGAGACAGAGTAGCTTCCTGCTCTAGAACAGCTCAGAGAGACGCATGCAGGCACACCTGTCATGCAAAAGCTGCACACGAGAATTTTGGTATGAACACATAAAAAACTGGAGTCAAGAAACATCTTCCACCTTGTGTGGGAGTACCTGGTGGTGCTGGCTGTTCCTTGATTAAAGGCAGGGATTTTGTGGCACTTGGTCACACTCTTCTGCAGCCAGAGCAAAAGCCCCTGCCAGTGCTTTTGGGTCTGCTGGCTCTCTTAGCACAATGTGAAGTCTGACAGCATCCTGCTTGTTTGTGTTCTTAGCCACAAAAGCCAGTTTGCACACACATCAGTCAAGCACACTGAACTTGTGTCAAAAGAGTCTGGAGTTTCATTTGATGACCTCTTGAATCTGGCATAAGGGAGTGGCAGATCAGCAATATACAGAATTTTCTGGAATTTCTTTCCAGCACCATGCTGGTGCTTGACTTCAAATATTACCTTGGTTAGCCCTGCATTCATTTTGGCAAAGTAAATGGAGAAAAGGGGATTAGTTACAGCTGCCAAATGAAGTGTTGTCAGGGAGTGGGTCTTTTCTATGGATTCTAGCCCTGTGTTGGCAGACTTTAGAGGAAACTTCAGCTTGAAAGACTTGAAAACTCTTGGACTGCCTGCCTTGTCAGTAGTGTGAATAATTCAGTAACAAAATCTACAAAGCCAGAATATTTTTTCCTGCTGTCTTGAAAGATCTTTATTTCTGTAGTAAAATATTTACCATGTAACTTCCAAATTACTTTCCATGTAATATCACAGAATGGTTTGGGCTGGAAGAGGACCTTCAAGACCATCTTCTTCCACCCCCCTGCCACAGGCAGGAAGACTTTCCACTAGACCAGGTTGCTCTGAGCCCTGTCCAACCTGGCCTTGAGCACTTCCAGGGATGGGGCAGCCATGTTAATTTTAGCACTGTTTCAGCACTGGAAGAAAATCAGGCTTTCTGTGAGTTCTCTAGGAACAATTTAACAGCCATGTCTATTCAGAGCCCCCTATTCAAGCATCCCACTGGATTTCCTCATGTGAGGATATCGTAAGGATGCTGGTTATTACATGACTACTTCTCTGATTAGATGATGCTCTCCACAATGTCAGGCACTCTAAGTGGTACTTGGATTGCAGACACTTATCCTGGAGCATTGGACAATTGTTTTTACTGTGTTTTATTTGGCTGCATCAACAGAAGCAACTTAATGGTTCTGCTGGCCAGAAGAGCCTCTTGGGGTCTGTGCTCCCCAGCAGTGAAATGTGAGCTGGAAGGAGCTGGGTTTCTTGCATTACTGCACCCCTCTGACACTGCTTGAGGTATTGCCATATCCCTCAAGTCAAAATAAGTCCTTTATAACTTGCACAGCACTTACAGTGCTTGTCGGAGGAAACAACAGCTGCTTTTGATTCTTCAGTATCACTGAGCTTATGAACCCCTGAGCTGAAATCCCTCTAGAAAAAGAAATAGGGATTACATTTCGTAGGGGGACGAGTAAAACAGGTTTGGACATGTTTTTGGATATTCTCTTTATTGCTGAAAATTCACAGATGTTTGTCAAACATTGGTTTAAATAGGTAGATAATCCTGAAAGATTATCTACCTTTGTGACAACAAAGATGATCCTTTGGTTTCAGGCTCTTATTTGCTTCGTCAGGAATGACAATGAACATTTCACCACTGCAAATTTGGGGGTTTTCTCCATTGGCTGCACTCAAGCCAAGCTTTTCACCTTGTATTGATTTTCCTTATAATGATTTCAGTCATTATAAATAGTTTCATTTTGATATCTTTAATCATAAACTGAAAAATGGGTTTAAAGAAAAATAGGTTCTTTTTTTTTTTTTAATTCCAATATCATTAAGTGGTTAATGTTGGTTTACAATAGAATTTGTAGATATGTTTGACACTTATGTTTGTGTGAATAGAATGGGATCTGGTGTCTACAAATCTAGTTTGGCCAGGCAACATTGCCATTTTGAGCATAGTTTCTTGTGGAGGGGACTTAGTTATCCAAATTGCTGGAACCTTGAAGCAGATGAGGACATTATCACCTCTCTCTGCTCAGGTAGCAAGGGCCAGAGATTTTTGGGTATTCTCAGTTCACTCTAAATCAATTTGAGTCAATTAACTGTAAATTAAGTTTGAAATCTAATGCCTAGCTCTTATTTAGGGCATTTCATCAGTGGAAACAAGCACGCTGATGGAGAGCTCATTGTGGTTTTCAGTACTCTGCTGTTGAGAATTGTAGTGATGTAGAGAAGAAAATTATTCTCTCTGGGTAGGACAATAGAGCAGTGGGGGGCTGGGCATTTATTTGGATCCTCTTAGTCCTGCATTAATACCCTGACATTTAAATTACATTCTGTTCCTTATCCTTTCCTTAATTTTGACGTGAATGTCTCAGTCTTTCTGTAATGTTCCTACACAGATAGCCTTTCTCACCTGTTTTATCTCTGCTCTGACAAGTTCAGTTTTGAAGGAGTAAAGACAAACTGCTTTTCTCTGCTGTGCTGCCCTTTGTACTTGTAGGTGCCAAAGGTTCCCGTTACACAGATAAGCTAAAATGCACAGGGGAAGAAGCAGCCAATTTTTTAATTTAAGTTTGACATTCTGCTTTTTTTTATTTGCCTGCAAAATAAATTCTTTTTCTGATTTTCAGGACTGAGCTTGGCCTGTGGCTCAAATCAGCATTGGACTGCACTGACTGCAGTCACAGCTGAGATTTATCCTGGCTCTTTTCTCTCTTATGTCTTACAAACTCCAACACTGCAGGCAGCCCGTGGTTGTGATAAACAGAGTGAAGAACATTTGGCGAGGAAATCAGTGCAAGACTTAAGTCTGAGTCCCTGGCAGTAATTCCTGTGGCTGAAGGAGTCAGATACCCTCCCTGGAGGAGCCTCTGGCACTGCCTCACGCTGACAAAAAGAGGCTCTGCCAGGGTATTTGAAACCATTTCCCCTGTGCTGCTGAGGGGAGAGTTGCTCTGATGGCTTGGCAGTGGCTTATGGTGAGTGGCCACTCATCCGTGATGTATTGACTCTGTTCTACAGGCAGTCTCAGCTATAATTCCTTGGCTGAAAGGAAATTTTTTTCTTGTGTGTGATTAAATGCCCATCTTCTTAAAAATAAAAACAAAGATTGCCATCAGGAGGGTAATTTCCTGAACAAGGCAGTACACTACAGATAGCTACTAAAATAGGTGAAAAGGGAAAGGAAGCTTTTGCCTTATCCTTAGAAGCAATCAATTTAATGTGAATAAGGTAAGTTACTGTAAGTGGGGAGAGATTCAGAACTGCGAGGCGCGTCAGGTTTAAAGTAATTTTTCGATTAAAGTTTCCTAGACTGTAAAACTGTAATTGGGTAGAGGAAAGAAGGGAACCCATTCGTATATTTTAAACTGAACAATCTGGTGTTTTACATATTGGAATATGAGATAATAGTAATTAGGTGTAGAACAAAAGAGTTGCTGTGGAGCTGAGCGTAAAGGAATTACTGAATTGACAAGCCTGATACTTTCCTCCTCCATTCCCCAAGATTAAAAATTATACTTTTTAACAAAGTGTTCCTATGTTTGGTGTGTCACCGTGGTATGGATAGATGTGTCAACCTCGGTGCCACTCTTGTTTTTGAAGGATTTCTGTTTTCTGTCCTTTCACTTCTCTGATAAAAGTTGAATATCATTTTCGAGTCTGTCAGTTTGATATTCTAATAACAGCAGCAGAATAATTTGAAGAAATATAAAATGATGGATGATGATAAAACTGAGTAAAGAGACTCTGGAAAATTTTGCAAGACAGCTCTCAGGCTGCATGAAAATAATCTTGTGTTTTTAATGTAACTGCAAGTTAAAGGTCTTGATGGAAACATTTCTGTGTTCTTTCTTGCTTATGCTCAGTGTAGCACTCCATTTGTGTCTCATCAGGCCTGAGTGGAGTGCAAGGATCACCTCCCTTGACCTGCTGCCACTGCTCAGTGTGGCCCAGGATGGTAGTGGTTGTCTTTGGTGGTTCATGGTCAGCTCGGTGACCATCAGAACCTCAAGGTCCTTCTCTGCAGAGCTGCCTGCCAGTCCCCAGCATGTGCTGGTGGGTGGCGTTGTTCGTGGGCAAGACTTCGCATTTCCTTTGTTGAACCTCCTGAAGTTCTGCTCTCTCTGGTTCTCTGGCCTGTTGAGGTCCTTCTGGATGGTGTATCAGCCACACCTCCCACTTTTATATCATCAGCAAGCTCTGTCCCTTCATCCAGGTCGTTAATGAAGATATTGAACAGTGTTGGCCCCTTGAGTGCTCTGCTGGGACTCTGTGCTGCTGAGCAGTTCAGCAGGTTCAGTCCCCTTGCTGCCCATTTATCTGACCTGTCCTGAATCAGCTTGTCTTAGAGCTTCCCTCAAGTGAACCTTTAGCAATTGCTTTGCTTTTTAGTCTTTCTTTGGTAAAGGAATAAGGCTTCTGCAGTGATACCATCCCTCTATCCCCTCATCCCAGCCTCCCCCTCAATCCCTGTAGCTTTTAAACACACACACCGATTTCCATCAGATTTGACAGAGCAGCAGAGTCTTTACACGCAGTTGCTGTAGCTGTCACAAAAACTGTCAGCAGCAGCAACAAAGAGAGTGAGCCTCCAGGAAAGCCTCCCATGCCAGCTCTGCCAGGCCCCGCTCCGGGTGGGCTCCGCAGGCATGTCCAGCTTGGAGCAGACCCTGAGCTTTGCCCTTTGTCAGCTGGTGCCAAGGAGACCTGGGTGAAACCCAAGGGGGCTGGAGGAGACTGAGGGAACTACAGTTCTTGCTGGGAGGGAGGAGGTGATGAAGGGTATCAAAAGGTGGAGGGGGCAAGGAAGGCAGTAATGATATTTGCAAGTCTGGAAGTGGCCAGATATTGCTGTCTTTGCTTGCTAAATGCGTGTCTTGTAAAGCCCTTTCTGATTTTGCTTGACATTCCCAAGCAGGAGGGCTTGCAAACAGACTCTTGCACACTAAGAACTTTATTCTGGTAAAGAGAACTACCCACAGGCCACTCAGACACCACAGGGAGGTCCATTGCTTCCTACTGATCATGAGATCTACATACTTTTACTTGCAGTTGTCTTTTTTCCTCTTCCATATTTAGCCACATTGGAAGTACTTAGGGAGCACACTGCTGAATACATGAATTTTTAGGGGATTTTGTACAACTCTGATTTTTTCATTTTCAGTGCTGCTGGCTCTTACTCCCGACAATGGAAAGATACGTGCTGTTAAAATTGCTAAAGAAGTAATTGAGGTCAAGGCTTTGAAGCTACTGCTTCATCATCATCTTGCATTATTAATTCTCAAGGTTACAGAAAGAGTGGCATTGTAAAACCCATTATAAAATTGTATACAGTGTCATGCTGGCTGCTCTGCTTGCGTGCATTCTGCTCCCCTTTTTGTAACATCTCACTGGATTACCTCTTACCATTTTTAGTTGTTTTCATCTGTAAAGTGGATTTCTCCTTCTCTACTTTCACCTCTTCCACGGGATCTTGGAATTACTCTGATGTGAAGTTTGTGAGGTCGCAGTCTTTCTTGGCAAGAAATTACAGTGAAAAAGAAAGTTCCCAAGAGTTTACTGTGGGATCCAGGGCTGTGTCAGAGGAACAGTTTGAGGGGATATAGCTATTTCTATACCCTCAGAAACAGTAAAAAGATAATATTTTTAAAACAATGTAAGAAATGTTTTACCAAATGTGGTGATTTCTACAGTACTTCAGGAATCCCTTGGTCTTTGCTGGGTTTCCTGATGCTGCATCTGCAGTTGAGGTATGTCAGGAGATTTGAGGACAGCTCTCCAGACAGTGCTTTCCCGTGCATCTTTCCCATGAATCTTTGTAAAATCAGTGCATTGTAAAAATGTGTGTGTTGCTTAAATTAGCATAGTCTCATCCTTGCTGTGCTGTTTACTTACTCCTCTTTGAGCTTCATTTGGACTTGGACCCATTTCTGTCCATTGTCTAATATGGGGTTTTCCACTTAACCTCATCCCCTTGTTTAAATTGATAGCCCCGCACCAGGCCTTGACATCTTGAAATCTCTCTTCCCGGTAGGAAATAGCTGCTTCCAGACATTTTCAACAACACTGCTTTTTATTTCTAATGGTACAAAACTGTGATGTGATGAAAGTGTTCTTAACCTTCTTAAGGTAAAATAACTCACACTTATTCCTGGCTACTGAATCAAATATCTATTTCCTGATTTATTTTATAGGGATTACAAAATGTTGAAGGATTGTTCTAATTAAATGCACCCACAAGGTATATCTGAGGAACTGAAGTATATCTTCATGTTAGGTCAGGCAAGCCTGGCAACTCTGGTGTAAGGAAGCTTTTTTCCCCCCACATTTGTAATGAATCCCAAAGTACTGGTAACTGAACTTGCAGCCTGGCTTTCCTGCCACTCAGACATCGGCTGCTCCACACACCAACAGGGTTTCAAGCAGAAGGAGCTTCTCAAGGGAAGAACTTGATCTGCTGCCTTAGAGGCAAACCTCAGCTTTCCAAGCTTTTACCACACTGGAAAAGAATTTAGCCCCAAAAGGCTTTCAGAAGGCTTGATGTGGGTTTTTTGGAAGCTATTTAATATTTGTTGTGGGGTTTTTATTACTCTCTGATTGCAGCTTAATGTCTTATTAAGAACAACAGTTCCATCCCAGTCCAAAAACATCTTTTCATAACAATTCTCCCTGTGAGTCATTACATTTATTTATCTCCGTATTTATCGCAGTAAATCCTTCACTTCCTCTGCACCCCCAACCACCCTGTTTGGTGTTTGTTGTTCTCACTGAAACTGAGGCAGCCACAGTAGAATACATATTTGTTTTTCTGCAATATTCCTGCATTTACAGAACTGCACTGGGGTTTTTCTTGGATTGCCTCCTCATTTTATGTTCCGTGTCCTTGTTACAGCCTTTGAGGCCTCTTCCCAGTGAGCAAAAAGTACATTAAGCAGCGTGTGCAAATGAGCAACAGCACAGCTGCTAATTGTGCTAACAGATGTAAATATGAAAAACATTATTTTTCTAATGCTACAAGTATTCATAGAAAACATTACCCATCTTCCATAACGCTTTGATTGTGGATGGAGCCTCTCTCAGGTTCAGCAAAGTTGATTAAGCTTTTGCAGATGGTTTGATTTGCTGAGGTAATGGTAGAAATGTGGGAGAAATGCAGATGTTTTAAAGCTTTTGTTTTAGGTGCTTTAGGCAACTAAGTGGCTTAAAAGGAAAGCTTTTGCTTTGCATCCTTTAGAAACATTCATGACTCTTGAGCAGGAACATATGGGAGAGTTGCTGAATGCCAACAAGGAGTCTGAACTCTTGGAGCTGAGTTCCCCCTGTGCCTCACCTGCCTGGTCAGGTTTGTTTGAACATCATTTGCCTTGAGTAGAGTATGACTTGCAAAAACCCTCTGGCCAGACCCAGGCAGCTCCTATTTCCTCTGTGCTTGTAATTTATCCATTAAGATCTCAGATCCCAAGGACATAACGTCTCTTGGGAATGAGTGGCGTCCTCCTGTGTGGAAGTGCATTTGCCGCTCAGAGAAGGTTAACGTCAGTGTAATTGGGATAATTCAGGTAATTTTCTTGAAGGGCTTTTCTTTAACTCTTTCCAGCTGACAAAGTGGCCAGTGTGCCTGGCACCAGCCTTGGGAGCCTTGGAGGAGACCAGCTCCCGACATTGGGCACTGAGTGACCAAGCAGTCTCTGTGCCCCCTGGCTTAACTCCAGGGAGCTTTTCTTTGTTTTCAGCAACATGGGCAAAATCAGAAATGGTAACAAGAAATCAGTCAGTCCTGGCAAATCCTGAGCCATTTGGCACCGTGGCCATAGGACCAGACTACTCACAAAGTCTCCACCATCTGCTTCCAGCCAAGCTGCTCCAAAAGCCAAAGGGTGGATTTGGCAGGAGTCAGGACCTACGTCAGATTTGATCCAGGGAACAATTTTTCTTTGGGAAGCTGCTTTGCCCTCCTCATCTGGCTCCATTCCCTCGCCTTTGCACAAACAGGATTTAGATGTCGTTATCCCTGGCTACCACAGCAGCATTCACACTCTGCCTCTCTTTCCTCTTCCAGTAACTTCAGAGAGTGCTTTTCTTCCTTTATCTTTGCTCCACCGGGAGACAACTGGAAGTTTGTGGAGGCATGATGGAAGTGGTTCCTATAGGAGATGTGAAATCTCAAACAGCCCTGCTGCTGCTCCATGTTCAGCATGTTAATGCTTTGCTCTGTCTTTGGAGCACATCTTCAGCTTCCCTGTGTCCTGGCAGGCAGGTCACTGCTCTCCACATCAATTCTGTAACATACCTCTGCGTAAAGGTGTTTTTCAGAAAAAAGGTCCAAAACTTAGTGTTTCTCTTCTTCCCCACAATGCTGCTCTTTTCCAAATTGCTGCAGTGGTGTGATTTGTATTTGGTTGTTGTTTTTTTACCCCTTGGAGTAAGAAGTCACTATTTTTTCCTTTTAGAACTTAGCTGCTAAGAAATCTACTGAAGCATTTTCTCACCATTTTGCAAAACGATAATTGCTTGATGTCTA